>NC_044246.1:57449969-57753000 GCF_003957555.1 Calypte anna | reverse complement strand
ACTGGAACCTGGCAGCAGCCTGCTGAAAGGGGAGCTGTCTTGACAATCAGAAAAAAGACAAAAATAATAACAGTAATTTGTTCTAGTACTTCTCATCACTAGATCTCAAACTGAGTTTGTCCACCCAGATGCCTGCCTCCAGGAAGAATTGTCTTGCTGCCTTGAGGAATCAAAGAAAGAGCTACTGACCTGCCTGGCAGATTGAGGAAGCAGACCCTGAGAGAGTGGCTTGTGCTTGGCAGGTTTTTTGGTAGAGAACAGAATGAGAAAAGGCTGCTGGATCCTGCCCAGCTCTCTGCTGGAGCTGCAGGAGCCGCTGTGGCCCTTGCAAGGGAAGCAGAGCTCCGCTGCTCTAATTGCAGGCTCTTCCACCAGCATTCACCTGTCAGCATAAGGTTGTGCCAGCACATCTATATTAAGGGGAACCTGGAACAAATCCCTAAAATAGTTTTCTGTCATAGGGATGCTGTGCTTATATGCCTCTGGGTTCCCAACTGCAGAGCTGGAGGGAGGATAACTGATTTTTATGGTGAAGCTTCAAGGTCAAAGAAATATTTTTGAAACTAGCTGAAGCCTAGGAGAATCATTGCTAGAAGGAGACTTCATGGGAGGGAAATGACCTGCCATGACAATGAAGAGAAATTCTGGATCTGAGCCCCAGACTTCAAACAGCCCAAAACCTGTCTGTGTCTCTCAGGCTCCATGGGCATGAACATGTAATAACCTGAACAGAAGAACTCCAGCTCTGCAGCCAAAGTTCCCCACCTCTGTGTTTGGGGAGTGCTTAAAGATAAAGGAAGCAGACTGAGTATGCAGTTGTGTGTTACCTGAGGAAAGGAGTCCCTCTGGAAAAAGGATGGGGCTTTATCGTGTCTCTGGTTGCTTATGAGTGGATTTTCCAGTAAGTCCCATTTTCTCACTCCAGCTTTCATCAGTGTTCATAGCTTTGGATCTGCAAGAGACTTTTTTATTATGGCAGCATGAGAGTTTCTTCCATATTCTCTGCTCCAATTGATGCAAAAATTTTGTTGCTACAGTAAAACAGATTCTTTTTTCCCACTTTAACTTTTCTGTTTTGAATTTTTATGACGTGGACATTATAAACCCCTCAGTGAAATTCTCACTTGCAAAAAGATGAGATGCTATGACAGTCTTCTGATGCAGCTGTTCCTGTCCAGGCAAAAAGCTCCCCATGCAGTGGCTGCTGCACTTGAATGCATTTGCTGAGACAAAGACCTAAAGTCAGCTTTGGAAGTCAGGGACTCACTGGCTGCTGTGTCAGAGGGAGACATGTTTAAATAAAAACATTACCTTAAACACAAGCTCTTCACTCCTCAAAGACCAGTGTAATGGCAGTTCATGACATTGCTGCACAGAGCAGTTTCATTAACTCATCAATGCCTTTAGAAGATTTTTACCTCATCACTTAAATCAGCACTGACACAGGCAGCCAAATTTGCACCCTTTGTAATTTTATTTACTCCTTTAGCAGCTAATATTGCCTGGAGAGATCTGTGGAGAAAACAGACACTGAATGTGCAGACAGGCTGTTTGCTAAAGGCATTAATTTACTAATTAATGAAGTGTCAGTGCAGCTATTTAGCATTACATTTAGGCTGTATTTAACTTTAAGCATGGGCTTAAGCTATTTGATGTCAAGGATGCTGCCAATGCTGAGTTACCAGCTGAAACTCTAGCAAGCAATTCTGCATTTTGTTCTCAGAGCACTGGCTTCACACAGGCTGTTGCCTTTTGAAGACCATAAAGCATCTTCTGTAACACCAGGATAAAAAAGGGCACCACGTTTATGAAAAGTTGGATCCACATTTTCCCGGGCTGCATTTTAGAGATGAGTTAGCATAGCTAAGTGGAAAATGTCAGCTGTTTTTCCTTGGTTTGTTTGGTTTCTTGTTTGCTTGTTTTTTTAAAGCTTTTTCTTTTGTTTTGTTTGTTGTTGTTTCTTTCTCATTTCTGTGACAATTTAAAGTATTTTATGTGTTTGTTGTCACTCAGAACTAAAATTGAAACAGTATGCTTCAGTTTTCAAAAAGTTATTTCAGGTAAACATTTTAAATGTGGATAAAACCCCGATCAGTTGACCAAAAATAAAAAAAAAAAAAAAGGGAAAATCTTGCAGAAATTATTTCCATTTTAAGAGTTTGCATTTTATTCCATTAAAAATACTGGAAAGGCATTTTTCTGCAGTAACTTTATGTCTAAGAATCAGTTCTTGTTCAAAATATTTTTTGAAAAAGGAAAAAATCAGCCAGCTCTCATTTCAAGCTGCCTGAGAACAAATTCCTCACCGAAGGGAAAAAAAGAAAAAAAAGTGCCTTTGAAGTACCAAGCTGAGGGGAATAATGGAAGTTCCAATCTTCTCTAAAGGTCTTCCCCAGAGATTATCCTTTAATTTAGGAGAAATTCTCATGGTGTATTTCTTCTCATCTTTTGGGACGTCTCCTTAAAACTACCCTCTTCATCTCATGTAACTGCACTCCAAAAATTGTAGTGTACTGACTGATGGCATCTTTTCCTTAGCACAACCCAGACCTACTCCAGTGAACCAGAGAAGAGCATGACAGCCTGTTTAAAGATAGGGATGGGCTGTAGCAAAAAGTTTAAAAATTATGAATAGCACACCCTCTGGTCACTTTTTAATGGGAAATAAGTGTTGAAATACTTAATTGTCCCAGACATATCCAAGACATCTGTGCATTATTTTAGCTTCTATCTGCCATTAAAATCACAGGCTTAAACGCAGCATAATTCACTATAAGAAATCCACTTAGAAACATTTAAAATATTTCAGTGTGACTGCTTTGCTGTGAAGCAAAGGGATAAAAATCCCTCCCATGTGTATGAACTTGGTATGATAAAACTTGGTGTGATAAAACATAGCCCTTTCAGTCAAGTGGAAATCCCAGTATTTTTATAAAAAGGACCATGGCTTTTATTATAAATGGAGCTCTGTTATCATTTCCTCAAAGCTCATATTAAGCAAAGAAATCTGCTAAAAACATTAGACTGAGCCAGAGTTTGGCAGGGATTTGGTTTTATATATGAAATTGAGAAACAAGTCCCAAATTTTAGTTTTTTGTAAGCACTTAACCTTCCCAAATCACAGCGATGGCAGTTTTGTTCCAGTCCTGCTGGCAGACACATTTAGCATTACCCAGGCTCCATCTCAAACAATGCAAATGACTTTCCCCAGCTATTTGCAAAGTGGGAGAAAACTTGCAAGGGATTCAGTTTTACTCTTGGTGTGATTGAATTGTTTTGCAGCAGAAGAAAGCAACTAGTTATTTTATCGTGCCAGAAGATTGGTAACTATTTATTTCCACATTTATTATCTGCTCCACTCTGAGAATAAAGAATGAGCCTGAACTACAAAAGCTGAGCCTGCATGAAGGCCCATCAGTCTCTCCACACTTCTGCTGTCAACCCTATTATGGGGGAAACATTATTCAAACTGCAGGCTCCAAACTCCCAGGTAACTAGGGACAGCAGGAAGCTCTGTTTGATATCAAGTATATTCTTTATCAACCTTTTTGTTGCGATGGGAAGAAATGATCGAACTTTACTTTCATCTTGCTCTGTCCTCACATCACCCAGTAGGTGAATTGCTTTATTGGTGAGCCTTGGCCGAAAGCTCTTTGATATACGCTGCCCTTTGCAGCCATAAATTTTCCATCTTTCAGACAAGGTTTGAGACTCTCCCTGTCCTGCCATTCTGCCCCTAAGTGATTAGATGCTCTTTTCAAAATGAAAGATGAACTTTCAAGGAAACTCTTGCCCCTCTCCTAGGTACCATAAAATAGCCACAATTTGATTTTCCTAGCACTAATAAAAGTTGTGGGTTTCAGAATAAGGCTCTGCACATGGAAATGGATTGGTGTTGAGCCTCACGCCAGCACAGCTGAGGCATGGAGGAACAGTGAGCTCCTCCCTGGAGTCATGGCCAAGCAGAGAAAAACAGGGTATTCAGGGCATGGTCTGCCAGCAGCCCTGTGCTCACAGACAAAAGCAACATGCCCTGGCTTTTAGAGCAGGAAGGTAGACCTAGATGAGGAACCATGCTTAGTGGTATTCAGTCACTTTTGAAGTGATCTAAGGCATGGACCTGCATCCAGCTCTTGCTGCTGACCTATGGGAAGAAGGCAGAGGAGGGCTGCTTGTCCCTGCTATGGGTAGTGACCAAAAGGCACCATGTGCTGCACACAAGGAGCAAGTCTCTTAAAACCCCTCATGCTCCAGCAGCAACCTCCAGGTCTTCAAAGGTGCCATCTGGAGCTCTGTGAGTCTGGACACTTCACCCCCTGCTCCAATCTTCCTCTCTGAACTGGGGAATATAGTAACTAATTACATCCTCTTTTGCTTACTGGAGGGATCAGCTATGGGGGCAGTGTTAGTGCAGGAGCAGGATTTTGGGCGTCTGAGTACTAGGGATTACTGAGGGTTAAGGACATCAAGAGAAGAACCAGTGAAGAGCTGCCAGCATTCTGTCTTCACAATTACAGGTCTGAGATTTAGTAAGGACAGCTGGGGAAGTATTTATTTATTTATTCTCTGGAAAAGACCAATGAAAACAATTTTTCTTTGTCTTGCCAAAGTATTTCTTTGACAGCCTTTGAAATTTCATTATAAATGAAAACATAAAATACTGCTGCCTTAAAACTAAACATAAAAGCCTTTCTAATTACAATAATACTAGAGTATGAACATTTCTGCTCAAACAGAAGTTTGGAAAGAAAGTGATAGGCCAAGCAGCAGCTACATTACACCCAGACTTGTGATCTGTGAGTGAACCCAGCACTGTGACCTGAGGTCCAGGCTGCCACGTTATTTCTTTGTGGTTTCACCCTTGCTGTGACTCGGATGGTTGCTGATGGCTGGAGACTATAAGCATTGTTAAGTGAGTAGGGAGGTCCTGAGTTAGGCTGCATATTGCTCTGTTCCAGAGCTGCCTGTGCACTGTACTGATCCCACTTGGAGCAGATCAAATCTGCTCCCAATTGTGGTGTCTGCCAGTCCTCCTTGAGGACAGGAAAACAGGTACTGGTCAGTGAGCCAGAAATAAATGTACTCACATTCCCTGACACTGATGACACCTGAGAACTAGATGAGGGATGACAGGGGAGTTGACCCACTGTCTCTGTGTTGCTGAAAGATCATCCTGGCATCCCTAGAGCCATGGTGGCTGGAAGGATGACCACGAGCCAACAATGTGCCCTTGTGGCCAAGAAGGCCAGTGGCACCCTGGGGTTCATTAAAAGGTGGTGGTAGGTAGGTTGAGAGAGGGCTCCTCCCACTCTACTCTGCCCTGGTGAGGCCACACCTGGAATACTGTGTCCGTTTCTGGGCCCCTCAGTTCCAGAAGGACCGGGAACTGCTTGAAAGAATACAGCACAGAGCGACCAAGATGATGAAGGGAGTGGAACATCTCCCTTATGAGGAAAGACTGAGGGAGATGGGTCTCCTCAGCTTGGAGAAGAGAATGAGGGATGACCTCATTAATATCTATAAATATGTAAGGGGTGAGTGTCAGGAGGATGGAGTCAACCTTTTCTCAGGGGTGTATAATAAGAGGACAAGGGGCAATGGTTATAAACTGAAGAATAGGAAGTTCCATATTAAGAAGTTTTTCACTGTGAAGGTGGCAGAGCACTGGAACAGGCTGCTCAATGAGGTTGTGGAGTCTCCTTCCCTGAAGGCATTCAAAGCCCACCTAGATGGATTCCTGTGTGACCTGCTATGGGTGACCCTGCTCTAGAAGGGGGATCAGACTTGATGATCCTTCAAGGTCCCTTCCAACCCCTCACTTTCTGTGATTCAATAATTCAGTGATCACTCAGCTGATTAATCAAGTTTTACTTGGTGGTGGTGAAGACCTTTACAACTGACTAGATCTTCAAGCCATAGAATTCAAACAGTGTTCTGAAATGGTATAAATTCACTGAAATAAAACACCCATATGCTCAGGGAAGGTCAGAGCTGTGGAATAAATTAATTAAACATGCCTTGACTGATTACACTTGAGATAGCTACTGCTTTTGAAAAGAGGGCCAGATTTTTTTCCCTGCACAACCCCTGACAGCCAACAACTGAAATGCCTGCACAAGTTCTCAGCTGATGCCCAGACTTTCACATCGTGCCACTTCATCCCCTTCTTTCCCCAGCTTCCAAGCACCGCTTCAGCTTCCCTGAAAACATGAATCGTGCCCTCTGTCCCCATGAGATGCCAGTGTCCTGTCAAAATTAACCTATTAGTTGATTATCCGCTTTTGAATGGGAAACGAATAGGAATGTCATTCAGTGTTTCCAAGCTGGAGCAGCAGAAAGGATGCTTTCCGGATGAATGGAGGTCATTGTGCACTTTCTCTGGCATGGGGCTGAGCATACATGTTGAGGACTTTAAAGTAACATCCTTTTCTGTAAGAATAAGGGAGGCTGTCATATTTATAGCATCTGGTTTTACTAGAGGACATGGATCTCTGTTCTGGCAATTCGATGTCAGGATTAGTTCCAGTTAAATTGGGTGCTGATGCTGGAGCAAAGCAGGGGTAGAGGGGATCAGAGTGAGTCCACACAACAGCCCCAAAACCCCAGCTCTTTTGGCAGATAAGCTGCTGTTAAAGTGATGCTGGCTGTCAGCTGGCAGTGCTCAGAGAGGCTGACCCCAGGCTTGCTTTGGGGACCGGGGGCCGGCCGGCTGCCCGGTGCCAGCAGCGCCCGGGCTAAGTGGCTCTGGCCAGAGCCCTCAAGAATGGAGTGAGTCCTTCAAAAGGAGACCAACCTTCGACCCGCAGTCATCATTTTGGCCATCAGGTCAACAGTTGTTCCACAGAACATCGGCAATTGTCTTTCTCCTTGTGTCAGGAGGCTCTTGAAACATTATACGAGGATAATTAAGTGGTGAATAAGGGTCAGCGTGGACAAATAAATCAAACTGATAGTCTGAACACAGACTGATTGAGCAAAAACAAGGAAATGTGCCATGCCTGTTAGCGCTGCTCTTGATGTTAACTGACTTTGTTAACATTACATCCAAAGGCAGCAAGTGGGAAAGCTTTGTGAAGACTCAAAAGCTGAGCAAAGAGACATGGGCTTTAATTGTTCAGCTTTATTTTTGAAATAAAGACATGCAGTGCATCAATTTAGCTGACTTTAATGGACCACAAAAACTGAACCTATTCTTTAAAATGCTAATTGAGTTTGAAGATTCTCGCGTCTCTCAGGAGAGGGGTGCAAGAAATGCCAGTGCCACAGTCAGATGTGTAGGGAGCTGCCATAGAGTTTCATTCAAAGTAGTTGGTTGAAGCACATACCACGGGGCAAGAGACGTGTGCATATAGCAAGATACCTGGATAGCATCCAGGTAAATAATACAGCCTCACACAGATGACTAAGGTCTTTATAAGTACAATAATACATGGTGGGTCTTTAACAAGAACACTGTATTGCAAACCTGCAAGGTGCATGAAAGCTTTCACTCTCAGATCCACAGAAATTAAGGTCATTGACTGATTTTAAAGAGTGAGAAAGAGACAGTCAGTCCCTAAAGCACTTTTTAAAGGGAAAATATTTGTCCACAAGTTCATGTGTTTCTAAGGACAAAATGCAGTGGCATGGGGATAGACACTCTACCCTGTCATCACTAGGCTAGGGACAAACCATACTAGTTCTGACTTCCAGGGACAAGGTGATGTGTTTGAAGAAGGAAACTTATATTTTCACACATGCTAGTAATGTTCTGTTAAAAATTAATCAGCATCTTTCCACGATGCCATCTTTCCTTATCTACACACATAGGAATTATGTAAGTGAATTACAGAAACTGATAAAAATCAAAGCCAATACTAAAAATTAAGACTGAAAAAACCACAATTTTGTGCTTTTTTTGTTTATGTAACAATGATCCTCTCTAAAGCAGAGTTTGTATCCAACGTTAATAATGCCATTCTTATTTTCTATCTTATTTGCAAGATACAGCGCATTGCACATCAGACACATAAAATGTGTCTGCCTCAAATACTTTACAGTCTGGTTCAGACAAATTTAAAATATGGACCTAGTAATAAAGTTTACAGCTTTCATGTGGCTGGGGTCTGCTATTTTTCCACTGCAAGTCATTATATAATGTCTTTGCCTGTACTTATTTCTGTGCTGCAGAAACTTTCCTTCTGACCGGGTTCCTACAAATTTATTATTGCTGGGCTTTCACACTGCAAGGCACGGAATTACTTCTTAGGCAGGACGCTGTGAATGCTTCAACATAGGGAGCTGACACTTCACATTGCAACCGGACCGTACAAAGGCAAGTAAGTTATAAGAGATAAATTTAATGATAAGCATGTAAAAAAATTCTATGGGAAATGTATCTGCGCGGCTACATGAATTACGAGGGTTTGCCAAGAAAGGTGTAATGGATTAGGGTGGAAGATGAAGGGGAGCTCCCACCATATCCAATCAGCCTTTTACTTAAAGGTCAGGACATTCTGTCTGGGTCCACTTGAGTTTTTGATTCTGCCGTTTCACTATTCAGGGGCACAATGTAACTGTCAGTCTCAACAACAGCCCCTCCAGCCACTGGCTCCACTGCTCACAGGGCAACACACAATATTTCACAGCCACAAAACAATTCACTGTCTGCATAGGCAAACCATATGATTTCCATGGGGAGCAATATTGACACACCCTACTGAGCGCTCTTAAGGGGACTCTTAAAAGAGTTACATCTTTAAAAAAAACAAGAAGAAAGGCCGATGGCTCTACTATTCTTCTCTATGACTAAGTTACCAAATAGCATTTTAATGTTCTGTCTCCATGAGATGAAGTTAAATGCAAATATTCTCCATGCCTTCTCTAACTCCTTTCTTACTCTACCAGAGGGAGGCAGTTTTACTGCTATGCAAAGTCTTTCTGGCCAGCAAGTAGTAGTACATTAAGAAAAAAATTTAGCACATGGGTGATGCTCTGTTTGGATTTCCCTCTGTGAGTATTTACTGTGTTATATTATTCTTTTCCTGTTTTAAGACAAATCTAGAGACCAGTACGATTTATAAACGCAGAGGGCCCCGCTGCTGATGTTTGAAGAGCTACAACCCAGGGTCTCTGATCTGCACCTCATCTCCTTTGAAGGGAATTACCTGTGTTTGGAAGCCCTGTAACTAGACTTTTAATTATATTTCAAAGTCATGTACCCTACTTATGACAGACTTAATGTGTTAAGTATCAGTGAGTGCCATGTGCTCCCACCTATCACCAGACCCCTTCCCAGGCAGGTTTTCTACCCTACACTCCTGACGCTGCCGTATCTTTTTAGAAATTAATTTTCTCTCCCTGTCCCTGCAGAGCTCTCCAGCTCTATTCAGATTATGCAGCCAACTGCAAAATGAAAACGGCGTCAGACCATTGTCAATGCCTTGCTCCAGCCCCTGATTTCGAGGGAAGCAACATCCTGACGCCACAGAGAAAGGAGAGGGGTGAGAGCTGCCTCACCCAGACGTGGGCACAGACCCTGGATGCCGTGCAGGCTGCTGCCAAAGAAGTTCCAGGGCTGTGGGCTCGGCTCAGAGCCAGATCTGCTGCCCTGAGTGGATCGCTTTTGCGGTGCTTCTTCAGGCTGGTGAGCACTACAGGGAGACGTTACTTGCAAGAATTGCACCTGGGGGTTAGCCATGACTTTGCAGGCATTTTTCCAATGCTTGCACAAGGTTTCTCTGTGCATGCACTGGGTACAGTGGAGTGGTGCAAATGGAGAGGAGCAGTGGGTGGGGATGGCCATGCCCACATCAGCCCAGTTCATTCCTGGGGTCCCCAGGATGCCTCCACCATCAGTTAGCTCTGCTCTCACCTCTGGGAAGCCACCTTGCCTAAAGGACAGGTAACCCGGAGGACCTGACACTCAGTCCTGTGTGATTTCTCCCTACCAGCTATTTCTCTTCTAGTTCAAGCATCAGCTCTGCCATCTGGAGAGGGCATGTTGTGCCACACAGCTCCATGAGCAGTGGCAATACAGAACTTCTCTGAGGACATGCAGCTTTGCAGAAGCATGGCCTGATCCTTCAGCAAAAACCTGACTCACTTGAGTACTCTCCCCACACACAAACTGGCAACACTACACCATCCTATAGCTGAAAAGCTTCCCACTGTTAAAAAAGGGGGGATGAAACAATCTGGAAGCTGCTAAGAGCTCAAGGGAGACTGATTTAGTTTAAAAATATCATGTTCTGATGCTTCCAGAAAAAAAAAGAATACTGCAGGGTTGGTAGTTTTTTTCCCATTACTGTAGAAAAAAAAAAAGTTTTACAACTTCCTGTATTTGGGCTGCTTTTTTTTTTTTTTTTTTTTTTTTTTTTCCCCTCTGGAAAATTATTATAAAGCAGTATTCTTTTTTTCCTGATGAGCTTCACTTACATTTCAGCCATCTGTTGCCTGGGCAGCCCCAGCCAGGGCTAGTGACGGCATGATATAATAGTCCCTTCTGGCCTTCAAAGCTCTGAAAACAGTGCAGCAGGATTCTGCTCAGCAGCAGAAGCAGGACAAACATATGGACCAAGCTTTACTGCTGCTTCTTTGGTCATGCTGGACTGCTGCTGGTCAGCACACACTGGCCTTCCTAGGCATCTCTGTTCAAACTATATATCTGGATGATTTTGTTTTGTCAGGCAACAACATGATCCCTAATGTTTCCATCAAAAATTAGGATGGCAGACACTAGTGCAACAAATGTGGTTTAATAATCTGAAGACTGTTTTTTTTAATGTTCCTCACCATGCAATGGATGCTGAAATGCACTGTGGTACTTCCTTTCAGTCCTGCTAGAAAGGGCTTGGTGTGAAGGAAGATAGTTCTGCACTTGCACTGACTCCTGGGTGAGACAAGCTTGGCTCATAAGAAAATAAAAAAGTTCATTTTCCTCTGCAAGCTATGAAGGAATGTGAAAACAAGACTAACTTGATGGTTGCTAATAGATTTCTACCACAACAAAAGTCCCTGCAAGCCACCTGTGCTGAGCAGCTCACGCACAGGAACCCACTTCCTTTCCCTGGGCTGTGCTAGTTCTGCACTTTGAGGCAGGGTAAAGAATTAGGAGCTGTTGGCGCTCAGTAAGATCTAGGCTATTTGCTGTTTAAAAGGGGTACTCATGTGCTATTGTCAGACAGGCAGGCAACTTATAGTCTGTGGCTGGATATAGCCCATGATTTCACGTCATCCAGCCCATCAGCAGCTGGCAGAAGCTGCTCTAGTGACCACTGGCAGAGGAGTGTTAGATCAGCCTTTTCTAAAACTAGCCTGGAGATGGGACTCAGCATGTCTTGGGGATGAGTAACAGAATATGAGATCTGTCGGTAACCCCCTAACAGCTGCCTTTTTCCAGTGCATGCAATTTGATTAGAGCAGAAAATCTCACCTTATTGTGCACCCAGAATTAGTTCATTATTGAACAACAAAATGTCACAAATGGCACAAAATTGTTGAAGTCAAATAGAACTTGAGGTCTGAGACCTTGTAAAACTCCTTACAACAATTGCAGTACAATTAGGAGTTCCCTAAGCTGCTTCTGCAATGGAAGGAAAAGAAATAAAAAGGGGGAAAAAAGTATAATAAATAACAGTGGAAACCAAATACACGTGTGTTCAGTGTGGTAAGGGACTGGGTTATTTATGAAAAGAAGCTAACCATAAATAGACTTGTTTCTTGTCAAGAAGGATATGGTCAAAATATCTCCTACAAGATGGGAAAACTTGCATGTGCAGCAGTCCATGACAGGCACATGTTGTGCCAGACAGCCCCACACTGGAACAGTGCTTGTCTGATGGACATCCAGCTTCAGAGTGATTTGTGATGGTAACGGCTCTGTCTGTCACCTTCCAGCCAAGGCAGCAAGAGAGATGTCGTGGATGCAAGGGCTGTGACTTATTTCTTGCTGTCTGGGATCTGCTCAGCCACAGTTGCTTGGCTTTTGGGATCTTCTTCCCCCAAGATGGGTTCTGCAGTTTCGCCTGGATGAGGAGGAAGGTGATGCCTGTAAATCTGGATTAAAATTGCCCTAACAGATATGAGAGGCTACAATAACACAGATGCTACTAGCCTTGCTTCAGACAGCAATTACCTAAGCTTTCCTTGATTAGTGGGCACCAGTCAGCCCCAAAGGCTATCAAGCCCTCCATGTATTTTTTGGTGTGAGTACAGCCTTGTGGCCAAGGTCCTGAGGCACCTCTCAACATGCTGTATATTTTTCCTTGCAGGTCCCCTGCAATGAGCAGGACTTTTGTTTCTGGTTTACAGGGAGACAAACCAAGGCTATGACTATGCTCTCAGCAAGCTGCAAGGCAGAGTACCACGTTTTCCCCTTGCTGAGGTCTCTGAAAGAGATGCTCAGGGTTTTCACTTAATTTCCTTGCCTGTCCACACATCCCCAGTGATTTGAATGCATGTCTGTGCATTAAATCCTCAAGCAAGTCCAGGTTCCCTCAACAACTTTTGCTAGGTGGCTGAGCAGAGGCTCTCCTCTCCTGGGTTGGCATCCTAATCCCCCACTTTTCAAGTAATGCCCTCCTCCCTGCAATGTTATTTATACTTTGTCCCCTGACAGAGCCAAGAGGACCAGTGTTGTGTATCTGCTGTGCACAGAGAGGGACTCTGGGACCTGCCCTGTGAAGACAGAGCTATTCAGCCCTAACTAAATTTGAGTGGATGTGCAATACCCTGTGCCCTGCACAGCTTCAGTGTAGGCTGGATGTGTGATTTAGATATAGTCTAAATTATTAATTGAAGAGCAAAGAATGATTCCAAGCTGCAGCCCTACCAACAGCCGAAGGGAGCTCTGCCATTAATTTCACTGAAAGATGATTTAGGAAAAAGTGTTTGTATCTGTTTTCAACATTATGATATATATATATACATTGCTACCCTACACAAGGAGTGAGTACTTGCTGTGTATGTGTTGGCAACAGATTTCCTCAGCATATTGGGGCTTCACAGTATCACAAATATCGAGGAATGATGAAAAATAATTGGGTAGATACCTGGCAATGCTCTTTTTAAAGCCATATTCATGTTATTTTTCATCAGGCCTTCCGCCAGCGAGAAGACAGAAGCGATCATAAACTGGGCAGTTTATTTCCCCCTTTGTGTGCCTATTCATTAAAACCAGCCAAGCCTTTAGAAATGCTCTAAAAACCTGTGAATGGCAGGGGTGAGAGGGTGGGAGGTAAGGGGAGGGGGAGAGGTGGGGTAGAAAACTCCCTAGGAGAAAAGCACCAATTCTTCTCTTTAACATTGCACGTTCAGGGACACTGAAACTCTTTCATTTATACTCCAAAGCCAGGTAGGAGGGGGAGCCTCTGCAGCAGGACACTAACTGGGCAGCATTGCACTTCAGCTGGCTCAGTGTCTCTGGTATTAGTCCTGGGAAGGCTGATATGCCAAAAACTATTGGATTTTTAAAAGCAATTTTGTCTCGCACCTATATTTTGCAGCCTCCCTCTGCCCCCAACACACAATACTTCCATAAAAGTAAAATGTGGTGATGAAATATGTTGATCTGGAAAAACTGGAAGGTCTGACTTGCAGTATTAGCTCTGTTAATTCAGTTTTCAGGGTTTCTGTGCTGAATCAAAGATACACGTTTTCTCTGTCCTTTTGATTTAAACGCATGATTTTTATGTACACTAAGGACACGTTAGACCACCGTGAAAGCACAGAGGGGCCTTAATATGTGAGTAAATTATTTTTATACTCACTTTAAGGTCTATTTATTCTAATTGAGATCCTAACTCTACTGGAAATGAGTGGGAATTCTGCCACTGACTTCACAGACTCTAGAATTTTGCCCAAGCAAAGTGTAAAATGATTTATATAGAAGTAGGTGCTTACCTGTCTTTTTTCTAGAAAGCATGACCTAAAGATTTGAAAACCCACTTTTACTGCAGGGACAAAGCAGAGAAACTTTATTCCTTTAATGTGATGCTGGAGTATCCATTGTTTTCTTCTTTATAAAAAAAAATCAATTAAGTTTGAGAGTATCTGAAGATTCTCTGGTTTCCTGGGTTGTAGGGGCATGAAGGGAGGGGTGGCAGGCAAGAGAAGCTTGTTTGTCACTTGCATTGGAAGGTTTTCAGTGCTCAGCACTGTACAGGAGACAATTAAAAAAAATAATTAAAAAATAATAAAGGAGTTAAATTCAGCCCGTAATATGGTACAGGAGAGAATGTCTCCCTGGGGCCCCTCTATGCCAGGCTACAGAGTGCCTTCCCTGGGCCCTAACAGATGCCCAGCAGAGAAGCTCCAGGCCCTAAACCTCACTGTAGTCTCTTGTGTTAATGAGGACTCTTGATGCAGTTTAAGGGACACTGGTGAGCAGCCCTAAATCAGTTCCTCCTGCTCTGGACGGGTCCCGGCGGCTGCAGAGGCAGCTCTGTTTGCATTCCAGATGTGGTGCCTCCAGCCTGCCTCTGACCAGCATTCATTTCTGCACTCCACAGCTGGTCCATGTAAATGTGCCATATTGCAGCCCATCTGCTCAGAGAGTGCACAGTGGCACATCTCTCTCTGACAGTGGACCATTTTATTGAACGCTATAAATATTGAAATTCATAGGCATGAAGCAGCAGATTTTTAATGTTACTTAGAGAGACATTTGAGCCACAACCTTTGGCAGCAGCACACGCTGCTAGTATCTCAGTACACTGCACGCCATTTGGTTCAGACTCATGAACAACTTTTCCAGAGATTTCATGGCTCTCCAATCCCAGGTAAAATGGAGTACAGACCCTGTGGGATGATATTTAGTGTGAATGTCACCCTGCATACAATATGCATTTGGGATATGGACTTTCCAGCCCTGTGCTGTGTTAAACCATATGTTAATGTTTTCATACTCAGAAAAGATTAGATAGGGGACCAATAAACTTTCAAAACTACAAATAATAGGCTAACCAAAATGAAATGTGAGGTATTCCTAAGCCTGATTGTTGGTTTTCTCTCTCCCAAAGTCTCTGCAGTTTTTATTTTTTAAATGGCAACACAGTTATTTTGCAACAAGAAACCGGTGCATTAATATTTTATAAGTTAATATATCTAAATTTTGTATTAGCCAGTAGAAACCTCTATTAATTTGTAATTCATGGCTTCTGATCTGGAAAAGAAGCAAAACCACTGCTTTGTGGTTTTCTGTTTGTCAAGTAGTCCCTAATAAACGTTCAGTGAGCTGGAAAGAACCTCAGGCTAGGATGAATGTATATATTATTTTTGGTGGATTTTTTTCCCTCTTGTTGAGACAGCAGCTCCTGCAGAATGTCAGAAACCAATCTTCCCTTCTGGAATCAAAAGGAATTTTTTAATGTACATTAATTTAGAGAAGGGTCAGGCCCTTCATCAGGGAAACAACATTAAAAAGGGTGAACATATTTGAAATTCTCTTAAATGCTTTTAAAAAAAATCATATTCCTTTTTATGTGGGGTGCTGATCCTGCCATGATGTCTGTGATGTTTTCCACTCCTGGAGCCATCCAGGCAGTAAAAAACAGCCCGCTTGGTAGCTGTGGGAGTGAGATGGGGAGGTTTTTGTTTGGAAGTGTGGATCCCAGCCCCTGTGACTAGCAGGCTAAAATGTTTTCCAAGCATGTGGGGTGAAACGGGGATGTGGTGGGGAGTGGGAATATAAAAAAGCAAAGTAATGCAGAGGAGATCTGCTGAGGATATTGTCTTGGCACATGCGTTTCTCGAAACTGCGCTGCTTTTTAAGTTCGTTTCATTATCTCTTTTGCAGTTGCTCCATTGTCTTCATTATAATTTAAAACAAGAGGGGAAAGACAGCATCTTTAATAGCAAAGTTGTACCGTTTGGACAATAAGCTGTGTCACTGCTCGAGCTGGTCCCCCGGTTCCCAATCAGCAGTGTTATGTAAGGTGGCAGGTTAATAAATGCGACACACTGAAATCATTTGTACCAGATTATCTTCCCTTCCAAACTCTGACAGATGCTAAGTCCAGCTGGTAAAGAAAGTTTATAGGCGAGTTGGATCTGGGGCCTTCACACACTCCACAATGTTGGCTACCAATGCTTGTTTTAATGAGTCACGAATTGCCTGTTTATCTTCTGCTCCCTGCTGTTTCTGCATTTTCTCTTCCAGAACAATCCTAGAAACACATGCTGCTACAGACGCTGGAGCAATGTGTGTAGACATTTGAGCCAAATTATTATAAAGAACTCTTTCTTCTCTGATATTAAAAAAAAAAAAAAAGGTGAGAATTGCACATTGCCTAGCAAATCGTTATCTCAGATGTTCTCTGTGACATGCTCAATATGGCCTACCAGAGAAAGTTGGAGACATTTGAAACCTTAACAACTACACAAAATGACACTGTAATTGGCGGGTTTTGTTGTTCATGTTCTGGCTCTGTGAAAACTGCTCTAAACACTTTGTTTAATGATGTTACATTATGACAACACATGGCTTCTATAGAGCAAGTCATCATGTTGAACATGCGACATCACAGGAAGGGGAGCAGGGGGCCGTCGGGGAGAGGGGCAGGGTGCCCATGTGTGCCAGCACACACGCACGTACCCATGGGAAGTTGAGTGGCCTGGGGCTGATGATCTCCTGAGGACAGGCTCCTCTGCCCATCCCAGTGTTTTGAAGCCAGCTACAATGTCTTTGCAGGAGAGCTGCTGGTTGTGAGGGGTGTGGGGGCACCCAGCTCCCTGCAATGCAGCAGCCTTCATCACTCTATTACCCTTCTCTGGCCATGATTATAGCCCTGTTATTTGGATAGGTGGGGCTGACTTGGCAGAGCAGTTCCCTGACTCAGAAGGTTCTCTGGGCAGAGACACTTGCCCCACCAACATTTTGGCCTGGGAGCAGCCATGGTTCAGAGCTCAGATTTTCTGTGCTGGAAACAGCTGGGCTTTGGAGCAAGCCACCACATGATATTTCTGTGTGGATCACATTGCCCCACAGCATAAGCTGAGGATATTTATCTGACGTGATCCTGTTTACATGATCCCTTGTACACTCTGAAACAATGTGCACGCATGGCATGGGATGCAGGTGAAAGAAAGTAGCAAGTCCCCAAAGATGCTCTGCCTAAGTGTATGAGAAGCCCCATGACAAGACTGGTCTGAGCCCCCTAGAGCAGGCAGGAACACTGCCCTCCTCATGCAACATTCTTCTGATTCTGTAGGAGACCTTCTACCCCAGGGGATAAAGGTTCTCCACACAGCAGCAAGGAGGGCATGCAGGAGGGCAATGTCACATGGTGTATCCAGGAGGGATGGCTTGGATTCAGGTAGATTCTTGAGGTGCAGAAATAGATGTGCAGTGATTGTACATCACAAACTGCAACAAGGTTTTGTACTGCCTGTTTAAAATATGGGCAAAAATATCATGTGTGATGTCTTTGTGGAAAAGGGGGTTTAATGCTGTTAACCTCAGCACAGTCTCAGCTTCCTTGGGCACTCTGAAAACAGCTGGGTGGAGTGTGGCTCCTGTGACATGAGAAACTTTTTCTAGCTGCGGTCACTGCATTTGGCACAGCTTTGCACAGGGCTGCTGCAGTGGCTCCCTGGTTTGCAGGTTTCCAAGGTTTCTTTGTGTGTTGCCTGCTCAACTGAATGGCTTCCCTGATGTCCTCAGAAAGAAAACAGTGAGGAACTCATTTTTTGCCAGTGCTTCTGGTTATTAATAGAATGTTTCAAATTTGTCTGTTCTTTGCACATGGGAAACTGTATGGTCATTTGGCAGATGTTGAAACTCACCGATTTTACATCCAGCAGCTTGGAAAAACAATGGATGTCATACTCCGTTTAACAAAATATATGCTAGGCAGAGTCCATCTTCTGTGCTAGCAAAGTGAATCTTACTCCTACCAATCACTCACTGTCACAAAGCCAAAAGCACCACCATAATGCCAGAAGATGATTTGTTTGCAGTTCTAGTTTTCACCTTAAATAGTGCAGCTCTTCCATACAGCAGTATGCAGTTATGGCCAATGCTGCCTTATAAATGCCTTCTCTTCTTCTTAGCTGGTTTAACCATATGCTAATGACAGGAAGAAAACATACATATAAAATATTGTAAGCATCAAGACTTGGAAGGGGAAGGTAAATTTGGCTCCCAACCATGAAATCTTATTCTGCAGTTGCCTTCTTAATGGCATCTCTTGAGGTCAGTGACTTTGAATTCTCCCAATTGTATAGGGTCACTCTGGCAGCATTGACCAAGTAGAAAAGATTCAGCCAGGGGAAACAATGGCAGAAGTCACCCTTTAAATGTCCTGCCTTCTATATCATGCAATTGATTCCAAGGCTCCCCACCACGATGTCACTGTTTGACCAGTTTGCTTTAAAACAGCTTAATTAGCTGAAAGAAAAGCTATGTCTGAGCATGTTTGTGAGAAAAAAACAAAAAGCTCTCGCCTTTCAGAAAGCTCATGCTCTGTCTTGTCGGAAATCTCTGGTTCTGAAATGAAACAACATTCCTTTCATACAGAGTTAAGTCCCTGACAACAAATTTTCCCGGATTGGGGAAACAACCCATTGCACAGTGAGCTGATGCCAGTGGCTTTGGTTTGGTTTGGTTTGGTTTGGTTTGGTTTGGTTTGGTTTGGTTTGGTTTGGTTTGGCTTGGTTTGGTTTGGTTTGGGGGACAAAGTTCTCTGCACCTCAATTAACTGTAGGGATGTCATGGGAGGAGTTTGTGGGAGCCATAAATGTCTCCATTGATGATGGTCTGAGAGGCAGTGTGGACAGACAGCTTCAGTAATTTGCACCCCCTTGTGTATTAATATCCAAACCATCAGCTAGAGAGGGTCTGAATATGCAGGAAGGAGAAACAGAGGCCTTCAAGTGCTTAGGCCAAACTTTTCTTATGGAGTTCTTTGTTTTCCCAAATGCCAGGTGCAAGGCATGCCCAGAAATTCAGTGGGAAGACAGCTGATAGGAGAGGGAGGCAAGGTAGCTCTGGTCCACCAGGAAGAAACTAAAATTAGATGTCACAGTCCTAACTTCTCTAGCCTAACCCAGAGAAAGCAGTGCTGCCTTGGGGCCTGGAGGCATTAAAATGTTTAGCGCACCCAGTGAAGCAGCTGCTGAAGTAAAGCACGTAGAGGAATGTGCCACAGTGCCTTTGGTTCCCTCATTTGTTCTCTAAGCTGCAGCGATTGCAGTGAGAAGGTCAAAAGACATCCTTGGGTCCATCAAAGGCTTGTTCTTTCCAGTAACCAAATTTCTCCTCGGGGGCTTTGTTCTGTGAGAGTTGTGTCAGCTTGTCGGCAAAGCCAGGCTGCTGAGCAGCTCTGCAAGAGCTGCTGCTCCTCCTGAGGGGTAGACAGAGGTTTGAGTCACTTGCCCACAGATTTCTGAAGAAGCAGTTTCAAAGCCAGAACTGCTATGTAGAAAATTAAGGCACAGAATTTCTGTTCCATCTCTTGCTGGGCCTTTTTGGGTGTATATTTGCACAGCGTGCCTAGAGCAGGTACTGATGGAAAATATGGGAATCTGGCATCAGAAGTGCTTGGGGAAGTGAAGCACATAAAGCCACAGCAAATCACGAAAAGAATCATTTAGACAGAAAATAGGATCAGGTTAACAAGCTCCCTGAGGCTGCCCGCACATGGTGATTTTATGCATGTTTGTAGCCTTACCAGGCTCCGTGAAAGTATGTGCTGAATGTATTTATGAAGGGGAGTAAAACTTTGCAGAATCATGGTCTTAGTGCATTTTGTAGCTGGTTGGCAGACTCTCATTCCTGTTATGCATTTTCCTGGTCATTCAGAAGAAATTTCAGTCTACTGCGGCTCTTTTGTTCATGTCTGGGTCAGAAAAAGAATTTAAAATAATTCTGATTTCACTGAATGAAAGATTCTGTCTGGGAAAGGAAGAAAAGTTATTCCTCATTCCTGAATAAAAAGCTTTAGTTAAAATATTTTCTTTATAAATGTTTTTCTCCAAGAAAACCCCCAAATGTTGTTTAATTCACATACTTATATTTGAAACAATATCCTACTTAAAATGAGATGTTTATCAGCATTTTTTCCTTTCTTGGCTTTACAGAAAGGTGAAGAAAAGGATGATTAAACCAGAAACAAAGTCAGTGATTAGCAGTATAAATCTCTCAGTGATTTCAGTAGGTCACGAAATTAACTGGTACAGGCTTCGGACACATCTGCTGTTTTGGCAAGTGGTGGCCTTCACGATCCTGTTCATTGGCTCACACTAACCACACGATGGGTCTCGGGGAACTTATTTGCCCTCCCTAAGCTAAACACAGAGCAGTGATGAAACGCTACGATTTCTGCAATGCTGAAGCACGGAGGAGGGTGAGGGAAGAGGGACCTGGTCTTCGTGCTGCTGGATGCTTTCAGGGAGGGAACTATGCCTACAAGCCAGGAAGGACAGCTCCAGCACCAGAATACTGCTCTTCTTTGGAAGTACCAGAGATAGGGGAAAGTGGGCTGGAAAGGAAGAAACCAACAGTTCTGCCTCCTTTCAGCCTCAAAGTGTAAGGGAGCAAGGCTTGCATCCAGTCTTGTCTGCTGTGGTGTCAGGCCAGGGGCCAAGTGCCTGCTGCAAACCCATCTCTGGGATGCTTGTCTCAAGGAAGCCACTCACCTCTCTGCCTGTCAGCAGGCAGGTAAAAACAGCAACACAAGCTGTCAGTCTGAGGCCTGTTTGACTTTTTCTAGCTGTTGCTAGGGATGTAACTCATTGGCTCCAAATTGCTTACCCAGGCCACTTTGGAGGATGAAAACTTGCTGCTGCTCCAAGGGATTTCTCTGAGGACCCTGGTCCCTATTATCACTATATAATCACTATATGTTAGCACTGGGACTGGGCTGCGTGGCAGCCTCCAGAAGCAGCAATGCTACTTGAAATTATCAGGGAAAGGAGGGCTGTCTCTGCCTGGACTAGCTTATAATTCATAAAGCAAATTCAGCTGGTAACTTTGATATTCTCTCCTCTGTGTAAAAATCCTAGGGATCCATCACTTACAGAATTGATCTCTGTAATTCCAAATGCATGTGCTTTGTGGGCAGAAACTCCAGACCTATGCTGGGCTCCTGTACCTTAGGGACATTTCTAGGGAGCACGATGTAGCAGTAAGGGGGTAAATGCAGCTCTTTGAAACCCAGTAGCATTTGCTCCCTTTCCAGTTCAATTGCAAACCTGTAATATCCTAAGGCCATCAGTGCAAAGGCTGTGGCACCAGAGAGGGGTCAAAAGAGTTGGCTCAAAGCAAAGCACGTGAGTGACAGGCAAGTGTCTCCTCTGTGGGTATCTGCAAAAAGGGGAATGTGAGGCACTTCCTTAGATACAGGGTTGGTCACTAGCAGTGCTCTGTAGAAGGAAGCCTGCAGAGCCATTCTGACACCAAGTCTGTCCTCTTACTGAAGGAGAAATAGCAAGGAAATTAGTCAAAAGGATCTACTCTTTCTGAAGGCTCTCCTCGTATTTTACCACTGCATTTAGGCTTTCTCCCTTCGTTTCTTTCTTCCTCTGGTCCTTTTTCTCTCCATGCACAAACAAAATGGGACAATAGATATGCTTTAGAGTGTAGGGCATAAGAGCTGTTAAAGTAAGGGAACCTCATGCAAGTTTAGTGTGTCTGCACCTCAGCGTCTCTGTGTCACAGGATATTTGGCTTTATGTGAGAAGATGTTGGTTTTGTCTGTATTTAAAATATGTAGTCTGACATTCTTCTTGACAGGTTTTTGCATTCAATAGGTAGTTTCCTGGTACAAGGACTCCCCTAAATTTACAGCCAAATATGGGAAAATTATTATCCTGTGCCAAGTATACTTCTCCACAACAGAAACACTGGGTTTACAGTTCTACTTTGTGCATTTTCCCATGTAAATATCTTCTATTACTCAGATTGTTCTTTAAACTGTATCTGTACAAAGAAGCTGGTGAAAATCTTTTGATTCCTGTTTAGTATTTTACATGCACTGACTTCACTGGGCTGCTGCACTGGATACTAGACCATACTCCCAGAGGACAGTGCAGTGGGACCATATGGTCACCAGGTAACAGTCCTGGTTCTTACTGCACCAGTGAAAGGTGTTTGACAGTTCTGGGTGAAGTTTATTGAATTTCAACTTTCCAGGGCACAGGGCAGCCAAGTCTCAGCAAGCTGGGAGTATTAGCAAACTGGACCAGATGAGAACTTTCATCAGTGCTGTGTTGAGGAAGCAGGAATGCAATATCTTGGTTTGACATGAGATGTTAAGATATGTTTGGGGATTGTATTATCCAATACAGCACCACTGCCTTCAAGTCTCCAGCACTGACTCTGCAGTAGTCTGCTAGCTAGAAAATCACTCAGTTTCATGGCCCTGTAAGGCTTTTAAAGCTCCTCCAGGGGCCTTAGAACAGTATGAAAGTCCCAGGAAATCCTGTTTTGCTGACAAGCTCTACTGCTGTATTCATTTTGGTCTTGCCAGCAAATCTCAAGTATTACTTATGACTGAAGAGACACGACTAAGACCACTGGAAGTGGGTTAGAGAGCTCTGTGATAAAGTGTATTTGGATTATTTTTTTGGTCTTGGGTCTCTGGTAAATGAGACAGAAATTGAGCTGTTGTACCAAAATACAGCATTTGTCTCCCAAGACTATTAGACACTTCATGGATTTCATCACTGGAGGAGCAGAGATGACTGTTTACCCATCTGCAGAGCTGCTAGGATGTCCACCCCTGTTTGTGTAGGGCTTGAAGCCAGAGCCCAGAGGACCTATGGGCTGCATTTTGGGTCCCTGCTCACCATTGCTGCCACATAGTTGCTCTTGACAGTGAATGAGCATCCCTAACCAGCCTCTGAACATACACAGTTTTAGTGACACAGATTTCACACTCCATCACCTTGATATGCCCCTGTGTGGTTCATACCCTCTGCTCCCCCTCAGCCACTTCCCCATCCCCCTTAGCTCACCCTGATGGAGAAGCAGGAGCCAGACAGTGTCTTTTCCCCACAGAGGCACGAGGTGCCCTCTCCTGCACCACGCCTCTGCTCACAAGACCTGGACGTGGAGATGGTGACTGCTCCTGCATGGCTCAAAGGGAGGCGGTTCGCAAGGCAGACGGATTTCTTTCTCTTGCCCCACGGCCATTGTGCAAGTGTCAAAGGAGCATCCCTCTCATCTCTCAGATTGATGGCATCGTCTAGGACTTCCAGCATAGACAAGATAAACCAAAGGCTTCTGCAGACAGGTATGTAACTGTGGAGACAGCAGCGCTGCAGAAGAGGCCTCCGATCAGGGGAATGTTTGTCCCACAGTCGACTCTTTGGCATAGCAGTCACCTTTGACATGACTTGCTGAATAGGAGTTTGTTTTCTAATTTCCATGGTTCAGCCGTAGGCCATGCAAAGTAAATACAAGTAAACGGGCAACGGTGGTTCAAAGGAACATAAGACAAGTATCTGCTCCCTTGGAAGACAGTTTTGGTAGTGTTCACATGTGAATCAATCTGGTTTGGATCTTTGAAGTGAATTTGATTAAGAAGAGTGGGCCAAAGCAGTGAAAATTGATGGGGTTTACAAAAGATTGTCCATCTTTCAGGGCCTGCTCCAGAGGCAAACTGCTGCTGCAGAGCTGCCAGTGATACTGTGGTGCAGATGTGAACTTCTGAGTCATTTTATAACAGAGGCAATAGGCCTCCCCTGGTACAAGCAGTGAACTCAGGCAGCCCAGGAGAGGGATATTGTGATTTCTGTCCTTGACGTCATGTCCTTTTCAGGGCTTGCCCCTTATCCTGACAGGCCTTAGGGACACATCTTTGAACTGTTCTCAGAGTTCAGATATGTCCTCAGACATGGATTAGGTCAGTGGGTTTAAGGGACTTTGAGCTGTACTTAATACATACAGATCTTCACTCTGCCTGGATGCACCACTACAGGTTGTCAGTCTCTTCCACAGGAGGAACACACACAGCAGAGGCTGAGACTTCTGGGTTTAGAAGATTTCTGTAAGTGTTACAGAGATACCACCACGCACATCCTATCAAGATGTTGTCTGATGAGAAATCTCATCTTGTGGAGGCTTTACCTTTCCCTGGCACCTTAAGGATTTTATCATTATATTCAACTTTCTTTATCCTAATGCATAATATATATCCTTCAGGGATACAATCCAGTGTTTTCAGAGATTTATGATCTGATTGTTTTGGTCACTCTCACTCTTCGGAAAAAAGACTATCCTCATTATATACACAAGCAAAGACTGGCAGTAGGAGTGATATGTTTGGGATGAGACAAGAATGTGAATCCTGATCATGGCTGGCCAGTGATCATTCCACTGAAGATTTCACAGTGCAACGTGTGAAGTGAGCTGAGACAAGTAGACTCATTGCTAACTTGCTTGCAATACTTTTATATTTTCTGTGCTTACTAGCAGTAATAGCTAAATAGAGATGTCATACATAATTAAAAATTTTAAAAGGATTTTAATATATTTTAGAATAAAAGCAATGACTTGAACAAAATAAATTCTCACTTTAAAATAGGCAGATTCCTCTGAAGAGTTGCAGATGAGAAAAGTTTCCATAGCTGTTCACCATTCTGCCTTGCAGACTTGTAAGGAAAAGTAGAGGCTGGTCAAGGAAAGGATGCGCTATTTTGGCAATGCTAGGAAACTAAATGCACAAAAGAGGCTGTCACAGACTAGGCAGGTGCAGGAAATTTCATAGCAGAGCTCCTAAAATCCTACAGAGCCTGGATGTAACCATTCACATATTGGTAGGTAGTCTCAATCCCTTCTAACAGCTCTGCTAACAAGTCAGGGCTGAAAAAAAGCCACTTTGGAGATGAGGGAAAGGCATCTGATTGACTTCTTGGCTGTTTTAAAGATGAACATAAAGCTGGTGATGAAAGCCTGGAAATTCAGTAATGGAAGTGCCTCACTGAGCGTGAAGAGCTGAGGCAGGAGCTGACACAGGTACATCCCTGTAGCTGCTGATGCCAAACCCTGGTCTCCCCATGTACAAGCCTGGCCTTCACTGTATGAAGTGATAAGACCTTATCTTTGGCTTCTCTGAGTGGAAATGCAGTCTTCTCCAAGACCACTGTACCCTCCAAGCCTCCCAGGAAGGCTGTCTCTCAAGTCAGCTCAGCAAATACCTGCGGACATGCCCACCCATGCAGACATGCCTGTGTACATGCACACTGCTTCCCAAGGCTCCTCTTTATGTTCTCTTGCTACTCAATAAGCATGAGTGTGGGATAATGCGTGGAAAAAGGCAGCACCAATCAGAGAAAAAGATAAGCAGGAGCAAACTAAGTTTCCATATTCTGCCTCCTCAGTGGCCAAAGCACAGATGTGCTGTCTACTGCCTTATCCTTTGTTAACTTCACCTCCCATACCTTTGTACCTCATTAACTGGTTACTGAGAAGAGGGCACTAATTACTACCCCAAGTAATAATCCAATTACTTGGGATAATAAATTGTCAGTGTCTTTATACAGCAGAATTCGGAGGACCTTCCTGGTTGGAAAAGGAGTGGGAAAAAAAAAATCATAAAAACACCCCTGAGACTTTTTCCTTCCCCCAACCCACAGGTTCAGATTCCACCCAACCCCTGACTAGTGCTCAGAGTGCCCATCTCAGACAGCCTCCTCTGCAGCCCATTGCCTTTCCCAGCATAGAGCCCTGACATCCCTGACTGACACCAGAAAGGGCCCAAGGAAGAAAAGTGACAGAGATGGGTAGAGCATGTTGACCTGGGGGAGAGGGCAATAGGAGCTACCCCAGGGTTAACCCTAGGTGAACCTCTTGCTGTGTGCTTGCTTCTATGGTGTTTTGCCTTCAGTGAGTGCAGACCCCCGCAAAGTACACAAATCTGGTATTACTGGGTTTAGAATTTAAATGCTACAAATGTCATTTCTTGCCCAAAGTGTACAAATATAATTTTAATCCCAAATGATGAGAGAACTTCCCACATGGCTAATGTCACTCTCTCTATGTCCATGCTTTTGAAGATACCCCTGGGAGAACCCTTGTCTCTTGGTAAAAGGAAGCAGTGATGTGAGGCTAGATAAGACTCCATTTCAGCTGCTGCTGTTCTGGCACCAAACCAGAACATCAAACCAGTTTCTTCTAAAGGACCAATTATTTTGCATATCTCTGAAAGGAAGTCATATGAAGATGAGAAAAAAAGGCAAAGCAAGATGATTTATCCAATCCAAAACTACTTTGCAGAGACATTGTTGTGGTGCAAGAGTCCAAAGAAAGTTTGTATAAAGTCCTGGGCTTTTCCAGTTGAAGGAATCTAGTTCCTAAAGAAAGATGAGTGGTACTTATTTATTTTGCTTTTTGCTTTCTCCCAAGGAAGGAAAATGTGAGGAGAGTGTGATTTTGGTGAAAGCTGAGGTTGCGGGAGTGATGGGAGCACACAAAGGGTTCATTGTTGGGCCAGCAATCTGTCACGAGGAGGGCTGTCACAGGAGTCTCCAAGGGGGCTGGCAATGAAATGCTGCTGCAACGTGGCAGAAGGACACTTTGTCTCACCTTGGGCTGCTCAACTCCTCTCCCCATGCCGGACCACCCGCCAGCAGTGGTGGGGCAGGCTGACCCCCCACCCTAAATCACTGGCAGAGGTAGAGCAGCACGCAGGGTGAGAGGGCCCGAGGGTCGGGCATGCAGGGAGAAGAGATTTATAACTATCCAGTATTTCTCTCTTTTGAAAATTAAATGGCATGTTAGAGAAAATAAAAGAGGGGTGAGGGGAGGGGGTGAGCCTGTGCGCAGCCAGTTCAGTCTTCAGGGCTGAGCGGACGAATGGTTTAAGTACAGCAATTAAGTTATTGAGGTGGATGGGAAAAGCTGCACCATGAAGGGCACTCTCAGTTTTTATGGGTCTCTGGTGAAGCTCCTGTCCCATAGTAACCTATGAGACAGCATGCCAAGGCTATAAGTGAGCCTCCTGTACCCAGGTGCCTGCAGCAACTTCCAGGCAGGGATGGCAGCCTCCATCCACTGATGCTCCAGCCCTTAGGGAGGCTTCATTGGGCTCAGCTGCCAGCTGCATGGGAGGAAACCAGCCTCTGAGCCTCACTGGTGAAAAAGTGGGGTTTCTGTTTGCAAAGGCAATGAAAGCCTTGATATTTTTCAATACCTGTTCAACTGGCATTTGGTGGCTTGTGAGGAAGGATTTGGTGGTGATTTACTTTCATAAAACACATTCGTCCCCTGGGATGGGACATAAAGTGCCAGGAAAGAAGACCCTGCTAGATATTGCAGGCTACCAATAACTGGTGTAAGGCAGCACAGCTTTGCGGAGGGCAATCCTGCAATGGCCAATTTACATCAGCTGAGGATCCAGGCTTTTGTGTCTTTAAAGACATAGCAGAAAAAAATCTGTTTGAATGAAGAAAGCTCTGGCTAAAAAGTGCCAACAAGTTAGCTCTTTATTCTTTATCAGTGAAGTCTGCAAACAATGAAAACCTGGACAAGGGAAATTTGCACAGCATTTAACTTAGGTCAAAAAAACAAGTAATTTGTTAAGTGGCAAGGGCACCAACGCGTGCCATGTCACGCTGGATTTTCTTTAAAAATAAAAAAAATAACAAAGTTAAACTTTCAGTCAACCTGAAAATATTTGCTTTTTATGGGGGCAGTGCGGAACGAATGGGACAGCAAATCTTTCTTCAGTCACTCGTTTACAGAGACTGAAAAGCTCTATAGAGACAGTGGGAAAAGAAGGAAAAAAGGAGGGGTTGCAGGGTGGGAGGGAGGGATGGAGGGAGAAGGTAAGAAAGTAAGAAAAGAAGAGAGAAAGAGAGAGAAAGAGATTAAGAGAGAGAAAGAAAGGGAGGGAAGGAAAAGGAAAGAGGAAAAGGAGGGCAAGTGGAAATGATGAAGAGAGGGAGAGAGGAAGGAAAAATGCACTTGAGCTCTTAGGTTCTTTGCTAATACAATATCATCAAAGGTAGTGAAAAAGCATACCAGGCTGATAAAGCAAACTCCTTGGACTACTTGATGGATTTCTCATCGATGACTTGAGAGGGATCTCTTGCAGCAACAGAAATTGCAGGAAAAAACTCTGATTAGGAACGCAGATGGAATTAGAAACATGAAATGTCCTCAGGAAGGGAATGCAGGAGCTGTCCAGAGGGAAGGGGGAAACCCTGATACTCATGTTGTAGGATGAAAACTTAGACATATAAATTTAAGCTCCTAAATTTCAGGCATTCATTCTAATTTTTTCAGTTTAGCTGATTTTCTCCTGTTTGGAAAAAGTACAAATGAACTACATGTAAATTCTCAGAGGGCTTGCTGGTCATTGTAAGCGGGCTGTTTTACAGAACTTTACATTCATGTAAAAGGAGTAAACATCAAGGTAGATATTCTCATGTTTTGCTATTATTTTTTCCCCCATCTGCTACCATTCCACAGAACTGAAGACTTTTCCCTTCCCCTTTGAAATGCACAGTTCCTGATCCTTGACATTTATCATCTTGTTTCTGTGCTTACTTTGTATTTCTCCAGTTTCTCAGAATCTTTTCATCCCACTCCCTTTACTGACAAAAGTCTCATGTTCCCCCATAAGATATTTCTAATTTTTTACATTTTTAATTTCATCTTCCCTTTCCCTTTTTGGATTCAAGTTCAGAAAGCCAGACAGTTCTTCCTACCTACCTATCAGAATGTGAAAGCCAATTTAATCTGCACTTGCTGTCCAGAACTGCTGTATTTTAAGCCACCAAGGGCACATATCTCTGTCTCTGTATGTATTATTCATATGCACATTCCCAGTGCTTTTGAAACGCCTTTCACCCTATGAATTTAAGCCAAAAATTATGAAGTAGAAAACCACCATGGTGTAACCTTGTAGCATCTTTCACTAACACTGACACACACCCAGAAGCACGCACGCAGACACAACCTCACAAGGAAAGCAGGAATGTGGGTGAGTTTTGACCTCCGGTGTCCACACAATGAGCCGTGGATGATGCAGAAGGTTGGCTGCTTCTATAAAGACCTGCTTTTGTGCTCTTGTCCAGGGCTTGATCCTTGGAGCCCTGTGTGCTCAGTAGATGCCAGAGAGATAGATGTGATCTGTTAGCCTCATCCAGCGCCGGCAGCTGAGCCGTTTTCACACAGGCAGGCAGGTATGGCAAAGCCTGGGTAACAGATGAGAACCCATGGGGAGCTCTTGACTATGGAGAATGAAAAATCAAAAGAAACCATATTGGACACAGATACAAAAGGAGTCCCCCGTTCCTTTTCTATCCCCTCTTGTTTCTTTTCTCCTCTTCCTTACCAGGCTGTAATGAATGTAGAAAACTGCTTCCCCCCTCGAAGTATTTGAGGACATATAGATTCCAGATGCTATTCTATGCAAATACTTCCACCCTTCTCTGCCCAGCAGCATCCTGAGTTAACCCTTCTGACTAGCTGTTTGCTGCCCATTGCTTTCCATGCTGAGGTAAGGAAGAAAAAACTACCTATAAAAAAACCCCTAATCATTATTCTTAAAGAAAAAAATTACATCCTTCTTAGTGCATTTGGGCTCAGCACAGATGGAGGCAAAAGCAGCAGCTAAAACATTTCTGGCATTGAAGATAGTTTGATGTTTTAATCACTCAACATTAGGAAAAAAAGAGAGGTTAATTCTTAATAGCGTTAACACTGAGCTCTCTCTTGTAATACCTATTTTTATCATGTCCAGATTCAGATATTTTTCCCAGGGAAAACATTTTATAGAGGACTTTTAGCCTAAATGTGTGCAGTTTAAGAGGAATTAAAGGAGCATACAGGGGCCTTAAGGATCTGTTCCTTGGACAGCTGTGAGTCTTTTGTCTCCCACTGGCAGTTTTGTGAGCCTTGCTTCACACCAGCCATAACCCAAAGCAGTTTTGTTTGGTAGCTAATGCAGGAAAGATGTCCTTACTCCTAGTGCCTGCCACTTTCACACAAGCTTTCTGAAAACATTTTCCATATCTAAAAAGGAGTGAGAGATGCGGAGAGCAACAGCAATAGCTAATTGTACAGAAATTGCTTCTCTTTCCAAAGAAAAAATAAATCCCTCCCCTGAGTTTTTATCTCCTGAGACTCTTCTACCTCCTAAGATTGCTTTCGTTGGCTTCCTATTTATAATCCCTTAGCTCATGAACATGTGTGTCTGGATGAACATACCCCAGGATCACCCTAATGACATCAGCATTGCAGCTTTAGAGTTTTGATCAGTATGAACTACAATTTGATTTACTACCTCCCTGAACTCAAAAATAGATCACTGTTATTTTTGTTGTGACAGACTGATGGAAAGATTTGAGAGAGTATGGTAAGGGAGAAACATCTCAGGCAAGAGCCCAGAAGGGTCAAACTTTCAGAAATTTATTGAAAGAGAGATGGGTACATTCTCTTCAACCAAATAAATTCACTTTTTGTATGACTCTCATACACTGTGATGCCCAGCAACAGCCTTCTCTGCATCTGATCATGTGGGAATGAGATATTTATGAGGCTGTTTTGTTAGTATTAGGCTTTCAAGGTTTTTCTTAAATTGCAGGGTATATTCTTCTCCATTAAATATGTTTTATCTAACTTGCATTTGAGATCCTGCATAGACTGTATTGATTTGCACTAGATGTCAAGAATATACAACACTTCTTTAGGAACCCTACTTTGATCATACAGTGCAAAAGCATCTTAAAAGTTGAGAGCTCTTGCTGATTTGGTTGTAAACATTTTTTAAAAATTTTTCTAAAAGACCACTGAATCAAGAAGGTGTGCTAAACAATCAAATGAACATTGTGTTGGAATAGTTTCGTCTCTTTCCTAAGTGACTGGTGGAAGAAGACTAAGGATGCTCATCAGATTTTCCAAACAATCTTGCTTCTTCCTGTTTCAAGCAATCAGATGAATAACAGTGAAGACCAACTTTCTATTTGTTTGCGTATTTACTTTAGCTTGCATGGATAAAAATGAATTTTAAATCTATTGCAACTCTCAAGTTCCTTAAAGTGGAGCTCTGGTATTTACTTAACTCACATAGATAGTGTGACACAAGATTAGGAACTTTATATGAATGTGAGAAATGGTAACCATTTTATTTGTTCTCTGTTATGCTGATTTTGTTTAGAAGCAAACGGTAGGAATCCTTTGAAGGATGGCAAGCTGCAGCATGATGAACACCAAAACAAAGCAGTGAAAATGTACTGATAGAAATAAAACAAACCCAACCAACAACAACAACAACAAAAAAACCCCAACAAAAACCAGCTTGTGTGTAACAATTTTCAGTCGTGCTGGACTTACTCCAACCCCAGAATTGTACTGAGAGGGTAATCAGGCATTGGAATGGGCTGCCCAGGGAGATGTAGTGGATCAAGGGTTGGACTTGATAACCTCAGAGGTCCTTTCCAAATACCCAAATCCTCCCAAATACCTTGGAATGTGGACCCAGTGTTGTAGGTGGCTGTGACAATCTGTCTTAAATCTGCATCTGGTAAATTGGTAGAAAACAATGTGGAGGATTTTGATAGTTTTGAAGATGGGTTCATGCTTATGAGAATTGTCATATTGTCTTTGGAAACAGATGTGGAACTTGGAACAAAATTGAGCTTCACAGCTTTCCCGAAGTGCAAGAGCCAGAGTTCCCCAGCCTGGGTGTGGTGAACAGATATTCAGTGTGCCTAGGAAGTAGAATGTTCCTCTGAAATGAAAAACATTGGCCATAACTACAAAGTAGTATGTATGAGAAGCTTTATTGGAGATCTAAATGCTTATGGAAGTAGCTTGTTGAGACCTTCTACTTCTCAGAATGTTTTGGTTGTTATGAGATGGCAATTCACAGATACAAAAACAGTCTAGTACATATCATCATTTCAATGTGTCAACACTATTAAAAATAATGGAGAGCTCCTTGATGTAATATAGTCAGACTTTCCATATGGCCTGGCATAAAATGTTATGAAAGAATCTGAGAATTAGGAATGAAAAATACTGCTTAGAGATAGGAAGCAGAAAATAAATGGAGTTTTGTCATTGTGACACAAGATATTGATGGTCTCTCTGGAGGTTACATGCATTATGTTTTATGTTGTAAAGCTAGTTGGAAAAATAGTGATGCTGGGACTCAATAGTTTCCTGTAAACTAAAATGTCACACAAAATCTATCAATTCAATTTGAACAAAATAAAGCAAAACCTGAAGAAAGAAAAATTCTGCATTTGTTGCATTTGAAAGATCAGGAAATAAAATATCCACATGGCATTTAAATGGATTTTCTTTCAAGAATTAGTTCTCTTCAGATGCTTTTTTGTGCCATAATATGCCATATAAATAAAAAAATAAAATCCAATTCTGAAATTGAAATTTGTTCACATTTTTGTAGATGAAGTATTTTAGGATAACCAAATGATTGGGAGAACTTTGAAGAGTAGGGATTGCTTGTCTTGATGATCCCAAGGGTCTTTTCCAACCTGAAAGATTCTATAAATTTCCTTTGTTGATAATTTCAAACTACAGACCCATGCAGAAAAACACATAGAACGTTGGCAAAAAAACTCTGGGACCAAGAATTGAAGAATTAAAGGAAAATTGATAGATATATAGAGAAAAATCAATGTGTAACTGCAATCAAAGAAACAGTATCAAGGTATAATGAAAAAAGTGACAGGATCAAGACCAATACTGTTTTAATAACAAAATGGAACCAGTTTCATAACAAAATAAATATCAAGGAGATAAAAGAAATCTAGGAATACCTGTTTTAGAAAGACAATTGATAAAGGAAAAGAAGGAAATTCCAACCATGACCAATGGAGATCAGATGGAGCTGGCATGTGATCTGAGATGTTATTTCTGGAGTGACAAAGCCAAATGAGTAGCTCTGGTAAGACATGTGGTAGAGAGACAGCATGACTTGGAACCATGGCTCAGATTTGAGGGTCCATGTTTGAAAAATCCCTGGTGTTATTCCTTCGAGCTCCAGGGAGGGAGTAGGTCTGCCTGAGGGAGGAACTGTTTTTTGAAGAGGTGATCTTGGCTCCCCAGTGAAAAGCTTCTCAGATGACAGACTTTTTCAGATGCTGAGTTGGTTGCCCATGCATCTTGACTTCTTTGGTTCCTGAAGCACTATCAGAGGTCAGCTCTGCCTACTGGTGCTGACATCTTGGTGGCTTTGCTGAGTGCTAAGTGCACTCCAAACCAAAAAGCAGCACTGGCAGATTTAAAGCAGGAGATTGTTTAATGACATATTTCACTATTGTTAGCTTACTTCTTTCTCTCCCTTTTCTGTGGATATAATTTGGATATGCGTTGTCATATCAACATCTACATATAAAAGGGGGGGAAATGTTCTTCATGATGGAGTGGTGCAAAAGAGCTGAAGCTCCAGGTTAAATTCACCTGCTGGGCACATTTCCTTTTTTAATCTGCAAAACAATATCTACAAAAAGTTCTTGGAACTCATCAACATAGGGAGCAGTTTAATTACAGACTTGGGAGTAATTACAAGTAAGAAAAAAAAAGTGTTCCATTTAGGAAGCATGAGCTCTCTCTTTGGGGTTCACAGAAGTGTTTGAAGTATTCAGGAAGGGTTCTGAATTAAGACTTAGTGAGGAGTTCATTTGTCAGTGTTCACTGTCACATAAAGGGCTGCTTCCTTCATTAATCCAGTGGCAGCCCAAGCTTCCTATGAAACCAAAGTGCATTCAAAGTTCAGTATCTGCTCTGTGTAAGATTGATAAGATTTGCTTGATTTTCCAGATTTTATTTCTAGTTCAGAGCAAGATGGGGTTCTTGTTCATGCAGTTTGACTTGCCCTGCCACTTAAGGATGAGGAAAGGCAATTGTGTGTGATCGATATTCCCAGCTCTGCAGAGCAGATATGGAAAATCATATTCTGAATGGTACAACTTATGTCCTGCATGGTCTCATCTATGGACCAGGAAAGGCAATTTAATTTCATTCAGACCCCAGACATTGCTGTTATTATTTATGGTATTTTGATCTGTGCTCCCCCACTAGTCTATCAGCATTAAAGAAATGTTTTCTCATCGTTATGGTGCACTGTGAAAGAAGAATGGTGCTGAAGTGACTGACATCACCTCTCCTTGCTCTGAAGCATATGAGGTCATTTGCCCATCATATTAATTCTCACGGGGGAAAAAAAAACCAAAAACCAAACAAAACCAGCAGCTCCAGTTCAAGCCCATTTTGAGAGTCTTTCCTTACCTAGGTTGCATTCTGGGCATGAACTGGATAAACTCAATCAATGCAAAAAAGGCTCATTGATGTCAAATAGATGGTTCCTAGTCCCAGATGTGTCATGCTCAGTTAGTGAATAACAGAGTGTCAAATAAAGCAATAAATCTTCTTACTTGCTGACTGCTGTGCTGGGCTGCCATGCGAAGACACTCACACGCTCACTAATTCTAAGTGATGAGTGAGTCTGGCTGCATCTCCATCATTTCCAGAGGCCATCAGAGAGGTGCAAACATATTGAATTGGGACAAGTGCTGGATCAGTGTACCTTTCTTTATACCTTGAGGGCATTATTGGAAATCTGACAGCAATATGCCATGGAAACACTGTCAATTTTAAGCTCGATTTCAGCGAGGTTGTTCATGGAACAGGAGTAAATGGCACAGATGGGCCATGTGTCTGGTAAATAATTGACAGTGCTCAAACTTCTCAGCAAAAAATCATGCTGAGGAACACTCTGGCATGCTATGGCCTGAGAGTACCAACAGATAGGGCTCAGGAAGGAACTCCAGGATGAACTGCACTGAGTTCTTCCCCCATGTTCTGGATGAACCATACTGAAAGAAAAATGAACCCATCATTTAGAGCCAACAAGTTAATGAGATCTTTTCTGAACCTCTGGATAAAAAAAGCTAAGGCAGCCTAAAGGGGAGATATATCTTTACAGACCTGCGGTAGAAGCCACTGATTCACTACAGACAAAAAGCAGATAAAAGCTCTCTGCTAAAAACCATGAGAGCAAGAAGTCTTAAATACCTTAGGGACTCTTCAGTAGGAAGGCCAAAGAAATGGATCAGACTTCAGAAGGCTGTTTCACAGTCCTTGAGTCTTAAAATATTTGTCATTGCTGCCACATGGTGATACTCTCCAGTTGATAGTAATGTGCTTTGGTTCAGATTGCTGTAAACTTCTGTTATTCTCACACAGGACTGAATGGAGAGACTTCAAAGAAACCTTCTTGCACTATGCAAGGACACTGGGTGTCATAGCTGGAACCCATTAAAAAATTAGCCCTTGGCCCTTTCTAATGTAATATGTAAGCAAGTGTTCATGTAGATAAGCCAGTATGAGGCATCATCAAGGAGGAAAACCTGAGTATTAATGATTTCCATTTTATACTTCATCCTCTCATCATAGTGGAATTTGCCTGCATCCATGGCTGTCAGTGGTAATTGACTCCATGGGAAGGCTGTCTGACTCACCTTACATTAAACTTTGCTCTTCTGTTCAGTTTGGCTGAATTACTTTCTGTTGTTGTTGTTGTTGTTGTTGTTATCCATGCCCTGGTACCTTTGGAGGGTAGCTGGGTACCTTTGGAGGTACTTTGAGTGTACTTGAGAAAAGAAGCAATGCTGCAGAAAGAGAAGAAATTTCGTTTTTAAGCTTTCTTGAGTTGGTTAATATCTAATGACTTTGAGATCCCAGAATTACCACTGGCATGAAGTATCAGCACTTGGAAATTAATGCTGTCATGTAACAGGCAATTTTACTTACACATGGAGTTTACTTAGAAATAGGTAATGTAGCCTCCATTCAGAAGAGCATTTGAGTCCATGCTTCATTTTAAAGCTTTATCTTAATGGGTACATGTACCTGAACCAAAAAAGCAGAGGAAACTCCAGTGCCAAGAAAGGCTATGGACAACCACAATGGAGAGTTTGGGCAGCCTTCCAGTCACTTGTGATGTGTCTGGTGGGTTCCGGTTCTTAATGGTGGCCAGAGGAGAAGAAAGACAACAAGACAAGACTGCAAAACTTAGGTCTACCCCTTGGAAGTGTTTGCAACTTGGATATTTCTCTGAAAATGGGCTTTGGATTTTGGTTTAACTTCTTGCTGTTCCAGGACAGCTACGCCTGGCAAATGTTTTCTGGACAAAACAAGATGACTTGTTTCAACTATCTTACCTCTGCCTGAGCTTTTCTCTAAGATTAGTCTCACTATAAACAGTTCTTCAAGTCTCCGGGGAGCTGTACAAGTAGGAGTCCCACTTCTGTGAGGTGAGCAAATGCATCGTTGCTATTACAGCTCTGATTCAAATATCAAGGTGCAACCGGCACATCACTAAGTCCATAGTCTCTGGTAAGTTAGGTGTGTGTAGAAGTAGGATCTTGGCCCATAAAAGTGAAAGTGATAAGGGACTGAGCGTATTCAGGTGGAAAAGCTGAAGCAGAAATCTCAGTCTCTCTTTCCTGAACTACAGACCAAACCACTGTCTCTTTTCTGAGATATTTGTTTCCTGTCTGTCAGTTAACATGGAAAATCTGATACTGTTTCACATGACAGAAAATAAAGGGTATGTTTTGTGAATTCTGTAGCAGATCCTTTTCCTCCCTCCCCTAACTCAAATATTCAGTCACTTCAAAGGACGTAAAGGGAAAAAAAGGAGAGAAAAAATGAGGAAGTGCCGCAAACACTGATTTGTCTGTGCCATAAAACTGGATTATAATGTCATTTGCTAACTGACAGATCATTTAGTGTCCTGGAAGAGTCTGTTTTCACACCACTGAAGCTCTCACAGGGGAATTCTGTGTGGGCTCCTTATTGTCAGAGCTATTTTTCACCCAATTTGTTTCCAAATGATGTCTAACCTGAGGTCTCCCCACTGAGAGGGCTTTAAGCAATGATTAATGAGAAGTGTTTTGCCAGACCCACCTGGGGAATGGCCCATCTGTGAACTCAGGTAAGATGGAGCTGCCTACAAGGCACTGGCTTGTGAATGGCAGGCAGCTTCCCATGGCTTGAGGCATAGCTCACAGCAAAGGCAAGGTGTTCACTGTTTGCGTCTCAGTGATTCAGAAAAGGACCAGAGATAAATGTCACTCCCTCTATCATTAACATCTAGTTTGAAGAAACAATCTCTCTCTCTAGGGACTGATTTCCCTTCCTGTTCTGTATTCAATTATATTATGCATTCAGCATATGTACAGCCCCTACATGGGATGTATTTGCAGTGACCTAAGATCACCAGTCATGCTAACTCTATTTTAAGTTAAAGCAGGTACGTTTTCACATGTCCACCTGGATCTTAAGTACTTTCTTGTTGGAGATACGTGCTCTAGGCCCTCCTTCCAGAGGTAGCTCTGTGTGCAGCTACAGATTCAGCCCTGGCTGTAGCAGCTGAGTGGTAAAGCAAGTGGGAAAACTGTGATTTTCAGTTTATATTCACTTCAGCAACCAGATAGTTTTGTTCTGCCAGAACACTCATCTATCCCTGACCTCCAAAACTGAGGTCTTTTCAGAGCCGAGCCTCTCAGTTATGGGTAGACCTGACAACCTTATTTTTAACTTTCCCGAGACACTTCTCATGTACATAACATTGCTAATAGCAAACGTGAATTTCTTGGTGGCTGCTGAAAATGATCATTAAAATGCTCACATAAAAGTTAAGAAGCCCTGAAAATTTGGTTTCTCTCTGTATTTATGAGGCTGAAATCTGAGCATATTTCTTACAGAATAATTTCCCTCCCCTGATTTATGTGGAAGCTCCAGTCTCAGTCATCATCTGGAAATACATTCCTATACAGTCTGTGTCATTTAAATGCAGCATCCTACTGTCCCGTCTGTCAAGACCAAAACATAATGGGTCCAACTGTCTATGAATAAAACAGATTGTTTGTAGGGAATATTTATTGCCGATAAAGAGCAAGAGTTTATACTGGCAAAAGCCGTCCTTCTTGTAAATAGCTGGAGGCTCCCGACATCCCCTGACTTTCAGCAGCGTTTATTCTGTTGAATGCGGATCCAAAACATTTCTTACTCATGACTTGGCAAGATGACTTTGACAAGGGTTTTCTAACCAACTGTTGTGACACCTCCGGTGCCTTTTGCCTGAAATTTCACCTGCAAAGGAATCTCCCACTTTCTTTAACTACTTCTCTTGCCAGCAACATGTTTACCATGATTTAGATGTCTATTATATGCATGAATGACTTGTCTACTTAATTTCATCAAAAAAATGAACCCTCATAAGTGGCACAGATGCTGGTATGATGGTAATCAAATTAGGTTTTGGACAGGTTTATGGCCACTTGCTGTCAGTTAAGCTCTCTTTGGCTATCTACACTCCTAATACAGTTTTGATAGTGATTAATGGCTCCATTAATACACTATTTATGCTGTGACGGACACCACATTATGGTCTTGTTTGCTGACCACAGCTGATCATGTATTTTTGTAAACTCAGTCTTGAAGAAAATATTTGTCATATTTAATATGTCAATATTGCATATTGCCATGCAGAGGTCACATGGAGAGACCTTGCTTTTGTGCCCTGCTCACCACAGATGAGCTTCTGTGCTGCTAAGAGAGGCAGAAGCCTCATGAAGAATGTGCTTGGATTAAAGGTTCATCAAGTTTCCTCATGCTGGGAACATGCCAAGGATCTCATTACAATGATTTTTCCTGGCTATGCTACCATGCCACCCGTCGTTGTTTTTCTCTCTTGCATCCATCCAACTTAATTTCTCTGTCTTGTCATCCAGAAAAGCTGGGTACTGTTTTAGGTTTGGGTTGTTTGGGGTCTTCCTTTTGTCTAGACTTCTCTATGCTCATTTTGATGTCCTCTTCTCAGTTCTCTCCCTTTCATAGGCTCTTCTGAGCAGTTCACAATCAACAAGTGAGTCCAGTCAAACCATCTTTAACTCATTTTCATCCACCACTACTGCACTCTATGGAAACATGGTAGAAACTGGTATTTCCTTTAGAGGATTTAGTGCAATAAGTCCCATTAGTGATGGACAAATTACAGCTGGAAGGAGACCAGGAGAGGTGAAAAATGCCAGTGGAATTCCCAGAGAGCAAGCTGGGACAAAGTGCAAGAGCAGTGTCTGGGTGAACTGATACTTAAAAAGCTGTAGTTATCTCTCAACCTAGAGTGTCACTGTGAAGCAGGATTTATTTGGGACCAGTGTTGTGGACCCTGACTTTTTGCCACCTGCCCTCACCTGCCTGCATAACCACAGCAGCACACATGTAGATTCTCAAACTATTCACTTGCAAATGAAACCCAGTACCAGAGCACTGGAACAAGCCCACAAGTTCCTTTTTAATAATCAGTGAAGAACAGAAAGAAAATTATGACCCCTGGAAAGAGGTAAATGGACATATTAGAGATATTTGCACTGATTTTTTAAAAGTAGTTGAAAAAATATAAGGGCTTTTTCTGTTTTGTTTGCCTCCAGTAATTAAGCCTAGTTTCTTTCTAGCCACATTTGATTTTTATGTTCATCTGTGCACTTGCCTAAACTCCACCCATTTGCTCCTCTGCAAATATTTATTATGCAAATGGTTTGTTTTGAATTGGGTGATCTGAGCAGATGCCCATTTCTGCATAACTGTTCTTTAGGAAAATTACAGACTAACTGAGTAACATATTATTGAACTAGTTAAATAGTTATGATTGGTGTTGAATTGCTATAAATGCTCCTTGTAGAGTTCTAGTTTCCAGCAGTGATGTTTTGGCTTTTTCTGTCTACAGTTACCTCTAACTGTATTCCCCTGTCAGGCCAGCACCTGTGATTATCCAGCCCTTTCTCTGGAAGCAATGGCTCTCCCCACTGCCTGGAAAAAAAAAAAAAAAAAAAAAAAAAAAAATCAGTAATATTCCTTTGCATGGGCAACAAGGGTCTCAACACCCACTGAAATAGTTCTGACCTTTTATTGACTTTGTCTTCTGATAATTAAAGTCTTCATTAAAATCTGTTATTATATTTCTCTTCCTCTACAAATTCTGAATCCTTTCCAGCTCACCTTAGTTCAAGTTCTTCATTTCCTGATTTCTTTCTGGACTTCTAACAAGTCCATGAGAAAGAAAAATATTGAATAATTTGAGAATTTCTGTGCTTGGGAGAGACCTAGGAGCTTATTGAATGGGAGCAAATCATTTGCATGTATTAACACAGACCAGCATATACTCAAATATACATACACATGCATGGATACACACATGCTTGTGCACATCCATATTTATGTATAAACATACATTTTCTACTGGAAAGCTACCTTATGGCCTTCCTTGGCCACTCTGTCACCTGATTCCGTCTCCCTTTATTCAGGATGCTTTTGCTAATGTAATCACAGACTTCCTCACTCTTTTCTAAACACTACATAAAATCACACCTTGCAAAAATACCCTCCAGTTTGTCTGATACAGTAGTGTTATGAATCTTGTGAAATAACCAGAAGCCAGAGTTATTTCCCAAGCTGTCCTTCATTATCCTGCTACATTGGTGGGCTCTCCCCATTTATCACCTGCCATGCATACAGGTTACAGACCTATTGTGAAGCCTTGGCATTATTTTTTAACTTGTCTGTTAGAAAGTGAAAGAGATCTTGTTTGTCACTGCAGTGAAATTCCCTTCTCAGTTTCTTTCCCTTAGCCCTATAACAGATACTAGCAGAGTGTTGTAATATCACTTATTTTGTGTAAGAACAAAGAATTTTCAGTCTATTAGAATCTCAGGTCAGTGTTTCTCCAGTGAAGTAAAACATTGTATTGCTTGAGAGTTAAATATAAGTGGGCCATATGTGAATGAATATAGCAGGAAAAAACTTTTGTGACATTTTAATGTGATGATTGAATACAACCAACAGCTGCCCTTTTCTGAATAAGTCCCTTTGGGTTACATCCTAAATATAACAAATAACAAAACCACTTATAATTTTGAATTCACAGTTTCTATGTGAATATATGTTAGCTTACCTTATTTTACCTGAATAGGATATTTCTTGATCACTGTATTTACTGCTTCTCTCAGCTTTTCAGTGGAGAAATTGTACAACCCAGGAATCAATGCACACAGATATTCACACATATATTTACATGCTTCTACACACAAATGGAAAAAGAAGCATCAGAAGGTTTAGCTTGAACCCTGGCTCCCATGCCTTCATATTTCACCCAGTTATTCTTGTACTCAGCTAAATGGCCATCTCTGAGCTGAGCACATCTCATGTTTGGCTATAACTTGGTCATTATCCAATGTCATGGAGATCCACTTAAAATTTAAGAGACTAAAATCTTCTTGTTTAGGATATAGATCCAGCAAAACAGGGGGACATAGGCATTCAAATTACCACTGATGGCTGGTGGTAATCAGGCTCTCTGGAGCATGCATGAGGGCCAATAAACAGGAAAAAATCCACAAGCTTTTTGAAGGAAACAGGTATAATAAGTGAGCACACTATTTGCCATTATCCTGCCACATCATTTTGTCACCTTTTTGTGTAATGGAAGCCATAGGTAGAAAAAATGGTGAGGTAATCCCTTGTCTCTTCCTTCTCACAACCTAACTCCAGTGTTTGCCAGAGGTTGCTCCAGTATCGTGATACCATTTTAGCCCTTTGGATGTGTTGTTTTGTAAATTGCACTTGTCTTCATTGTTCAGGAATTCCTTCCTCTGACTGAAGTCTTTAGCCCATCAGGTGAATGTAAGATCAGCAGGCTTCATGAAATGGTATGGCTCACAAGATTTCCCAAGATGTGGTGGAGATGTTATTGATCTGTTTGCCATGCACTCTGATACCACCTGATCCAGTGGAGGGGGGCAGCATCGCTACTGGCTTCAATTCAGCCTGAAAATGGCAATCCTAGGATGAGGCACTGACTTGGGCTTCTGCTCAAGAGCAAGATGCAGCTAGTCTGTCACCATGAAAGTTATGGAAAAGCAGGTCCTCAGCTCTCTTTGCTTCTTTTCTGCACATTCATGGGCAGCAGCAGGTTGTGACTTGTCTCTGCAGCACCAACCAGATTTTCTTGTGCTGGCCAGGAGGAAAAAAAAATATTCTAAGTGTTCAGAAGTCAAGAACAACCTTGGAAGAGTTAATGAACTGTCATATCTACTGTGAGAGGGTGGCGATATTGTGTGTGTGTGGCCATTTCAAATAATTTTTTCAGATCTCGTCAAAGCAAAATAATTTTCTATGATGAGCCACATTGTAAATGGATGGTGGGGCTGGGGGGGAAGTGAGAGAGAGGGGAATCAAATTACATTTGGAAACAAAAGCTTTAACTTCTGGCACCTAGACAATTATTTCTTGCTTCTTCTGTTGTTGGTCCTCGTGGTTTCATCTGTAATATGTACGGTGATTGTCTGCAGCCTGGCAACAGTGTGAAGTTGCATGGGGGAGGGAAAACGCTGGCCCTTGTTAGCTGGGATCTAAACTTCAAAGGCTTTGAGGACATTGAGCAGACAGGTTTCAGCCGCCGTTAAGGCAGACATGGGAACAAAAGGGCTCCTGCCATTGCTGTGGAGCAGCGGTGACTTTTTGGCCCATTTTTGTTGTTGTTTTAATTTTGTGAGGGGTGGGGAGGGAGGAAAGCTCCTGGCACCGGGGATGATGCTTTCTGCCCATGACTGCGTGCCCTTCTCCTTTCCACGTCAGAAGCAGATATGGGCATTTATGGCCCCATAAATCACAGGCTAAGCCATACATGAGCAGCTGGTACATGTGCTAATAACTATAATTATTAATCATGTCAATTTCACACCCTTCAAATTTCTGCACGGGGCTTTCTGCCGGAGAGGGAGCCCCGGCGCCTTGAGCTGCTTATGGTATGAAAATATGATGAGCTGATGGTCTTTGATGATTGTCCTATGACAGTATTGATCTCCCTACAATTGGGTTTGTGGGGTATCGCTACCCAACAACAGTGGCTCTCCTCGCCTCCTGGTATATATCATTGTCACACATGCCCCATTGTTATGGAGGGGAGTGAATTACTTTCAGTATTCGTCCCCGTCTTTAGCTACTAGGTCACCATTATTCTAGCCTTATGTCAGTGTGGGGACATTTACTTTGATGTTTTCTTTTGTATCTTTCTTAGAGTGAAAGCATTTGACTTTATAGAGCTGCTCAAAAAAAAAAAAAAAAAAAAAGAAGAAGAAGAAAAAAAGTCAGTAGTCCAGGTTGGGGTGCCTGGTGGGAGCCAGGGAAATATCACTCCCCTTGGGTACAGCAGCCTGACCTCCCTGGTCCTCAGTGCTGGCTCCCTTTGTCACTGAGGACTTCACCCAACAGCATCCTGAGCACTGTGACCAGCCCCACCTCACGCCCTGGCTGGTGGCTCTTCTGCCACAGAGCAGGAAAGAAAGCGAAGCAATGTGCCCCCAGCCTCACTGTGATGGTGTAGGCTTTCCACCAAAGGGCTTTTTCCTTGCTAGCACTTCGCAGTTTGGCAGAAGCACAGACAGCGTGATGTGGAGATGCATCAGGAATAGCTTTAGAGGTGACATTGCTGAAGGACTGAACGTAAGTATTAACCAAATTAACCTCCCTTATAGCAAAATAACTCTTTTGAGGCTGGTGGGAGCACCTTGTGGGCTAATCTGCATGTTAACATGACACTGTGTTGGCCAACAATCTCCCACTGGCCTGAACAAGGGCATGGGACTCTCCCCACTTGTTCCAAAATCTGCGCAGCCCCCATCGGGCAGCCTCTAAATTGCTCCTGCTGTCTTTACAGCTGCTCTGTTCCAGTGACCCCCAGGAAAGGCCCAGGGATTGTCAGGAGAAATTTCTATTAATCAACCCCAAACAGACTGTTACAATTTCACACTTTTTCTCCTGTCATTTCACACATTTAATGAATTTTGGGGTCTGCCACTTTCAAAACAGTTAAGCTCAAGGCCACAAAAAATTAATTAATCATAAGGTAAAAACATGAAATCCTGAAGAAAACAAACAACTCCACACCCCAGTCCCCATCTGACAGTAGCAGGACAAGGAGCATCCCTTCCAAAGTGTTACTTAAATGAACCTCTGAGAGGGCCTGAAAAGGAATGTAGCACAATTCAGGCAGCAGGATTCCCACCTCCTCTGGTCCTGATCCTGCCTAGTTTTTTTGAAGAGGAATTTTGTGCTTCACATCACTGTGAACCGCATAGGCCAAGAGTCAATTAGGGATGAAATCCATAAACATTGTTTGCTTCAGGGATGATGCCCACTTGCAACTACCCAGGACTAAAAGGCAGCCCACTATGTCAAAAGGCTGTGTGATCCCACAGCTGGTTACTGTAGGGCCGTTTGCTCTTTTCCCTGGGGGGACAAGAATATCATGGTTGCTGGTGATTGGAGGTGCCAAAGACTGGACCACAAGTCTCACCTCCTTGTCCTCTACCTTCACCCTACTCAGTGGTGCCTGAGTCTGCTACAGACTCCAGAAACCTTTGAACATTACTGAAAACCTTTTCTCACTCTTGAGCTGACTAAACCAATTTAGATTTCCCCTAGGGAAAAGTCCATCTTGCTTTCTGATGTTCGTGTATTCGTGCACAGCAGGGCCAGACTACCAGAAGTGGAGCAGAATGGGACTTTGTGCAAACTGCACCCATTGGGCTCGCTCGCAAATTGGGCATTTGCCTCCATTCTCAGGTAAGTGAGGAGGGAGGTGGTGGCTGGGGAAGGAAGAAAGCAATGTGAGAGCATAGCAGGATTTCACAGGCATGGCTCATTTGTCCTCATTGTCCATGAAAGTACAGATATATTTTCATCTTAGGGATGAATTTTACAAACCTCATGCTCTGCCTTGGGTGCCCTACACAGACCAATGACCTCAGTCTACATGCCTCCTAAAGATTTACTTTTACAGAGGTTGTCAGAGTTGCCAAGAAAGTGAGAGAAAGGCACTGAGTTGCTGGAGCAAGGTCAGAGAAGGGCAACCAAGCTGGTCTGAAGAACAAGCCCTATAAGCCCTACAATATTTAGTTTGGAGAAGAGAAGGATGAGAGGGGATGTTATTGCTCTCTGCAGCTACCTGAAAGGAGGTTGTAGGGAGGTGGGTGCTGGCCTCTTCTCTCAAGTGAACAATGACAGGACCAGAGTAAAGGGCTTGAAGTTGCACCAGGGGATGTTTAGACGCAGTGTTAGGAAGAATTTATTTACTGAGAGCATAGTTTGGCATTGAAATGGGCTGCCCAAGGAGGTGGTGGGGTCACTATCCCCGGAAACATTTAAAAACCATAATGAGGCACTTCAGGATATGACCTACTGTGTGATACAGATAGTGATATGTATTTTTTATTCAGGGTGAATGTTGACAGTTGCATGTGGTGATCTTAGAGGTCTTTTCCAACTGCAATGATTCTGTGATTCTGTAATTCTGAGCTGAGTAGTTATCTGAGCTGAGGACAGGAGATGCACCTCACCTGACTTTGACATCTTCTGTACTCATATGAAGCCTGAAGCTCTTCAGCTCTGCCTGTGACTATTTGTACTTGCTTTTTTTCCCTTCCCCCTATGCAAGTCTAATGCACTGCAGGAAAGGAGCAGTGGAAAACAAATTAGCTAGCCACATAAACAGAGTAATCTAGGACAGAGAGCAAGATAAGCCAGTCAATGCATCTAACAAGATTAAAATGCCTCTTATTGGACATCCAGTAGCAACTGAAGCATACCAGCAACATGTCTACATGTCAACCTGTCTACATGCCTGTGTGGTCTCTCCCCACAATCTCTGCTTGATGCTCTCCCCATGCTACCACCAGGCAGGAGAACACTGCTCATTGTAACCTAGACTCTACAAGAGAAACAAGCACATAGGGCTGGGTGGCCACACTGAGAGTAGGAGATAATATCCTTCAGCCATTATTGGTTGCTGCATATTATCAAATTGACCATGTTATTTAATGTGCTATTTAGAATGTAAATGGCTTTGACACCTAGCCAGTGCAACATGTGGAGTATCTCAGCAAAAGGTACTTGGCAGGTATGAGCAGACTGAGGTGCTCTGAGCCCATCTGGAACCACTGGATCTACCTCATCTGCAAGACATTGTGCAAGACTACAGATCAGTGTAGCGGGAGGAGCCATTCTTGCTCCTGAAGCTCGACGAGCTGCTGGTCTCTTCCAGGACTCCAGCCACCACACAGCGCTTCCAGGGTAGAAGTGTAGCGGGAAGAGCCTTTCTTGCTCCAGAGGCTCGACAAGCTGCTGACCTCTCCATGCCTCACATCAGAGTGAGCTGAGGTGCCTTCTGTGGGTGTGTGTCCCACCTTTATTGGCCCCTTGGTCTTGCTCATGCCCAATAGGGGCCTGTCCTAATCAGGCACAGGTGGACTCACACCCACTCTTTGGCAACTCAAAGCACCTGGTTGACAATGTCTCTCTACAGATCAGGTCAAGAGATGCAAACCAGCAATGAGAGGAAACTCTTCCTGCCCAAAGGAACTAGCTGAGTTTTACTTGGTGTTATGTTGGTTTGGGGGATTTTGCACTCACCTTTGAAGCAGCTCTTGATCCTATCCAGTGCTAGGTACCTTGGACTCTACCCAATACATCTGAATTTCTGCAGGGGTTCAATGAATGAGAAATGAAAAGGCAATGTTTTTCCATCATGGAAATAAATGGTTTTGGTATTTCTTACATTTCTAGCAGGATACCACTTGTGACTCTTGCTTGGAAAAATTGTGCATCCCTATCAAGCATCCAGGCCTTCAGTGAACAGTGTCCTTTCAGGGGTTGAAGTCAACAGAGGCTTAAACTACTGCTCTGAATCAGTCTTTCCCGTTGCAGCCAATGGTCTCACACCTGGATTATTGCCCAGTTCAAGCTCCAACTCCTCTGTGCTTCTGGCAACCTGACAAAGGAACAAGTGTCATGCTTGCAGTTCAAATAAATGTTTAAAAGTATGCATTTGTAATAAGTTTCATTTTATTCACTCTGAAAACAGAATGTCTATGACTGGTTTTTCATGTGGTAAATCTGTGTTTTCCAGTATTAACTACTTTGGATTGTTTTAACTGAATGATTGGCCATCTCCTAATTCTTAGTATATTAGCCTGACAGTCTCTGAAAGGAGTCTTCTCAAATGCAGCATCTTCACTTATAGATCAAATACATTATTCTACAAGGATAATGGCTTCTTTTGGTCATCTGTGTATGGTAACATTACCTCTTCATGTCAGGTACCCTTTATTTTTTCCTGTGCACGATAGCTGTCTGTCAGCCCATGTTGCCATGTCTAAACCAGTAATTACGGGGGCTCAGGCACCTGCCCATAGCCATCCCCACCAGTTAGTACCTGCTTTTTGGGTCCTGGGCAATGCCTCAGTTTGAAGGATAGTATGAAGTGCAGATTGTCCCTGAAGGGTGCTCTGGACTAGCGTCATGCAGATCTGGGGAAAAGAGAGTTTAGTCATATGGACATGAGTCTCACTGTGCCGCTTAACCTTACAACCAGAAAATGCAGTGATGGTCTATTTTATTTAGTATAGACATCACCTGAAGCCCTCATATGAGCATATTCTATGCCTACTGAATATAAACAACCTAGAGTTCAGTTTCAGTCTGGGGAGTCATAGAAATTGCCCAGATGTTAAATGTCTCAGATAAATTATTCTACCTAGAGTTTATCAGATTTCTCATTTCCTCTCATCTAGTCTATCTTCTTAATACAGATGGATGGCAATATGGATACTTGCTCCAGACAGCAATTTCTTTCTCTCCACCCCTCTGAGATATACCTCAACTAGACAGAACAAGAGACCCTCTGGAAATACCGTGGCAGACAAAGAACAGGGCCACGGTGATGAGCTGATCACACAGCCCCAAATGTCTGCAGAGCCCCAATTATCTAAGGTCAGCACCCCCCTAATGAGCATCCTAATGAGCCTGGTAAGACATCCTCTTCTACACCACCCCAATACTTCTTAAATTCCTGTTGCAGACCAAGGTGGTTATCTTCATTTTGTGTCTCTCTTTGAGTTTCATCACCACATTCTGTCCAGCACCCCCATCTCTGCCCTTCCCAGGCACTCACTTTCAGAATATCCCAAATATCTTTGTGCTTTCTGATTAGTAGATGTGCCATAAGTGATTCATTTTAGAAGGATGCTCAGCACCCTTTACTAAATTACTTCTGAAATGTGATGTTGAGGGATGGAAGAGGCTAAGTTTACAATAGCCTGAAGTTATGATAGTCCTCCTAGTCCCTTTCCATTTAGGCAATGGAGAAAGCCAGAGCTCCCTGGAGGGCAAGATAAATGGTTCTCAAAGTATCTAAAATCAGACTTAGTACATCTGGGTACTTTTGAACATTTATTCAAGCTACAATGCATCTCCATTTGTTGAAGATAACTTTATTGCCAGTGTCTATAGAAAAAATGTCCCATGGTTTAATCTGGCAGTTGGTTTCTTGACTAGAAAAGGTGTTCATACATTATTTCTGCATGGAAGACAGCATTCCTGTAGTGTATTAAAGATTTGCCTAGCGGTCTTTAGCTTACCATCCACTCCCATCACTCAGGAATTCTGACATTGGTGTTTCTGGGCTGCCAGATGCACCTAAGTGGGGATTCAGATAACTCTCTCAGAAAATTGGGAGTATGGTATTTGCATGGGTGGTCTGCCTGGTGCTCTCATCTGGCAGCTCCCTTCCAGGCTGAGTGATTAAAATGGGTTCATCAGATATATTTCTTGATGTCACATGACAGAGGAGTGGTATTATTGTGAGGTGCCTATGTTTAACAAGTGACATGGTTTGGGTTGAGTTTTTGCATCAGGATTTGCTTTGTGTGTGGCTTTGGGGGAGCTGGTTTTCTTTTTGGTTTTTCTCTTTTTTTTTTTTTTTTTTTTGTTTTGTTTTGTTTTGTTTTGTTTGTTTGGTTGGTTGGTTGGTTTGCTTTATATAAAACCCGCCTTATCTGAAAATGGAAATTAGTTAGTACAGACAGTTTTGACCCATGTGTAGGAGGGAATTTCTGAGTTGGAACTACATAGTATGGTGACTTTGACTTCTTGGCTCTCAGGCCTTCCTTTTCCCACACTACTTCTTTACATTCTCTCTTTCTCCCTCCACCCCCCCCCCCTCCACCCCCTCAATTTTTCTAATACAAGGAGAAAAAATGAAAGGAGGGAAAGATGGGAAAGAAAAAGGTGGGGAGAAAAGTAAAGCAAAGATTTTGAAATGCAACCTGTGTCAGGATGCTGCTGCTCCACATTTTTAAGGTGAAACCCCCTGACCTTCAGAAACTCACAGCATCTTTCATTAGCTTTGGAGAGGTGGATCAAGGTGCTGGTGACAAGGATCACTCATCACCACCCTCCACCTCCGCAGTGATTGACTTATCCCAGCGGTGACAATAACAACAGCAGTGGTGCTCTGCTCTCACTTCTTCCCTCCTAAATATGCTTCTTCCCTCTCACCCTACAAACAAACAGAGGGCAAGTAGACTGCAATAATCTTCTGCTTTCGGGCACTTTCCACCCTCCTTGGAACAAACCATGTCGGCTCCCCTCGCCTGGGAACGCGGTTTCAGAAGCTCTTGCGAGGGAGCTGAAGCTCACAAGCCGGGCGTGTGATTTTCATTTGCCCATTGCTTATGTGGGGTAGGAAACAACAAAACGTCAGGAAGAAGGAGCAGGAGCGGGTGAATGGTTTTCCCGGAGGCAGGCTGGCTGGCTGGCCCCAGGGTGCAGTAGGTGTATAAAATGCCATTCAAGCGATTCAGGCCAAGAGGAGAGTGCGGCGGACGGGCAAGGCTGCTCCCTTTGAAGATGCTTCTGTTGGGCTGGAAATACAGGAGAAAAGCACAGCTTCTTTCAGCTGTCCCCTTTTGTGTGCTTTCCCATACGAAACTATGTTGCCACCGCTGCTCTGCACTTTGTTATTATGACAGGAAAAAATGAATTTCTAATGAGGTATCTGTGCCAGCTGCAAGCACCTTGTGGATCTCCGTGGCCCAGGAGCTTTGTCAGCCGCTCCTTGCTAAATGCTAACCAGCCTGGGGGAGGACGAGACTGTCAAAGCACATCCCCCCATGAAAAACCCCTTTTCTGTAAAAATCCAAACAAACGGAAACACCCCAGTTCCCCTAATAAGCTATGCTGAGACATGTCATCATTTCACAGTGATCAGCTCCAGGGACAGAAAGGGCTCGGGGAGGCTTTGACAATGTGCAAGGAGTTCTGATTTTTAAAGGCAAGGAACGGTACATTTAAAATTGATTAATACCCTCTGATTCCCAGAAGGCTTTTCATATGCAATGCAGGAAATGTTTTGGTCAACCCCTAAAATGCAGCTGCATCTCCTAAGGCCAGCGTCAGCTCTCAAGAAAGCTGCAGTAACACAACCCCTTTGGGAGAGTCATAGAGAGGGGGTACCACATCCACCACCTGCTTCAAGCTGCTGGGCAGGCTGGGGGAACTCGGGGCTGTTCCCAAAGGGGATTTCAGCAGCAGGTTAAGAGGCTGAAGTTTTAGAAGTTGTCTGGATGTTAGCATGGGCTTACCCCAGCACCACAGAGATGTATTTGCTTTTTTCATGGCTTAGCCCACACAAATGGCTCCTTCATTCCTGCTCTTCATGTCTACTTTTGACAGTGCAGGGCCATTGGGGTGGGCACTGCCATCTCTGCAGGGCTGCCTGCTGAGGGGCTGGTGGGGCAGCACAGCAACTGGGTTTTGCTGGGGATCCCACTGCTCCCAGTCCTGCAGGTCAGGGAGCATCTTTGATTAGTGCAGTGGTAATAATAACAATAGTGGTACTAATAATAATAGTAGTAGTAATAAATGCAAAAGTGTGTGATAAGTCTGTTAAAATAACAGCTTAGGTGAAACAACAGGTTTTGTGTCTTTACCCAGCCAAAGGCACTGTATTTTGACATGAATTAACCAGCAATAGGCTGGAGCATTGCATGGTGAGTATCTTCACTGTACCTGATGTCCTGAAGGCTTTTTGTGCCGAGAAACTAAGCTTAAAGTGCAGCTTCCCTATGTCATCAAATGGTCTTCAATACGCTCACTGTCTTAAACAAGCCATAATATTTTGATACTAGCTACTCATATCCTCTCCTTCTGCTCATGTTGATGGACAGAAATAAAGGACCAAGTGACTGACTGGCTGGGAGTAATGTCTCTGCAGGTGGTGGTGACATTGATGGAGAATGATGGATGAGGGTGACAGGGCTCCACCCCACCCACTTGCCCATGTGCATGACAGAAGGTCCTGCAAGCTAGCCCTGGCTCTTCAAACAATGCCTCCAAGTAGGTATTTGGAAGTGTAAAAACAATGGGTTTGGTTCCAGCAGTGATTGTGCTACAAGTCTGGGGCCATTTAATGAGTTGCTAATGTGAAAATAATTTTCTTTTCTAACTTCAGAATGGAAGGAGTAAAGACAGATGGCCCCAAATGTAAGGAAATGCAGCCATAGAATTGGTAATGGCTCCGCCAGGGCTTGAAAGCCTTCTCCTCAGGAAAACGGAACATTCCTGCCACTGTCAGCTGACAGAAACCCTTCAGCTTTTTTCTTTCTCACCTCTCCGGTTGGAGCATTCCTGCCAATGCTCACCAGACATCCATGGGGCTGGTGATTTCTATGCCAAAGGCTTAACTACTGTTTCAAGTTGAAATGTGTCCTGTAGAGGGGAGGGGAAGACATTCCTGGCATATGCTGGCGAATGACAAGTGATTGCTAATCCAGATACAGGGGGAAGAATTCAGTGATTGATCATTTTTTCTCAAGTGCCAAAAGAAAGAACTACAACTCTTGGGAGACCACAGGAATTGCATTAATGACAGCAAAGAATGTCTGTGTCTTGCAGGGTTTTTTTGTTTTAGATGTAGATTGAAGTTAAGAAGAGAAACTTGGCATTTAAATGGGAACTGTCAGTTTTTCTGTCTTTACCAGTTCAGCTTTTCTCACATACAGAGAAATTACTGGTAATAATAATTTTTAAAAATCAAAGGAAAAATCTCATATGTTTATAAATAAACATCACTGAAATCTTAATGTAGGGGAAAAAAAATGTTAATGTAGTTTAGTATTAAAGGTGATGGTAAAGAATCAGTGTGTAATTCAGGAAGAAACAGGGAGCTGTGTATCCAAATTAATTTGGTTCCAAGGACTGTTATAACAAATCTGTTAACACCCAATTTCTGTGAGATGCCAGGTCCTTGCCAGATAAAAATGAGCGGAGCTGCATGAGCAATTAATTCTTCTGTCAGCATCCCCTTCAGGATGCTAGCTCTTTTTGGGCTACCTTTCCCTTTAGAACCCAGGGGCTGGGATTTTGTAAGGAATTGTTTCCCGAGCCTGGCATAACCTGACCTCCTTAGTAAACAAAATGTGACGTTGCATTTTCTTTCAGAAAGGAAGCACCCAATGCCTTCATGGTGCCCAAAAGGGACAAGTCCAGAACACCTGAAGTTCTGGCTAATGTCAAGAAGCACTGAATAAACAAATAAGTTCAGAAATCTCACCTGGAAGTTGAAGGAGAGTTGATGGTGGGTATTTACTCTTGAAAGCTGCTCTGTAAGATTTACCAAGCTTTACCTTCTCACTTTTGCTTACAAAAGCTACCAGAGGAGAGAGGACAGGTCCTATCTGTAAGGATATAGTGGCACCTTCATTCCCTCTTGCCACAGACAAGCCCACTCTGACCCAAGAGCCGTGCATTCCTACTCACCCTGAGCACACGAATGTATTGATGTTTCATGAACAACACAGCAAAAATTATCTATGATTTTTCCTTTAATTCAGTAATTATTGTATAATATATGAATATATAAGTTATGATTACAGGTCTTCCTCATCAGAGCACCTTCCTTCTCAGCAAGGAAGACCTGGATAAAGAGAGACAGGGCTGTCTGCATCTCTGATTTTGGACATAGTGGTGTGTCCACCACAACTTTGCCTGAAGCCTGTGAAACTGTGGGAAACAGCTTCTGTTATTTGCTCAGTATCCTAATAGGTTGTCCACACTATACTCCCTCTGCAGAGATAGGTCTCTGTCCATGAAAAAGCCTGAAAAAAACACTGCTGGGAGACAGATCACATAGGAGAGAGAGCTCCCATCTAATCAGCTGAAACCACAGCCAGTCAGTGCTGGCTCACAGCAAGGGAAGGTGGAAAGGAAGGGAGGAAGAGCAGAGCTGTTCTGGCAGTGCTGGAGATAGAGGAGGAGGAGGAGCCCCTGTTCTGTGTCCTACACTGGCAGTGCTGAAGCTCATGATGCAAGCCGTGGCTCCCTTAGAACAAATCACAGCATGCATGGCTTCCTGATACATTCATCCTATTTTAGGCAACACTTATATTCAATTCTGTGACTAACTTCTGTGCCACCTCCACTTCAGGCAAAGGTCTCCAATGCTCTTTGCTCACCCAGCAGGTTGCCTACCTTGCCAGGTTTGATCCCCTGCACAAAACCTAACTCACACCGACTTCATCCCTCTGCGTCAGGGCTCGGCACAGCGTGCTGCCCCTGACAGCAGTGCTGGTGGCAGCTCTCTTAGCAGAGGCTTAGCTGCAAATCTCTTTCTTGTCAAGCAAGCTTAGTACAAATAATTAGAGAGGCGTAAACTAATCCTGTAAGGCTAGATTGTGGCCAGTCTCAGTCTGGGATCATGGCACGTGAGAGAAAGAGAAGTCTACTTTGCTGTCTGTCTGGATTTGCAGCTCCTGGGCTCTGGGGAGCAGTCTAGGGCTTTCTCTGCAAAGCTCCTTAGGGAATCACATTCCCACCCCATTCCCTCCTGCCCACCATGCCAGTAAAATCTGTGTAGCTGCAGAAGGCTGCGAGGGCACTTTGCAAAGAAGCATTCCTATTAAAAACCTCTGTGGAGGCAAGCCCTAATTATTTGATCTATTGCGTGACTAGTTTTTGCTCACATGTTCATGAGAATCTCTCTTAAAACAAAACATAGCCCCATGAATCCAAGGTGTACAAGCCATGGAAATGCTCCTCACTAATGCAAATATTCCTGAAGCTCGGCATAGGGGCTGTAGCATCACCAATTAGACACGTGGAATAGGCACTGACCAGCAACCCCCTGCCCTATTATTAGATGAGAGAGCCGTGTTCCTGCTCCCAGGGAGCTCGCTCGGCAGAGTGGGTCTCCAGAGAGCCAACGTCTACAAAGCGCTAACATCTGGTGCCCATTATTTCACCAGCTCTGTTGTGATTAGTCCATATGATAAGTCTGGCCAATTGCTACTGGTAAGGGATTGCCCCACTCCCTCCACCAGCCTCCTTGAGCTGTCACTTCTGGTTTGTGGCCCCTGCTAATTTGCCATTGCAATTTCCAATATTTGCTCAAATCCCTTAAGGAAATCTCCCCGCTTTTCAGACAGAAGGGTAGCACTGATAGTAAAAAGGGAAGGTTTATCAATTAACTCAAACTGCTCTACTGAAGCAGGCTCAGAACCCCTCCTATTTCAATTATGTGAAACTCATGAAATGCTCTGGAAAAACTTTTGCTCAGGCAAGCATTTCGTGAGAGAGCTGGTGGGATTTACCTAGGCTTTAACAAGTTGGAGAAGAGGTTTAAAAAAAGAAATCTTCCTGTTTCCCAAAGGCTTTTTCAGCCACTGTGATAGCTGGATTGTGTCCACCTGACTGAAAGGCTGCTCCTCAGAGGTGTAGGAGAGGGATTTAGGGCCTTCAGAAAGAAGCTTCCCCACAATTTTTCTATTTCTTTCTCTTTTGTTTCTTTGCCCATACATTCTTTCATTCTCTCGTTCATCATCTCCTTCTTTGCCTCTTTCTTTTGTTCTACAAAAGCTAACTGCCACACTGAAACATTTGTATTACTATAGGAAATTTCCATTACCCCCATTTCACATTAGCGGAGGTAGGATAAGATGAGTAAGTCATTAGGTACCAGAGTGGGAATTGCCAGTTAACTTCTGCCCAAATTCGTGAAACTATTCAATAAATTAATTGGATGGTTTTACACATTATGAAGGTTCCTTGAGAGGAGAGACAAGAAAAAACCTCACACAAGTGGGCCAAAATAATTCACAACTAAACAAAGATAAAATCCTAAGTTTTGTAACTGTCATGTAGCATTAGTTTGATTAAATAATTTCTCTTCTTTTCCACCTTTAATTAGTTTCTCTAAAATTTCTGCATTGAGGATTTTTCTTGCAAGGACAGAGTTCCTCAAGGAGGGCTCCAGACATGAATTTACCCAAAGCATTAGCTCCAGGCAGTGCCTCGTGTTTGCAGCTTTATTACACATATAATACACTTGACTCCTGAAACATTCAGTTCAAACCATGTGTTTACCATCTTTATGTTCCATCATAAACTCATGCCTTTCAGCAGTGGATGATGTTCAAGCATTAAGTCAGATGTCAAATGTGACAACACTCCACGCTATTGTGGAGATGCCGGTACTCCATTTTTCTTCTGCTGAAGTCCCTGCAATGCTGAGGTGATGAGCACCACTCAGCTGGAAGGGAAGGAAGCTCACATGTTTCCCAAATGAGTCACAAAAGCAGAAGCCATAAATTCCCTGAGCTTCACACTTTCTTCCTTGGACACTTTCAGCATACAAACAGCACTGTCCAGTTTTCATTAGCTAAGACTTTGACCCATGCCAGAACCACCAAGGATTGTGGGAGTTCTTTCTAATAGTGCTCTGAGACAGCAAGGACAATCCTGTTTTGTAGATTAAAATGAATTACAGAATAGTTATATGAAACGGCCAACACCACATGGAAAGTCACTGCATTACAGCCTCAAACTTCTTCCACTCTAAGCTTTAGTGTATGTTGATTTTACTATCAAAATGTATAGCTTGTCCAGATAAATGTATGTACATACGCATGTGCATGCCTAGGAATGTACTCATACATAATCACAAAATTCTTGTGATGTTTAGTGGCCAGTGAAACTAAAAGAGAGACTTAATCACAGAGGGTGCCATGTCCCAGAGAATGACTCTCAGCAAAAGTTCTGTTATCCTTATCTGGTTTTACAGGGGTAGGAAGTCTCCTCTTCTGGCTCCTGATGACACTCAGTACTAGGCAGAGCAGACCCTTGAGAAGAACCAACAAAAATAGATTTGCTCAAAATCCCTGGTTAAACCTTTCACAAGTCTCTTCCACTTTCCATGTTAGAAAATGTGGCCTGGAAACAGGTGCAGATGCAAAACTAGAGAATAAGCCTGAATTTTGAGACATGTTTAGCTGTGCTCCCTTTACCAGCAAGGCAGTTTGATTTCCTATGTCAGTGCAACAGCAACTGCTCATAAAATACCTGGTGAAGGCCCCTGAGAACTAACCAGGGTTGTTCACTTGGCTCACTTTCCTGAGGGGCTTTATCTCCAACTCAAGTTTATTAAGTCTCTTGTCAGACTCTACAGCTTATCCAAACATTTTCATCTTCCACTGGAAGAGGGCTCAGGAACACAAAAGAAGAGTCAATGATGGGATATGTCTATTTTGCAGAAGGACAGGAGATGGGTGAAGAGGAAGGGCTTATCAGAAGATGTAAAAAAAGCTCTATGTCAGTTTTATTCAGAGCTTGAGAAACCAGAGACCTGTATTTGTTAAGGGGGTCACTCCACAGAGAGGAGACCTTCCTGCACCAGAGGACAGGCTGTGGCCTCAGGTCTGACCAACTTCTGAGTCCTCAGCCTGACCCCGGACTTGGCTCATATTGCAGGATTTAACTTATCCCTCTTCACCATCATTTTCCTCACATGTAAAACACGACAGTAATTAACATTTGCATGCCTCCTGTGAAGCTGAAAAAGTGACTGTTTTTACAAAGGATACAACCAGAAAATTTCAATAAGCTAAGGTGATGTAGCCTGAATTTTTTGTCTGTCTTCTTGGCTACAAGATTGGTCTTTTCTGGTATCGTAATGATCCTTTATGAGTCTTCAGAAACATTCCTTGCCAGTTTGCAGAAAAGGGGACAGATGCCTTTAAGAAGACAGAAGCAGAAGCCTACAAAAGGTCCGTTTTACCATTTTACAAGAGTTTGGGCAGCTCTCACCTACTCGGAGCTCAGCTGCACCAGACTAATTTCCATAAGCATCATGTGGTGTTACAGAAACCACATTTTGCCAAGCTGTCAACTGTACAGCCTTCTCTTTGCTAAACAGACTCCCATTAAAACTGTCTGCACAATTTGTCAGTTAAATGAGGTACAAGAGGGACGCTCTATTTGCCCCTAATTAGCTGTGCAGACTACCTTTGTCTGTTTGATTAAGTATTCACATTATCAATTTTGTTTAATCTGATTCATTTCACACACCTCCCTGGGGACTCAGCCCATACGGTTAACTAATCTCTGATATCATCTCTCATATCAGCCCGTGGTAGTCTCCCACAGCATGCTCTACCCACACACACACTGCTCACCAAAATCTTTACTGGGGAAGATGCTTCCTGACCCACAACAATGATGATGCCTCCCTGGAGCTGAGTGCTACTAATTTTTAGGGAAAGCAGAAAAAAACAGGTTTGTGCTCTCTATGCTGCCTGAGAACCTCTGCAATGACCCTTTTTAGTATCAGAAGCTTTTCATCTGCAACAAGATGACCCCTGGAGGATGGGGTACATGTCCTGCACTGGCACAATGCTTCTTGTTGCTAACAGCTGCCCATGGCACGACCTGCTCCATTCTTTCTGCTGTCATAACAGGAGGCAACACCAGGGTCCCAGTCACACTGAATAGTGAAATCGTGTAATAATGGGGAGTGGACTGGAACCAGGAGATTCCACCCAGTCCAATGTCATTTAAGAGAGAAAAGGAACAGTGGATATTCCAAAACAATCCCTCTGCAGATCCTTGGGGTCCCTACTAACCTTGCCTTTCAGACAACATAACCTGTTATAAGAGGAAGAAAGATTTGTCTGAAAAGACAGAAAGCAAAGAGATCCCTCTCAAAGCCACTTTTCTGGTTTTGCTTGAGGCACCGCTGGCAAACCCCTGGGGAGAAACAGACAGATCTGGGCAGGGAGCAGGCAATGGCTAGGGATGAAGTATTGCCTCATCTTGAATGGATGGGTTGTTTCATCACAAAATTTGATGCCCATCTGCATGGAAACTGAGTGCATTCCCATGCACATGCCTGAGTACACACAGATACACGCTTGCTTGCATAGCAGCATGAGTGCTACAGAAAAAATTTCAACCAAAAATTTCAAGCACTCGTAGTTTTTGATTTTGTTACAGCTGGCTTCTGTTTGAACTTTTCTGAGGTTTTAGTCACAGTACTACTACCGATCATGCTTTCGAGCAAAATAAAGCTTTGCAATTTTGTGGCATGCAAACCCTGTCCTACCCTCCACGTGGAGTTTTTTTGTGTTTCAATGTGGAAGAATTTGACTTCTAGTATTTTTCAACAATTTCCTATTTCTATTTCAAAGGAAGTGTAGGATGCAACGTGGACTTACTCAGGCAGCTCTACTCTCCCGAACATCATTTCCCTGTGCTACTAATAATGCCTACATGGCAGGTGCAAGAACAAGTGAAGCAATTTACTCAGCAGTCATTAACAGTCTTGTTTAGGTCAGGCTTTCTTATGGCAGTATTCAGAAAAGTCTTTTGCACCCTCTGGTCTGGCTTCTGCTCTGTGGTAAGCACTGTCAGACAAAATACAGGTAGACAAGGCTGCTATCATTGTTATGCTTCCCTGAACTCCTGAGGCTCTATTGGATGGCACTGGCATTTATAAAACAGTTTAAAGTAGTAAGCTGCAATCTGAAAATCTGCAAAATTAGCATAGGTTGGAAAAGTAACACACCACTATATTCAATTTAGTTTTCGTTAGTGATATAATTCAAAGACTTTTGTTTTATGAATCCTCAGCTGCCTTTGTGAGAGTGCTTTCTAGTTGAAAAGCTGCTCAAAATGCTTGCAAAATGTTTTTCTTTTACTGATTCTAACCACCATATAAACTGTTATTTTTAGAGAGCAAACTGGTTTGTAGTAAATGCAAAAAAATAACATGAAGATCAGACCTTGTGAATTACCTGACTTCTCTTCAAAGCACTAAACTTCATTGAACAGATACAGCTCCGGGTACTTAAATACAGCAAAGAACATTTGTCTTTCAGTACTAATAAAATGAAAAAAATTGGTTTTTTAATATGTAAAGAATAAAATTTCACAAAATATCTTTTTTTTTTTAAATCTTATTTGTTCAGAAATCTGTACAAAAATTTTAAAGAAAATTTTTAGTCAATAAGTCAAGGAAGACAAGGTTATGAAACTTAAGTTAAAAACCTAATTTGAGAAAATATCCATATTTCAAAGAGTGTTTTGGTACATACATGAAGTTTGATGCAGCCATAAATACTGCCCTGAACTGCAATAATATTTAAAAAGTATTTATCTGAGTATGTAGATGGACCCAAGGCAGAAAGCTAAAAAAATTATATGGTGAAGGCATCATAGTTAATTTCTTAATTAATACTTCAGCTAATCAGTCCCCAGCATCCACACCAGTAAATTAAGGAAGTGACTACTTCCTCTGTATGTTAGGATTTCCCCATACTCATTAACTTCTGTTCTGTGATGCCATTAAGTATCAATACATACACTCATTGGCAGTGCCATAAATTTTATACCAGGCTAATGAGTCATTCTGCATAGACAGAACATAAATTAAATGTGGCAGTGAATATAAGAGATTGTAGTTTTGCTCCGAGTTGGACCAGTAAGCTCAAGAATTACAACCAGTTAGGGAAGTGTCAGGGGTGTTCAAGGATTCAGGGTAACAGGGAGGAAGTGGCAAAAATATCTTTACATTAGGAAAGAAGACACATGTTCTTATGCTGGTGGAGAGAATTGAGTTTTAAAAATAAGGAGTTTTAGACAAAGAAAATGGATGTTTCATTCTCTTCTCCATGCATTCATATAAGTCCAGTTCCTAAAAAATTAACAGGAACATAAGGATCATCTTCACCATCATTCATCAACAGTAACAGCAATTTTAGAGTAATATTGAGGAGTCAGAAGCACGGTCCCCAGATTTTGGCATCAATGTAGTAGAAATGCAAGGCTGCAGGTGGATCCATGGAGCAAGGAGAGGACGCCTGCTTACAGCTTTCTAACCCATTGTCCAGTCACACCTTGGCCTACTGAAACTGAATATCAATATATGGCTTTGCTATGGGTTTATTTTGAGCTCTGTGTCTGACAAAAATATATCTCTGCTGTTTGGGTGAAAGGAGCAAGAACATTCTGAGTCAGCCAAGCTGTAGATACTGAAATGCTGAGGCATCTATGGCATGGTCAGTAAACATGGGAGCACTCAGGTGACAGAGGAGTCAGTCTGGGGCTGTATAATAGAAGCAGCCCCAAAGTATCTTCATCCTCATGCAGTTTTCAAATAAGGAACTGATTAGGTGTATCATGTTGAGATCACATGTGAAGTTTCACTTTTGTAGGTATGTACTTAGACGTGTAAAATCCCCCACAAGTAACATCTTCATTTTAGTTAGTGAAATGTAGGACACAAAGCAAAACATTTCCATAAAAATACAAAATCAGCCATCCAATCTCTAAAACACACTTTAAGTTGAAAGAACTAGAATATGTTTTATGGTCAAATAGTTGGATAATAATAATAATAATACATATATTCAGAAAATTACTGTAAAACAAAAGTTCTGGGAAGTACTTGTATCACTTACATCCTAATCCAAGTCATACTGCCTTGATGGACACTGCAAAGGAGAGTGTTACTTTTCTTTCTCAGTGCCCTTAAACTCTGCTGTTGAGTGTCATGTTTGCTGAGGGTGATTTGCTTGCAGGAAGCTTTTCCACAGAAATGTTTTCAGAATGAGGCTGCTGATTTCCTGAACTTCCTTGAAACTCCTACTCTATTGGTGCTGTCATTTGGACATACAAAAGCAGGGCAAGGTGCAATAGGGCTGTGGACAGGAGGGCATCTGCTCAGTTATGAGTCTGGTCATGCACATCCTTGCTCAGTGAAGGAAGAGGCATTGTTAGAAGTTCAGAGCATCACTAGCCAGCTTCCTAAAACTGAGATGAGGAAAGCAGAGGATAACACATCTGTACATAATGGGGCATATTCCTTAGACTTAATGCTATCTACAACACTGTCAACTTTTGTTTCCTCTGTACAAGGCCAAACCTGGCTGAACATGTGGGAGATGGCCAAAATTTAGCTGCCATAACACTAGCATCCTTGTTTTGTAAACTTGTGATCCCACCAATCACATCCTTTGGGGTCTTAAAAGTTATATTTTGTATTGCTGATAATAATATATATGTATTTTTTTTATGAAAGCATGACAGTCAACAGGAAAGGTGAACATATACTGTCCTGGAAATACCAATAGGCCCTGGATGGTGAATTATTGACAATGTGTTACACTGAGATTAATGGAGTTTCAAGAGGTAAATTGTCACTATTCTGTGCCGTAAAGCACTGATTTTCACTCCAATAATTTTCAAGGTGGAAATTCAAATACCATTATTGCTTTATAAAGCTCACCAAATGTGTCAGGCCAGGGTGCAAGAGACTGCTAGTTTAGCCAATAGAAATCATTCCATCAAATCTGAGACAAAGAGATTGAGCAAACTTGAAGACTTTTGGGAGAGTTTGGGTCAAAATTTAGGAAGGGCAAAAAACATCAGACCTGGTTTGCTGTGAAACTAATTAATCAGGTCACTGCTTTTGCTATCCTCAAGAAATGGTGGTAACTCTTGGGGAATGTGCTTGTGGTTACTTAGCACAGCCAGAGCCTCTCAACTGGCACGTTGCTGTGTCCGAAGCTTTGCCAAAAGTCTGAAGGATCCAGTGCAGATCATCAAGTTCCTGACAGGCCTTGGCAAGTTCTTCTAATTAACTTGAGGGCTCTTGCAGAGCTTCTGTACCTTGTAATGAGTCCTGTCAACATTTAAAGCCGTTTTGTGAAGCAGATCTTCTCAGTCCCTGAAGGGTTTCTGTTAATATCCCCAACCCCACCGAGATCTTCAGCCAGAGAGCCTCTGGCAGAGGGCAAGTGCTACAGGGAATTTCTAATCCCCAGAGGGACTCTTGCACAGATCTAAGGCAGATCTGGCCAGGTTAAGAGGTCTTGTGAAGGCCCCAACAGTAGCTTGGGAAAAAGAAAAAAGGCAAACTTTGGGTACAGTTCTAGCGAGCAGGAGATCAAGATATGCTAATTAACACAGCTGCCATCAAGGATGTAATCTAATTTACATACTTGGTAGAGAATAAATGCTTCCATATGGCAGAGTACCAGTATTTTTCTTTGACAACTTTATCAACAAGCTAATGAAATTCCCATGCAGAAAACCCCCAACTTTTTTCCAGCTTGACTAAAGATAACAAACCCAGTAAACTAAGTGAGTGAAATGTAGGGAAATGGGATCATGTTGAAGAAAAGTAGATACTAGCAAGTTGGGAAACTAAGTTGTAAATATTCATTTTATGGGATGGTAGAAAAATTCAGAAATGCACTGCAGTGATCTCCAACTAACTTCATCTGTTTCCTTGTTGTCTTGTCCTAACCAAATCCACAAGACAGCCTTACGGTTGTTCATCCTGTACATCCACCACTGCCAATTTGAGGCAGATGCTCAAATGCTCAGGTGCCCAAAATGAGCCAGATGCTCTGATACAGTACTACTGGACTTCCTGATGCGTGTAAGCCCACAGATCCATCCCTGCCTTCAGAGTCCTGGACTAGAGCACTATTCACTGTGTGTGGCAGCAGATCCCCCCATCGCACATGACAGCACCACAGACTGCCTTGACAGCCATGTCGTCTTCCTGGTGCTGGGCAGTTCTGTTCATCAGATCAGTGACATCCAAAATCCTGTGTATACCTCCCACTCAGCTAGAGGAACCAAGTCTGCTTACCCTAGCAATTGCAGTCAAAGTTGGCCTTAACGATGGAACCCACAGTGGACCCACCATACAACTTGAACTGGCTCAGTGTTTTTTCTAACTGAAGAGAAGTTTTTTGATGGAAATGTTTTTCTGATCAATCACAGACTGGTTATTGAAGTGGTCACTATGTTCTCTATAGGTATCAAAGGTCTAAGCCAAGTCAATCAACAGGATTAACTAAAAGTGAAGATGCTGATTCAGGGGAGCACTTTCCCCTAAGCATGAGTGCTGTGCCCACAGGAGCAGAAAGTGGTGGTTTGGGAAGAAGAGAATTCACCTGGCCACATGCCTATTCCAGCCTTTCAGATATTTGTTTCATTTATCCTTCTTGTACTTCCAGGGGGGAAAATAGAAAATATTACTGATATGTTCTGAAAACATCCACAAGGCAAGTCCTGCCCCAGCAGACTTTCCCAAGGGGGGATGGCCCCCTCCACTTTGGTCTTAAAAAAAGAAGCAGAAGATTTTGGACATGTCTGTCATTTAGGATTGTGATAGTATGTCTCTAAGTGTTCAAGGATATGAACACAACATACATATGACCAATACAAAACCACAATAATGTATCTGGGCAAACCAGACAGGACAAACTGATCCAGTAAGTAGAAGAGCTAGATTTAGACATACCCATGTAGACAGGGAGTCAAGTGTTCTTAGCCAGATTCTTGATGTTTTCCCAACCAAAATGGAGTGAAGACTATTTATGCATGTCCTTAACTTTAGCTGTTTGTGTTTTCCTACTCAGACTGCATGTTTGAAGGCATTGCTGGATATAAGCCAGGGTTCAAGGTACCTATTGAGGATCAAGCTTAGTATAGTCATCATTCTCCTTCTGTAAACATTCAGATCAGTTGCAAAACAGGTATTTCCATAATTCTCACAAAGCATCTAAGCTAAAATCTCATTGCATACTCAGGCAGATGACCTTATCTCAGTTCTTTCTCTGTTTTTCTCAAAAAAGTCTTTGTAGTCAAAGCTCAGAAACAGACCTATTAATTTTTTTAAATACATATATATATATATAAACACAAAATCCAATGCTGGAACTCAGTGAAAATGGAAAACTGTTATCTAGTTATAGATTTTATGCAACAGGACTATGATTGGAGACTTAATTTTCAGCTTTGGTTCATAGATTCCACCTGCAACAGTCTTTTGTTGAAGCAGTTGAAATTTCATTACAAGCCTGATTCCAACTAAGCAAAATTTTTGCATCTTTTATGTTCTGAGTGGCCACTGTCATTGGTGTTGTGTAATTATTGTGTGAGTTGGTTTTGTTTATGAATATTCAAGAAAGTAGCTCAAAATGTTCATTGGAAAACAAAATTGGCACTGGAAGAATTGGATTTGCAGGGAGTTGCCTGCCTGCCAGCCAGGCTCCTCATTTTGACTATTGTATTATTTACTACTTTTTATTTTTAATGTGAGTTCAGTGACAAAAAATAAGGAGATTAAAGCTCAGTAATTCAGATATTTTTAGCAAATTTCTTTCTAGATGGATCATTCTGATGTTTTTCAAAGCAGTTATTTCTTTTTTGCAGGACTTACATTTTTCTTAAATCTACCTTTCTCTCACAGAAGAGGCATATACTTCAAAAATTAATTTTGCAATGTTAGAAACTCTTTGTGAAAGGGAAATTCTGAAAATTTACTCTTAGAGGGACAGAATGAGAGCAGCAAGATTACTGTTTTAGTAACTTGCACCGATACAATCTGGTTTTCCTCTGACCTGCGCAGGATTTGTAATACGTAAGATTGAAACATACTTCAGCTTCTCCACATATACAAGAGCTGGAGACCTGGGAACACAACCAGTCACAGCCCCTTTGATGGTTGTGTCACCCAGTCAAAAGCAATATGCACCCCTTCAGCCAGGCAGCTGATGTACCTGAAGGTCACCCTTGTGCTGGCCAAGCCAGGTAGAAAGTGAGGCCAGCTGAGCTGACCAGCCCAGATCTTACTTGGGGTTTTAAATAGAAATCACTCTACTGGCAGAAAACCCTGAGATAGCTGCAATGGAAAACTTTTGGCTCTGTTGTGCAGACTCATCTTTAAGACTTCTGTCAAAATAAAGGGTTGTAGCTGCACGTGCTTGAAACATGGGTGTGCACCAGTAAGGCAATGGCTTCACAAGCTTCTGCAAAACTTCCCAAACAGTTTTCTATCTCAGGTGATGGAGACAGAGGTATTTGGTCTCCATCACTGTTGTCTCCTGTTTCTCCTGTCCCTCCTGTCCCTGTTGCCAGGGCAAGGCTGCCATCACAGCAGACAGAGGGCTGGCTGGCTGCCCTGTCTTTCTGCACATGAAGCCAGCAGCAAACCTGGCTGGTGTGTTGGGACCTTTAGCTGCTGGAAGGCTTTTTCCTGTCACAGGGCAATGTTACTGAAGGTCATCTCCTCCTCACTGCTAACGCCTGCCAAGAGAAATACAGACTGAGCTTGGGAAAGGTGGTGGTAGAAATACCATGAAAAATTCTGACATTAGGAGAGGAGGACACACTTTTAACTCCATCTTTCACCAGAGGTCAATATTCACTGTGGCAAAGGCAGCTTCTCCTCTGTTGGCAGAGCTAGCTGGCTCGAACCAGAGCTGAGGAAACATCATCTGGGCTGGCACAGCCCTTATTTCTTTCATATCCCCCTTGTCAACAGTTTGAAAGTGAGATGGCTAATTTTGTGCCTGACAAGAAAGGACGGATCATTTTCTCAGATGCTGCTATCAGCAGAGTCAGTGCTGGTACACTCTCCAAGGGAGTCCCCAAACTACAGGTTACTGGCAGGCAGACAAACGCTCGCTGACAGCCATTTGTGACCAACTATGAAACACCATCTGCTGTAGTTGGAGGGAAGGAACATATCCAGCAAGTGATACCACTGTGAGAAATGATTTTGTGTGTTGACACACAGCAGTCTTTAGATAGCCCCAAAGAATAAGCCTACTTTGTTTTTCCAGATTTGTGTAAGGGGGAAAGAAATATTTCCTCGTGTTGGAGGCCCACAGGTGAGACTTCCTGGGTCTGTTTGCATTGGAACCAGAAAAAGAGAGGGTTTGATATGACCATATTAACAGGTGTACTAAATGCAACTATGAACTGAGCCAAATGTGTCTTTAGCAATGTCCTGCTGGGGGGGTGAAGCACTATCTGATGGTTCAAGCACCTGCTGAAGTGTGAATTTGCCACTGACTTGCTTGTGACATTGGGCAAACCTCATCACTCCTTTTCTGAACTGGTTCTGTTTTGAGGAACAGCAATACTGTTTTTCTTCAGGACAAGGTTGCAAACACTAGCTAGTGTTTGTTTAGCCCTTAGAAATCCTTGGATAAATATTTTTATCAAAGTTCAGAAGCTGGTGTATGCTACTAAGCTGGGAGCCGTAAAGCCTTTACCTTCAGTATGTGGGGGGGAAAAAAAAAAAGAGAAAAAAAAAAAAGAAAAAAAATCAGCCTTACAAAGTAGTCATTCTTTAAAACCTAATGTAATTTACATTAGTCTAGTGCAAAAAAGTAAAAGTATCCAGTTGTGTCTAAAATGCTGTCCAGAGCAAAAGGCTCCCTTTGTAAGCAACGCAGGCAACAGATCCCAAAAGTTTTCAGGCAAAGGGATGTTCAGCTCTCTCACAGGAGGCAGGAATCTTACTTGCTCATTAACGTAAATAAGGCATGCAGCCAAAGGCATATGCCAACTCTTCCCTCCCTGGTCAGAGAACGAGGCTTTCATTTTTAAGAGTCCTAATAGCCCTGTGTCTCATGATTAAGTAATGAGAGCTGGCATCCAAAGTATCTGAAGTTCAGCTGATCTTGCATTATCCTTGTAGGCCCTGGCAGACTATAAACCAAAATGTTTTCAAGTAAACTATGCAGATGAAAAATAAATAAAAGATACACCTTAAAAATGCTGTTCAGTCTTAAAGCAGAGGAATATCAAAATATCATGGCAGATTATCACCTCGTTTCTTTGTGTTATGGCAAAATTTTTAACCACCAGCATGTGGATGCATTTATATTTTCATATGGGGTTTTGTATATAGATAGATAGATAGATACACATGTGGATATATGTATACGTTCTTTATCACCTCTCTCTGATCTGACCTGCAGTTCTGCAAAACTGCAGTGATGTTTTTCATATGAGACTTGCAAGGATTAGAACTATTTCACTATAGAAAGCGTTTCTGGATGATAACATTGGATGTCTGGATTGAATCTCTTTATACCCATATAGAGGACATAGGTATATGGGGGCTCGATCCAGACCCTCCTGCAGTAAAATGCATGTGGCTGTGTGTTGTGTCCATCAGCTAGAGGCAGAATGGTTTGTGCTTTCCTCTGGCTTGGAGCTGGACCCCAGGGGAGGTCTGTGGAAGCCCAAATCCTGCACACTCCTATGCAGACAGGAAGGAGGACCAGAAATGGGGCTGTGGAGGGGGAGAAATTCACTTCTGGGGTGCAGTGGTCAAGGCAACGGGAGCTCGGGCAGCAAGGGGGACAGAGAGGGACAGCGGTAGGCGAGGACTCGCAGGAAGCCTTATTTATGATTTAAATACCCTGGTCGCTTGTGCCCGTGCAATATGAAAACCAAATCTAAACATTTGTCTGTAGAATCAGGTGATGGCTGGCCCTCTCCTGTCTCAAGGGGGGCAGGAAAATGGTCCATGCACCTGCCACCTAATTCAGTTTAAAACCTGACACATTTACCAAGAGTGGGCTGGCATAATGAACTTCATTCATGCTGTCAGTGGAGTCAATAACTTATCCCCAACTGCTTTTGTCTCCCTGGCGGCAGTGCCTCTGATCGGGCTGAGGTACTTATTCAAGTAAAATTTATTTTCAATTGCAGGCCATAATACTACTGGCACAAGCCTTGCTTTGACAGAAGCTTTTGCTCAAGGCTAAACTATTGTTAAAGTTTGTGCCATTGTCCAGGGTCTTTGATCTGTCAAAGCTGCTTAACAAGCTGGTTAAAAACTGTTTCAGATAACAGGTGTGTCCTTTGAGGACGCAGGGCCATTTTTCAACTTCTTTAAAAGACTAGTCCAGTAGCTGACTCAAATTTACATGCTAGTTGGTGGTGATATATGTAAAGCACTTTTAAAGCAAGAAATTCGATTTAGGGGTTTATTTCCCTGAACTTCCTTGCGGTTTGTTGTTGGTTTTGTTTTGTTTTGTGGTCCCTTTTTTTTTTTTTTCCAAGAGAGCAAAAAGATTTATGAGGTGTTTCTCTGGGGCCTTCGGAGTATTTAGTGGAAAGATGATTCAGATGCTAAACCTACCTGGTGTACTACAACAGTGCCCAGTTACAGTGAATCAGTGGCCAAAGCAGCAGTGAACAGGGCCAGGAGAAAGTTTGTAGTGAAGAAGAGCAACAGTGGGCCCATGCTGGAGCAGGCTCAGGGGTAAGGGGGACATGAACTGTGGCAGTGCCTCAAAAGGCATCCCCCTCAGCCTGAGCCTGTCCCAGGTGCCACTCTCCCACTCCAGACCACCCCCGCCCCTCCTGCTGGGTCTTGAGTCTGGTACCAGCTCAGAGTGTCTGCAGCACGATGACTATCTCTAGGACCTGCTCTCTCTATCTAGAAAACTCAGTTCCTGGGTGAAGATCCCCATCAGTTTGGGTCCCCACTGTATAAGCCAGGCCATTCATGCATGGCCAATGGCCTGAACAAAATTTCCTTTGAATGGTCCATATGTCAGCTATATTCTTTAGGACGTGTGAAAAATGGTTCCTCCCCTTCACATATGTTTTAAAACACTACTGAGGTCCCGAGGGATTTAACCAGTTTTAACCCAACTTAGTTTGTTTTCTCTCCCTGAAAACCGCCTTCAAAAACCAGACAAGTTTTGTCCACAGTCATGCTGAAACACGCAGAGCTGACCTGATAGCTTTCGGAAAATGGTGAAGGAAAACTCACTGTACATGCACTGTGTGCCTAGAGGACTATGTGGAAGGACGGGATGATGAATATCCTCAGGGATGTTTTTCTACACTCTCCAGATGAATGGCACCTATTTGTGAAGCTGCTGGTACTATGATTTTGGCCGGCACCAAAAATCTCTGTGCCTTTCCAAGGTGTAGTTGACCAGATAAACTGGGGTGGCAAATCACTCATAGCTTCCAAACCTGTGCAAAGCCCAGCCAAAAGTCAAGGACTCGGCCATGCAATTAGAGGTGTCTCAATCCCATCCACCACCAAACTGCTGACTGCAGGCTGATGCACAGGTACTACAAATTCAAACACTGATGCAGAGTGTGCAGAGCCCCTGGGAGGCTTCCTTGCAGCTGTGGCCAGACAGCTTGAGTTGCATGGCATCCCAAGCATCTCTTTGTGGCCAGCCACTGCAGTGCCCAGTGCTGGTGGGCTGCAGGGTCTCCCTCCACAAGAGTGAAATGAGCAGAGGGGGTGCAGACAGCAGCCTCACAAGCAGCTCCACTGCTGAGGGGGAATGAATAAAAACATGGTGTTTAGGGAACACCCGCTTATCTTTCACTTGCAGATTTAACACTTTCTGCCAGTGAGTGCAAAGTCATCTTCAATAGAAGAACAAAGATGGAAATTCCCCTTAGACAGCAGAAAACTCCAAAATTTATCTTCCCCCTTCCCCTGAGCTGGGCCCAGCAGCTCTCCTTGCTGGAGAAGATCACATACCTTGAGAGCCAAGCATGATAAACTGAAATAACTTTGCTTAAAAAGTGAGCCTGCTTGCTAGGCATATTTTCCTCAAACAATCCCATCTCTACCAAAAACCTGTCATCAGCTTGTTAGCTCAAGGCAGCTGGGGAATAAAACAAGTACTTTGTCAAATGTAATAGTTTTGTGAACATCCCTGAACCAAATCAGGAATCAAAGTGGAAAAGAAAGCTTTTCTAACACCACTCAGCTAGGCTCCCCATTAGGATCATTATAAGTGTTCAAATATTACTTTGGCATGTGTCTGTGCCATCAGTTAGCTCCAGAACTATGTTCAGAACAATGCATTTTCAGTGTTCCTATGTAGCCAGAAAGATACAGGATCGAAGACAAATAAATTCCTGTTGCAAGGTTGCAGCTCTGCCACTGACCTCTAAGCAAAGCTATCTGTGACTTTACTGGATGAAACATCACCCTACTACATTACCTACAACATGTTTTGAGCACCCTGGTGATCAAGTTCATGTCTAAGGACAGGTTAAAGGTCTCAATCAAGATAAAGACCTGTTTTGACCAGACATTTTCACCTTCTGTGTAATCTTGATTAAAAGCTATTCACTTCTCTGTGCAGAGAAGAACAAAATAGTTTGGAAAGGGTTGTAAAGAAGTCTATTATTCTCATTTCTTCTCAGCACTTTCCTGGTGTAAATTATTAAACACAGTTGGTTTTAATAGCTGATTCTCCCTTACCTGTTCCAATTAATGTGGAATCTTTAATGTTGTGCTGAAACACATAATCAGGGTCTATGTTATGGTCTCTCCAATCACAGAAGAGTGTCCCAGTTGGAACATGAGGAACTGATTAACAGCAAATACTTTGGGGGAAAATACCAAAATTATATACAAAGTAGCCCAAGGACTCTAAACCACTTTAACATTACAAACTCCTTTAATATTATCATACAGTTGTGACCTGCGAAGTAAAGTAAGAAAACGCTGTGAAGTGGTGGGTGTCCAGTAAGGCCACCAGACCATTACAGGAGGGTATCCATAGCTATTATTTGTCACTAGGTGTTATTTATGTTGCACATGATTCAACAGATGGTCAGGCAGATGCAATGGCAAGGTGAGACAACCACAGCAGTGAAGGCTGGAATAGAAGATGCTGCAGCTGGGGGAAGAGGGCTGTGCATGGAGAGAGATAGATGGAGCCAGTGGCCAGGTGTGGGAATGAGCAGAAGATGTTCAAACTACTGAACCTGACAAGCCCCAAGAAAAGATAACCTGCTGACTGCATCATGTGAAATGTTAGGATCTTCATGGAGAATCAGCTTTTAAAACCAACTGCATTTAATAATTTACACCAGGAAAATGCTGAGAAGAAATGAGAATATTAGACTTCTCTACAACAGGTAACTTCTCAGCAGGACAGATAAAAGAGCCTGACCTACTCCCCTAACAAGAGGAATAATAGAGAAGGAGCTGAAATGTGGATATTGGATTTAAAGGAGGACTGTCCTTCTACTGTGCTGCTGGGAACAGAGTTAATCCCAGTGATTTCAATATAATCCACCTGGGCATAAGTGAAGAAGCAATCTGTGCAGATCTGACTCAGGGTATTTAGTTAGTGCTGATTTACCTGTAGGCAACATTTTAGGCAGAAAGCTTGGGCACAAAGATACTGTAAAGAAGTTCTCTTGTTCAAAAGCATGGATGGAGTGCTGCCTAATTCATGAAATGCCGTAGTAGGAAGGGAGAAAAACACTGCAGCTTTTTGAGGGAACATCAAAATGGGAAAAGTAAAGTTTTCTCTTTTGAACCATAGCTCTGCACTGAGCAGCTGAGAGATGCTGAAAAAAGTGAAGGACAGGGCTGAAAGTGCAGCTTGCCTGGTCTCAGCAGCTGAAGAGGGGACTGGTCTCAGGAGAAAAGCCCTAAAATTTGCATTTAATCCATGTATGGAACTACTTCTCCCATAAGCTACATGACCCTTACAAAGCAGAAGGTAAAGCCTTGTACTTGCCCCAATTCCTTAAAAATTTGGGAGTAGAAAAAGCAAGAAAATGTTGAACCATGGTTTCCTTTTTTTGATGGAAAAGTGATGACTGAAGAGGAAGGTCTGACTCAACATCTGATTAATTCTGGTACTGAGGACTACTTTACATATATGTGTCATATGTAGGAACTGAAAAAGTCCCCATGGAGTGCAGGGGCTCACTGCCTTGGGCATCCTTTGCCTCATGTTGACATAAAACCTATGGAAAATGCAAGAAGGATTTCTTGCACATGGCACAAAAGTAGAACTAGGTGTTCTTTACAGTTTTATAGTTATACAGCCCAATCTTGAGCAACTGGGCAAAGCTAAGCAGAGAAAACCAAAGAGTAATGGAAACAAATCAACTAATGGGAGACTGATCAGTCAGTAATTCTGATAAACATCTCTCTTCGCAAAGAAAATCTATCTTCTTGGTAATGTGGGGAGAAAGACGGACAGAGACAGCAACAAGGGCAAAAGCTTGAAGTAAGGAAGAGAAAGACTATGAGACTACATCTATATAAAACATGCCTGTCACTGCTGTCTGAAGCCAACTGGCACAGACTGGCACATGTCCACATTATGAAATTCTTGCTTTCCAGGCAGTGTAGTTGAATACAACTTTCCTGCTGGGATTGGCCTTTGGTCTATGCTATCCCCAAACCTTGCCTGGGTAATGTTCAGTAGAGACCCAGTTGTCTGGAACCAAACCATGCCAGGAACCATTGTAACAATCTGACTCTGTAAATATTTGAGCTCCAGTGCCTGCAAACGTTATGAGACACTTTAATTTACTAGGAGAGATTAAATCCATGATCCTAGCCTGCAGTGGAAATCTTGGGCATCTTAGAGCACCCCAAGAAATGGAAAACCCTAAAGCATCCAATGGACACAAGAGATTGATGATGAAATAGAGGCAGGCATGATTTTTCCTACAGCGGCACCTATGTGCTCCACCAGTCACAGCAAAGAATATCTGGTTTTTGAAACACAAAATCAGTATCTTTGCTTTAATTAACATACCTGTAGAGAAACAAGATAAACCAGGTGCCTCGAATTGCCAAAGAGTGGATGTGAGTCCACCTGTGCCTGGTTAGGGCACGCCCCCTATTACCAGGGGGCCAATAAAGGTGGGACACACCCACAGAGAGAAGCTCACTCTTGTGCAAGGCAATGGAGAGGCCAGCAGCTCGTTTAGCCTCAGGAGCAAGAAAGGCTCCTCCCGCTACACATACCTGCTTGGGAAGTTGCACATGGAAAGCCCACGAGGCTGGAGACGAGGAAAAGGTGCAACTGAACTACTGAGTATTTACCACTGATCCTCAGAATCTAGGAGAGTACGGTCAAAGGTCTTATGGTCCTGTTTTAGCAAAGGGATAAGAGATGAAGATTATGTACAAGATGCATCATGCAAGAACAAGGACAGCCTACTCAAAACAGGGCATCATAACAGGAAAGGGGTTGGGATAGGGATACAAATGCATCCAGATGTGTATTGCTGAGGAGGATTATCACACTCATACCAAACAGTGCACAAGGGCTGGAACAGAGACAAATAAGTCTTGATAAATATAATCCAGTTAAAGTGCTGGTGACAGACTCCTCAATGTAGGTACACAAAATGATTCTTGACCTGCTAATGTCAGCCAAGCGATATCAAGTCTAAATTGAGTTGTAGCATCTGTTTGACACTCCGGTTTGGGTCAGAAAGATGCATTATATATTAAAGGTGATCGACAAGTAATTTCTGTCATATTTTATGAATTAATAAGAACATGCAGAAGTATGATGATACATATAGGCACATGCTGTAGATTCTGAAGCAGTGGATGCTGAAGGTCACATGCATCAGAAATTCTGGGCTTCAGTTGAAAACTGAAAGCCCTGAAAACTTGGTATGACAGTTGACTGAGCATATCATGGAGAAAATCTTCTGATACATTTGTCAGTCCATCTCTGTAAGCCACCTAAGGAGAAGTTCATAATGAAGGATAAGAGGCAGTGGGGGATGTACATATCTATATCTTGAAAGGTTAAATAGACTGGCCTGGGGAGTCTAGGGAATTAAAAAACATGGAAACAAAGAGCCTGAAAATTTAGAAAGTCTGCACAAAAGTGCTTTTGCAAAGCATACCTCAGCTTGCTTCAAAACTGAACACAGCTAAACCTCCTAAAGGTACTCAGTGAGAAAGAAAAAGAGATGTATGCACTGCAGGCCACAGCAAGTGAAAGCAGGGATTGTGAGAACAAATTACCACTCACTGTAAGAGAAGAACAGGTTCATAACCATCTGAAGAACCTGAAGGTGCGCAAGTCTGGGACCCGCCCGTGGGTCCTGAGGGAGGTGGTGGTTGCAGTTGCTAAACCTCTGTCCATCCTATTTGAGAGGTCATGGAAGTTTGATGAGGTTCCCACTGACTGGAAAAAAGGTAACATAGCCCTTATTTTAAAAAAGAAGAAAAAAGAAGACATGGGAAACTACAGGCTGGTCAGTCTCACCCCTGTGCCCAGCAAAATTATGGAGCAGATCCTACTGGAAAATATGCTGGGGCACATGGAAAATAAGGATGTGATTGGTGACAGCCAACATGGCTTCACTATGGGCAAATCATGCCTGACCAGTTCAGTGGCCTTCTACAACAAAGCTAAAAAGATGGTGGATAGTAGCAGAGCTGACCTGGATTTGTGCAAGACATTTTATGTTGTCCCACATGACATCCAGGTCTCCAAACTGAAAAAACATGGATTTGATAGATGAACCACTTGGTGGATAAGTAATTGGTTGGATGGCTGCACTCAGAGTTGTGGTCAATGGTTCAGTATCCAAGTGGAGACAAGTGATGAGTGGTGTTCCTCAGCAGTCAGTATGTACGGTGTGGTTAACACCTTAGAGGGAAGGGAGGCCATCCAGAAGGACCTTGACAGGCTGGAGAGTTGGGCCCATGACAATCTAATGAAGTTTACCATGGCCAAGTACAAGGTCTTTCACGTGGGTTGGCTCAACCCGAGGCACAAATACAGGCTGAGGGTAGAATAGATAGAGAGAAGCCCTGAGGAAAAGGAGTTGGGGGTGCTAGTAGATCAGAAGCTCAGTATAAGCTGCCAGTCAGTGTGTGCTCACAGCCCTGAAGGCCATCTGCATCCTGGGATGCGTCAGAAGAAGCGTGGCCAGCAGAGCAAGGGAGGTGATTCTGCCCCTCTACTCTGCTCCTGTGAGACTGCACCTGGAAGACTGAGTACAACTTTGGAGACCCCAGCACAGGAAAGACATAGACTTGTTGGAGAGGATCTGGAGAAAGGCCATGTCACAGTTTAGCAGTTTGGGCATGCCAAAGATCAGAGGACAGAATTGCTCTCTATTAGCCCCCTCCACCCTCCCAAGGGAAAATAGAAGGGGAATAAGGATGAGAGACTTAGAAGTTGGAAATTAAATCTGGAATAAGTTTACTAGAACAGGAGAAGCACAATAACACATAAGTTACAGATATACAAATACATATACAACCCAATCTCCACTCTGGCAGGGATAGGTGCTTTGAGAGCCCTTTGAAACAGGGTCAACTCAGGAATGTAGAGCTGATCATACAGGAGAGCAGGGGAACAGCAGTGAAGTAAGGAGCAGGTGAAAGAGAGCAGCATCTGCAGTCTGCCCAACTTTATAGAAGCTGTCTTTGAAAACATTGCATGTATCGTTGTAAAAATAAAAGGTCCTTCTGAAGTACTACCTGCTCTTTGTTACAACTGAATCTCTGTGCGATGATCATGAAATCTTATGCACTAATACTTAAGCACTAATAAACCTCTCATCTAGTTGGTATAGATGACAACTGAGGGGGATATAATACTGCTGACTGCTGCTGCTGTTCCTACCTGCTGTAACCAGGAGCTTTTGTGCTCTGACTCTCCATTGTCTCTGCCTTAAATATTGAGTTTTATCTGCTTTTACTAGCTTAGAAAACATCAGGACCAGAACTGTGCAAATCTTTTTTCTCCTCAACCCTCTACGTGTTTTACAAGGAATCCATTAGTTTTGATTTGCAGGTCTCTGCAAATCACCTTCATCGTAAACACTGAAATTACTGTGTTGCTTGTAGTTTTTCTCTGCCCATCTGGCAGGGCCTGATGCCATTCTGTCAGGTAACTTTCAAAATGTACATGTCAACAGCCACAACACTTTGGGGTAAAAGAAACATAAAAAGTTTGAATTAAAATATTGATCCACGGTCTTCCGCCAGCATTGTATGAAACCCCGTCCTGAACCCACAGCAGCTGCAGGAAACTTGGGGGTCCTTGGTACAGATTTTGGTCACACAGTCTCAATCAATGATATTAATTTTTAAGAAGTTTTTTCCCTCAGCCAGTCTTTACTGTTCTGTAACCCCCTTACACAGATGCTTACTTCAATGCAATATCGAGCAAAATGGTTTTGTTTCTATTTCAGGAGAGGGAAATAGAAAGCAGGAGAAGGAGGAGTGGTCGGAAAAAGAAGGCTGAAGGCACTCTCATTCACTCTTACAGTGTCTTCAGTTCCATGTCTCCTACTTAGCTGTTGCTGGATGTACAAAACAGAGCACAACTACAGCTACAGCTCCATGAAAAAAACTCACCTCCCTGATGTTATGTAAGATTAGTAATTCCTCTTTGTTTTATTCATTTAACTTAAAACCTTTCATGGTTCTAATAAACCATTTTTTAAATTACTTTGAAAAATCAGAGAACACAAAAAAATCAGCAACTAAGGCTCAGTTCAGCCACCTAAACATAGGTATTTAGTGCCACTGAGATGCCTTGGGAAATCTCACTTGGCCTCTCCTACTGGTCTGGAAGAATATGAGTGTTCAGAATATCCTGGATCAGGTTTTTTTGCAGCCCAGTGTCCACGTTTCAAGGCAGTTCTAATGGCACTGAACAAAAAGCAACAAACTGAAATCCTTAAACTTCACAGAAGTTTAGTGAAAAATATCTGCTTACTTTTTAGTATTTAGCTTGGACTTAGCTTTTATGTTGCTCTCACTATTCAGACCTGAGAATGGGTTTGTGTGGCCCCAAAGTACCCATTTTCCCCCAGAACATCACTGCATCTATTAATGGATAATACTGTCCCTCTCAACCTTGCCCCTTTGTTTTCCTTAGCAGCAGTACATTATCTCATGATAGCTCTTTCCAGCTCAAATCTGTACCTGCATCTGCAGGAGGAAAAATAAAAAATCTCAAAACATTTGGATAGGTGCAAATGAAGGGAAAAAAAAAAAAACAAAACAAAAAAAACCACAAAAAAACCCAAAACAAGTAAAAAAAATTCAGAGGGGGGCGGGGAGGCAGAGCAAGACACATGAATTTAAGAGGCACAAATCTGTGATAAACCTGTTAATGGTTTTGTTCAGAGAGTAGAGCCCCAGCTGGGGCAGCCCCACTCTGGAGCCAAGTAGGTAGCAGGAAGTGGACCTGAGGGTGGTAGCAGCTTACTCAAAAATATTAAACTTTTTTCCCCGTGTTTTGGGTTTGTTTTTTTTTTTCGTTTTGTTGTTGTTGTTGTTTTATTGGGGTTTTTTATTTGTTTGTTTGGGTTTGTTGATTTTTTTTTCCCCTCCCTCTGCGGCTGTGAAGAAAAACGATTTGGTAATAACTGATGGGGACTGAATTACTGAGCTAGCCCCCAGCCTTGTGTTTATCTCCTCACCAATAAATCTCTAAACTGAAGCAATGAAGTTAAGTACTGCAGCTATTTCTGCGGTTTATTTCCATATTAATCAAAACACAAGCCCGCCTCCCTCCTGTCCCCATGTAGCTCTGTAACAGGCACCCATCCCGTGAGAGGATGGCGCAGGTCAGACCAGTAAGGTCCGGTGGGATTGGAGAGAAAGGGAGGGGTAGGGGGGTGGGTGGGTAGGAAAGAAAGCCCACAACCGAGAATGAAACCCCACAACCGGCAATGAAATCAAACGCCCACTGCCTGGGGGATTGGTGTCAAGTTTGCGACGGAACCCTTGAGATGGGGGCAGCGGGGTCCTCCCCCATGGGAACAGGAAAGCGCTAGAAAGGGAGGGGGAACTGCTTCCCCCTGGGACCAAGAACAGCACCCGCCATCACCACAGCCCCGGCTGTGCCAGAACCTGGAGGACAGCAAGTGGTTCACAACTGAAAACGAATGGGGTCCATCCACTTCGGATATATTTACATTTCGATTTACATTTACATACACGTGTGTAATTTTTTCATATGTGCACACAGATTACTTATTTTTGTGACGAAAAATGAAAGAATTTCCTGATAGCACCAAGCTGACATCTACCCCGGGAGAAACAGCCCTTGCGAAACCGAGCTGAGCCGAATCGCCCCGCTCTGCTCGGCCACGTCCTGTCCGCCCCGTCGGGCACGGACGAGCCCGGAGGGAAGGCAGTGCCAGCCGCCATCCGATCTTCCCCGCTTTCGTATTTATAGCTCTCAATCCTATTTTGTTTCCTTGCTTCTGTTCCCCTCACTTTTTAATTTTTTTATTTTATTTAATTGTTTACTTGCCAGGTATGTTTGTGGAAAGAAACCCTCGCAAAGAAAACTCCATCGTTCCCCGTACTTCTCCCTGGTCAGCGCTTCTCCAGAAATTGTTCCTCTCAACTCCTCCACGAAGAGGCTTATTCACCGTTCCCCCATCCTTGTTCTGCGGCTTGAATGGAGCCCGGGGCTCCCCACCTCAAGGGAAACGGGAAACATGGGGCAGAGCTCGGGGAAGCAGAGGGTGGCTGTGGGATTAAATGCCCCCAGAGAACCTTTTACTTCAGGGATGCTTTGGGGAGTGAGTCCCGGTTGCAGGGGGTCGGGGAGAGGCAGCGAGGCCGAGGAAAGCGGCTGGTTTCGGTGACCAGAGCGCAGGTTCCAGGCGGCTGCCCCGGACGGAAGAGGGTTCGGGGTGATTTCTCCCTCCTCTTGATTGTAATTTACAGCCCAGCCCCTCCAAAGGCTCCGCAAACTCTTGGTAGCCGCATTTGAGAAACAGCAGCCCCAAGCAGAGGCTGCCCCGTCCGCTCCCCCAGGCGTCCGCCGCACCCCCATCCCCCCCTTCTCCAGGCGCAGGTCCTTCTGGGGGCCCAGGCTGCATCCCGAACTCACATGCTCCCTCTCCACGCCGTCTTGTGCCCTCTCCTCGGCAGCGCCGGGCTCTCCCGCGGCCGAACCCCTCCCTGCGGCCAGCTCCGATGGACGGGGGGCCCTGGGGCAGGTAAATTCTACACAGCTGAAAACAAAACGAAGAGAGGAAGGGAGGAAGGGAGGAAGGGAGGAAGGGAGGGAGGGAGGGAGGGAAGGAAGGAAGGAAGGAAGGAAGGAAGGAAGGAAGGAAGAAGGAAGGAAGGAAGGAAGGAAGGAAGGAAGGAAGGAAGGAAGGAAGGAAGGAAGGAAGGAAGGAAGGAAGGAAGGAAGGAAGGAAGGAAGGAAGGAAGGAAGGAAGGAAGGAAGGAAGGAAGGAAGGAAGGAAGGAAGGAAGGAAGGAAGGAAGGAAGGAAGGAAGGAAGGAAGGAAGGAAGGAAGGAAGGAAGGAAGGAAGGAAGGAAGGAAGGAAGGAAGGAAGGAAGGAAGGAAGGAAGGAAGGAAGGAAGGAAGGAAGGAAGGAAGGAAGGAAGGAAGGAAGGAAGGAAGGAAGGAAGGAAGGAAGGAAGGAAGGAAGGAAGGAAGGAAGGAAGGAAGGAAGGAAGGAAGGAAGGAAGGAAGGAAGGAGCATCTTGCTTCATCTTACTGAAGTACTGGGATGAGTTGTTTCAGGGGGGAATGGCTTTTTTATAACATGATTTGTTAGTTCAGTATGCTTTCTGGTCAAATATACATTCTGATTGTGATCTTCAAATCTTTGTGTATGCATGTTTATGTCTTAACGCTAATTTGGTTGTTGCAGTATTGCACAGCCCTTTCACTATTGCGATCACCCAGAGGTCTCTTTAAAAAGTTGTTTCGCACCTCGGCTTAAATGCCCTTCCTTATAACACTCTTCCCCTCTCACTACTCAGCTTGCGACTCAAATAGAGGGAAAACCTTCCCGCTTTTCTTCAGGTCCCTCTTGGACACTCTTTCGCGTGAGGCGGAGGGCCGGGGGTGCTGGGTCCGGCAATGCAGGACCCACTCCCGTGCGCAGAGCCGCCCGCTACTCTTCTTTGGAGGGTCCCCCTCCTCTGCCCGCAACCAGACCTCTCTGCTCCCCGCAGAGCATCGCCTCCCGGCGGGGCAGAGCTGCTCTTCCCATCCTTGTCCAGCTTACCATTTGCCTCCCGGAAAAGAGCTAACAACTTAATTATCAGAGAAAAAAAGTTATTGACCACTGTTTACCTGTAAACTCACCTGCCTTCCCACCCACCCCCACTTTCTCAAGCTGTGTTCGCGGTCCGTCCTCCGTCGCCTGGCACTGACTGTCGGACTAGCCATCCATCAGTCTTTCCGTCCGTCCGTCCATCCACCCATCCATCCGCTTATGAACTCCTGCGACTTCCGTACTGGTGTGGAAGGACGGAGCCCTGCAGCCGGCACACACCGTGGGATGTTTGTGCAGGGCGGACCCCTGAGCCACACAAAATTTCCCACACACCTCCTACTGGGTCAGAAAATCACAAAATCACAGAATTATCAGAGTTAGAACGGACCTCTAGAAATCATCTAGTCCAACTCTCCCACTAAAGCGGGATCACTTAGAGCACATTACACAGGACTGCATCCAGCTGGATTTTTAGTATCTCCAGAGAAGGGGACTTAACAGCCTCCCTGGGCAGCCTGTTCCGGTGTCTTGTCACCCTCACGGTAAAAAGGTTTTATTGTTATGTTTAAATGGAACTTCCTATCTTCTAACTTGTGCCGGTTGCCCATTGTCCTGTCACTGGGAACTACTAAGAAGAGACCGACTCCATCTTCCTTGCACCCACCCTTTAGATAGCTGAAGACATAAAAATTCGTGGCAAAACCCAGAGCTACCAAATATAGTGCCTTTTCTCAGCTTCCATTCCCAGACAAAGGCTAATCAGGCAGCTTGTAATGAATTTTTTATTTTATTTGGAAATCTCATCCAGAAACACTGGTCAATAATAAATATATTGATAGTTATCAAGAATATATAAAAAATAAAGACACGGTGTTGTCTTTGAGGCCCTAAAGAAAAACAAACAAACAAACAAACCAAATGAATAATAACAGTACTTCAAGCAAATGCTCAGGAAGACATACCGAAAAGGAAATAAACGGTAACAAAGATTCCAGTTTAGTTATACAAGTCAGTGATCTGGCAAGAGCCGACCTTGCATGCAAAACCAAACTAAAGCAGCAAACCAGAACAAACCCAAAGTCAGCAAGAGAAATCAGCGACGAGGACCCCAGCCAGCTGAACCAGAACACTTCACTGAGAGCAGGACATGGAAGATTTGGCAAAACAGACTCACAGAAGGGAGGGTTGTGCTGTGTTTTGCACACTATTTCCCCCTTTTTCTTTTTTCCTTTTTTTTTCTTTTCTTTTTTTTTTTTCTTTTCTTTTTTTTTTTTCTTTTCTTTTTTTCTTTTCTTTTTCCCTTTTTTTTTTTTTTTTTTTTTTTTTTTTTTAAAGTTGACAAAAATCAGAAGAAGAAAAAGAACCACAAACAAACTGCATCGCAGCCAACCAAATCTGGAAAAATCAATCAAACAATTGAAAGACAAAAAAAAAACAACCAAGCAAAAACAAATCACCCACAGAACATTAGTGGATTCACTCGGAAGCCACTGCTGCCAGGGAAGCCGCCCGTAGCCGGTGCCCACGGGTGGGACAGTGCGGTGGGCTGCATGCATGCACTCTCCGGGCTGTTCCGGGCCACCGCTGGCTGCCGCAGCCGGGTTTGGGGCGGGAGGTTTCGGAAGTGTCGCCGTGCGAAAGGATAGAAAGAAAAAGCCCGCAAAAAGGAGAAGCTCCAAACAGATCTCACCGTCTCTTAGTAGCTGCGAACACTATACTGACAACCATGTCTTCCCACCCCCTCCCCCTTTTGCATTCATCTTAACGAATTATTTACATTTGATCACCATTAGCGGCATCATCATCATTATTATTATTTTTACAACGGGGATTCTTTTCTTTTTTTTTTTTTTTTTTTTTTTCAGTTTAGTATAATAAGAAAACATCTCCCGAGGAGCCGGCTAAAACATTACCTTTACAAGGTCCTTACTACACTAATCCCGTGTTACGGGGAGGGGGCTTGGCGGGGCGGGGGGCAGCGGGGGCAGGTCCGTCAGCGGCGCGGGGGCGACCCGCCCGCAGCCCCCTCCCCACCCCTGGGTGCTCCGGCTCCGGCGCAATCCCGGATGTCGTGGGGGGGCCCGTCGAGTCACTTGAGCAGGTCCTTGGTCTCCCCCGAGATCCTGGCCATGTTGGAGGCGGTGAGGGCCGAAAGGTGGGGCGGGGGGGGCATCTGGCAGATGGTGCAGGGGCACGGCAAGCCCGCCCAGTGCTGAAAGCCGCTGCCGAGCTGCAGGGCGGGGGGGGTCGAGGGCGTCTTGAGCAGGGAGTGGGGGGGGCGGATGGTGCCTATGGCCGGCAGGGAGGCGGAGAGGGAGGAGGAGGTGTTGGCGGAGGACAAGGCACTGCCGAGGATGGGGTGCACCTGGTGCACGGTGCCGGCGGCGTGGGGCGAGTGCCCGGCGGAGTGTCCCACCGTGCCGCAGTGAAAGGCCGAGTGGTGCCCCCCGTAAATTTCCCCCACCAGCCTCTTCATCTCCTCCAGGGAGCTGGTGAGCATCAGGATATAGTTTCTGGCTAGCAAGAGGGTGGCGATTTTGGAGAGTTTTCTCACGGAAGGTCCGTGGGCGTAGGGCATCACCTCCCGCAGCCCGTCCATGGCGAGGTTGAGGTCATGCATCCTCTTACGCTCCCGGCCGTTGATCTTCAGCCGCAGCTGCTGCAGATCCTGCTCCGAGAGCTGCTTCTTGATTTTGTATTTGCTGCCTTCCCCTCCGGCCTTCGAGCCGTTCCTGGAGAGGCCTTCCCCGGACATCTTCTGCACTAGGTCGTTCTGAGTGGAGGAGACGGAGTTGAGCCGGCTGTCCTGGTGGTGGTGATGGTGGTGATGGTGGTGGTGGTCTCTCAGGTACATCTCATCCATGTCTGGCGAGGAAGCTCTGCTGGAGACAGAGCTGGAGTCAGAATTCATTGTATTCGGGCTTCTGAGCAAGAAACTCTTCCCTGCTCTGGAAGTGGCGTAAGAAACTCTCCTTCAAAAGGCAACGAAAACAGAACGAAAAAAAAAAAAAAAACGGACGGCAGGCTCTGCTAGCAAAGGGCTGAAAATGACGGAGGAAGAGGAAAAAAGCTCCTCAGACCCCTCTCTTGCCAATCTCTCCTCTCTTTTTCCCGGTTACTCAGCCTGTTTACAGGATGGCTAGTTAGTGTATGCTTGGACTAACCTCAGCGTGAAAAAGGGGGCTTTTATAGAGCTGCAGCAGAGAGCAGAGACAAAAGGAGCCCTCCTATGTATAATGGTCTAGTTAGGATGACGTGCCATTATTCAGGGCGGTGCGCTTTGACTGTCCCATTTAGCAAGGACCCCTATTCATATTCATTGTGGTGCCACCCGGGACACCTCAGCCACGGACCATCCGGAGTCAAGGAGACACAAAACCCCTCTGATTGACACCGCACACTCATCGCTCCGTGTGCGCGCCATCTCCTCCCCCTGCCCCTCATTTCCAATATAAAACCACATCCCGTCTACTGTAGGGAGGCAAGGAGTTGCGCGCCTGCTCGAAGCCTGCGAGGAAACCCCGGCCGCAGGCGGCAGCGGGCAGGAGCAGCCCAAGGAAGTCCTCCTGTTCCGGTGGGAGGGCATGGGGGACAGTGGTCACCCCCGTCCTGCAAAGTGCCTGGCTCCAGGCGCGGGTCCCCGCTTTGTTTGCCTTTCCCTCCGCCCTCCCAGCTGAGATTTGTGGTGCGGCACCGGCTGGCCCTCACCCGGCCGGGCTCCCCGCAATTGGCTCGTACCTGGGTCCCCGCTTTGTTTAAGTGAGCGATGACTCGGGCAGCCGGCGCGCAGTCACCGATGGAAGATGCGCGCTGAGAAACCCGCCTCCCCCAGGGCCAGTGACTCCCTTTAAATAAACGGAGAAAGCCGGGGTGCGGGGGCCAGTCGGTGTGCTGGGCGGCGGGAGGGGATGCTGGACGGGAGGGCCGGCTCGAGGGCGGGCGGCAGCCCCGGGGCTCTGCTCGCCCCCGGCTGCGGCGGGAGGGCGGCGCGACGGGGCGGCCGGAGCAGCCGTCGGAGGGACGGAGAGGCCGCGTTCAAGAGCGGGCCGGGCCGAGCCGGGCTGGACCAGTCGGGAAGGGAGCCGGCCCCGGGGGGGACAGCGCCTCAAAACAGCCCCAGGGGTTAGCGCCAGTAAGTAAATCGTCTCCGGGCACCGGCTGCAGGTTGGGCGGGACCTTCTCTTGCCGGCGGTGGGGCGGAGAAGGAGGGGTACGTGGGGCCGGGCGGGTCGGGGCTCTGGCGGGGCACCTGCGGCAGGTGTTCCCGCCCCAGGTCCCGGACTTGATGAGCGTCCACCGGGCGCTAGCTCTGCCTCTGGACAGGGAGAACCGAGCCTTCTGAGGGACTCCGACGGGCTTTTGGGGGGAGGTGAGAATCCCCGGGCCGCTGGGACGGCGATAAAGCAGTCTACCCCAGCCCTGTGAGTGTCCAGGAAAGGGAACGTGGTCCTCCACCGCATCTTTCCAGCTGCCTGTGGTGCTTACTCGGTGAATGCGGGGCTGCCATCCAGGACGGGAGCAACTTGCCACGAACGGGCCCTGGCTCTCGTGGACGCCAGGATCCCCTGGCGGGCCGGATGCCCCCGCACTTCCGTAAGAAGCTGTCGGGCTGAGTTTCCACCTGCCAAGAGGAGTGTGGGGCCCACGAGAAAACTCCTTGGCAGGACTCTTCTCCTCCATGAAGAGTGTCTCGGCACCGAGAAGAGCGGGGAGCCTGGAAAGGACACTTGCATCCGACTGAGTCTAATTGTGCTTAGTCTGCTGAGGGAAATTAAAGCATTCTGATTTTCAGCACTGTCTGTAAATCTCACGGTGAGAGAAGAAGAGAAGGGAAGGGAAGGGAAGGGGGAGAAGGAAGGGAAGGGAAGGGAAGGGAAGGGAAGGGAGGGAAGGGAAGGGAAGGGAAGGGAAGGGAAGGGAAGGGAAGGGAAAGGGAAGGGAAGGGAAGGGAAGGGAAGGGAAGGAAGGGAAGGGAAGGAAGGGAAGGGAAGGGAAGGAAGGGAAGGGAAGGGGAAGGGAAGGGAAGGGAAGTTTATCCCGCTTCTGCAGCGACCTCCGTTTATCCCGCTTCTGCAGCGAAAGCCATAAACCCGCGCGGACTTTCCCCCTTTCCCAGGGGTCTGAGGCTTCCCGAGGGGGCGGCAGCTCCCACCCCGACCCCCACGTCCACAGCTCAGGATCAGACCCGCAGTTCTTTTGTAAGAAGGGTTGAGTCCGACGGGGGAGAGAAGAGAAAGTCTAAAAGACGCAGTAAGGGGAAGCAACAGGAGGGTCCCGTACTCCTCTCCCTGCAGGGACGACTGATCGGGCGCGCCCCGCTCCCCTCCGGACCAGGACCTCGGTCTACCGGTCCGACCGGTAGGACCAACTACCTCGGAGTTGCCGGTTCACCTCGGATCGGTGACGACGGGAAGGAAAGGTCGGGTAGTCACTTGAAAGAAGATAACAAATACTTCTTCTCTCTCCCTTCCCGTCGATGTCGCTGCTCCCACCTGCCAGTCCCGGCGGCACGGCCGCAGCATCTCCCTCGGGGACGGGGCGGCGGGGCTCGACTCCCCTCAGAGTCGCTTTAGGGCAAAGGAAGGACTTGGAAAAGTAATGCGAAGTTAAATCCCGGGCACAGGAACCCTCGTCGGGGAAGTCGTTTAGAAAATAGCGGCACTGCTACAACACGATTGCTGGTCGTAACACTGTCTGGCGCGTCCAGCCTCCCCCGCTGCTTTCTTATGCCGCTTTTGCTTTGCTGATGCTGGAGAGAGAGACGGAAGGGGGAAAAGAAGGAGAGAGAAATAGAAGAGGAGAAAAAAAGGGGGGCGGGGGGGGAAGAGGGGAGGAAAGAAGGAAAGAAAGAAAGAGAAAATAACTAGAAAAAAAAAGGAAAAAAAAATAGAAGGAAAGAAAGAAACACTGAGAAAGAAGGGAAAGAGAAAAAGGTCTCAGTGCAGAAGGGCAGTACGTGGGAAATAACACCCATGGGCACAGGCAGTGGGACAAGAGCCGCCCGAGCACATGCTGGCTGAGCCCGCGGAGAGCGCCGGAGCCTGCCCGGTCCGGTCCAGCCAGGCCGCTGGGCGGTGCGGCGGGGGTCCACGGTGTCCTGGGGAGGGCTGGCTGCGCCTGCCGCCGCCGCTCCTCACCCGGGCAAGTGGTTGACACTTCCCCCGTCTACGGGCATTTCTGAGAGGGCTCCGGAGAAGCTCTCGGAGTGCTGCTCTGCAGGTTCAGTCAACAGCACAACTCCCCCCGATAACGAAATTAGCCCCCGGGAGTCAGAAAATCAAATGTTTGTCTAATCGGGGTGTAGGAGGAGGCGAAAATGGTAGCTGAGTGGTAGCTAAATCAAATTAGACATTCACTTCGCCACCTTTTAATTTCTATTTTCATAAAGGCGGAGAGATACGGTGAATGAGGGAAATGTATGTTCTGCGGAAAGGAGAAGCATTCGGGAGCATATAGTATCAGGTGCGAGAGCATCCAGCACTGCGCCCGCCACAGCATCCGACGGGGCCACGGGAAAACGCGACCCCGCTGGTAACCAAAACTGTCCCGAATGCGCGACTGTCCGCCTCCGGATCACGGGACAGATTTGGTTTTTACAGACTTCTCGGACTGGAAATTGGGCGTTTTCAAATATCGAATTTTAATTAATGGATGCGTGTTCAGGCAGTGCCCGATTTTGAATTCTCATTGAGTTTGGTACGAAAATGGTGTGGACTTTTCTCAGGCTTAGCGTGACTAGGAAAGGATATTAAATCTTGCGCTTCCCTTGACTTTATTGATCTGGCCGGCAGCTCAGAATTTGATTCATGACTGGAAGGCTGGCTAAATCAGTAGTATGTGTTTTTCTTCTGGGTTTATTAGAAGGCTATTAGCTTTTATGGTTCATGGCTATGAGTATTTGTTATCTTTGCTTGCTTTTAATTTAATTTGGACTTTTCATAACCGTACTTTCAGTATAAGAAATAGTTACAGGAGTTAGCATTATAATAAGGTAGCTGTTGTTCCTACCGAGGAAACAGAGACCACTGCGTTACAGGAGAGCTTTCTGCCAGCTGTCTGTGACACGAATGCTGCTGCGAATGGGTCGTGCTACAGCTGAAATTCGGTTGTTTCCAAACGGCGTTCATTCTGTTTTAAAGAGGACAGCCGAGATTCCTTTAGCACACGATGATTTTGCTCAAAAATATATTACTGGAGTACATTTAGACTGAGGGTATAATTCAGACTGATAGCGTCTTGTTATCAAATACTTTGGCGTCACCGACGTGAAAAGGCTGAAAGACTATTTTAGTTCTTGTGTTTACCATGATTTTGTATTTCAGCAGCAGGGCAATACGAGGGCAATGTTGAATTCCCTTCTGATTGGAACTGGGTGAGAAGGATGTCCTGGGCTGCTACAGTCAGAAAAACACGGGAATAATATGCTTTTGCCTGTATACAGGACATCCCTTTTCCATTCATATGTTTTTTAATTCGTTGGCAACAAAAAGTCAGAACAGTTTTCCTCCCTGTTTATAAAGTATGAAACTGGAGCCCTTACTCAGATCTCTAAAGTATCCCGTGAATGACAAAAGGATCGGGTCCATACCAGGCACTGCTTCTGGGCAGAATATAACCTTAAAGAAAATAGTGCAGCTAATTAAGGATGATGTTTTATTGTCTTCATTTAAATACTGATTTTAAAAGTTCTGGGAAAAAAATGGCATAAAATTTTAGTAATAAATTTTAAAATGCTGAAGACTAATTTATTAGAAATGTGAACATTGCCAATCCTCTGATATATGCTACCAGATATTTGCTACCAGAAGTCTGAAATTAGTTTCCATAAACAATAAAAAACACTTAATCAACAGTTTGCATCTAATTCCTTTATTTATTGTTTTTCTACAGTGAATGCACCCGAAAATTGCATTTTATTTAGAGAAAAGATCAGTTTGAATGTTTCTAAAGCTATCAGACATGTCACGGTTTTAGTAAACTGTGAAAAAACCTGCCGGTACTGCTGAATATACATGCATTAAATAGTTGTGGGGTTTTAGATGTTTGGTAAAACTTGTATTACCTCCAAAGTACAGCAACAGAGCTGAGACTGAGATGCATCTTTCCCATACACATTGCTCAGACGGTGGTGAACAACTCACACGAGCAGAATGGGTCAGACCTGGCATCCCTGGTATACAAAGTTTTCACATACTTTGGAATCACTGCTGGGTTATAACTGCCTTGACAGAAAATGGTGTTCAAAGGCTTGGGTTTATTTTCTTTTTTTTGGCTTTATGTTCTGGGCCTATTTTCCCAACTAAAAAGTTAACAGGAAAAAAAAGGCAAGTTTTCTTTGTCTTTCTTTCTGGTCTTTCACATCAATTGCAGTTGTTTGCACTCTCATTACTGTGATTACTTTCCCCATCTCCTACACTTGATACCGAAACTCCCCCACTGATTTCTAAGAAACCTCTCCCTCACTGCTTTAGTAGATAGTTGACAGTCACTGGGTTAATCTCAAAGTCATGCAGGCTATTTAACTATCATCTATAAACAAAGTAGAAGACAGATAGAGAGCACATGAGAGCTCTCTCTGCTTCTCTCTACATCCTCCCCATCAGATACCTCAGTTGAAATGCTGTTCAGTAAGCTTCTCAAATATTTAAAGTTAAGTTAGGATAGAATGAAAACATCAGTACTATAATGACTTAAGACTGAAATATTTTGCCATCTCAGGAACAAAGTAGTTTAAATAAAAAATTTTTTTCCATAGCAATAGTGAAAACAAATAAAGCCATAAAAATTATTAAATAACTCTTCCATTAGACATTTGAAAGCAAGAAAGACTCACTAAAGAGAAAGAAAAAAAAACATCCTTGTCTTATTTTGTATCTCAATTTTAAACAATGCAAGTGAATATTTATGGGTTAATAGGATAGTACAGGTTTTGGAAGACACAACAAAAATTATCTGTAGTCTATTCACAAACCTTTTCCATGTCTCAGTGTTTGGGGATGGGCGAATGGACTGCCTTCACCACCCCTGAATAGAACTCTATTGTGTGGGCTTGTTCCATTGGGATCAATGGGACGACATGTGCAATGAGATGCTAATGAACGCCAGAAATGATGGTAAAATCTGGCCCAGCCAGGGCATAAGACTCTTTTTGTGAAACACTTTGGAATCTCATGCTATACTGCTTTTAGCTGAGCTGTTGAAACTTCAACTGTTCAGGGAGGTCTTACTATATAAGTTGGTTTTTTTTTTTTTTTTTTTTCATCATTTAAATCACATTTTCCTACCCTTACAATTTGAATCACTCTTCATTTTCAGCTTGATTAAAGTTGCAGCTGAAATGAGGCAGTCCATTTTCGGTGGCAATGGCACCATTAATGTAAATGTGGTTCAACAAATGGAAAAAAAAATACACTGGAGGAAAAGAATGTCAAGCACAAGTACAAAAGAGGTGATTGATAGAAAGCAGGCACACAGGAAAGGATGCTGTTGGTTGTGTGTAGCCCAATGGCCATTGCCTCATCCCACTCTCAGGAAAAAATAACCCGTTCTTCAGAAAAGTCCATGTCTTGTGCAGGAGGACAAGAGTCCTAGGCACATCTCAGAGAGGTGTAACTGCAGAGGAATTGTGTTAGGTGAGTGTCTAAGGCCAGGTACAGTGCTGCTCTGTGCTGTTGAGATCTGGTGCCTTCAGGATTCACCAGCGCCCTTTCTTGGTACTGCAGTTCTTCAGAGAGCATTGGGACATAAGGTCAGATTGTGTCCTTTGACCAGAAAACCTACAAACCTATGGATATAACACTGGGACCCCACGATTCTCTGCAGCTTGGAGCAGGCTTAGAAGTGCTCAGACACAATAGTAATGAGGATCATAAAAGTCCCATCTCTGCCTCTTAAAAGAGAGAGAAGGAGAGAACACTGGGTCCACTGACACCAGCTTTTCTCAACAGCTTATGGCAAAGGTTAATTATTAACTATTGAAACTCTGATGAACTGTGGTGTTTGTTTGCTTATTATGAGGCCTGTCAGGGCCAGAAACAAACCTTGCTGAAGCTGACTGATGTCCCTCGTTTTCAATAGACTCAGAGGTCAGGCCCTTAAAATTCAAATCACCGGTGCAGTTCCTTGCAATAAAGAACCAGGGAGTACAGTAAGGAAGGGCTTAATTACTCCAATGAGATTGTTTAGTTTTCAAACAAAAATACTTTAACTGAGGACAGGCCTTTTCATATTTGTTTCTCAAGAAGGAAGTTAATAAGTGAAATGTTAATAATAAGATCTTATGATCTTAATATCAGAGAGCTCATGCCAGCCATAGGCACCAGGCTCAGCTGAGGGAGCTCACTGACTCTGCAGTGCCTCTGCCACTGCTGCTGAGCAAAACTGCTCCCAGGGAAGGACCTGTGAACGAAAAGCAAGCCATCTCCTCCACTTTGCTAATACCCTTCTGTAACCACCTTGATTGTTATTCTTTTGCACCTGAGCCAAAGGTGAGTGCAGCAGTTTTTGTGTATCCAGATCTAGCCTGGAGCCATTATCTCCATGAGGAATACAGTTCCTTGCAGTGGTTTTTAGCTGGTTCTCTGGTAAACCTCCACCTTCACATGCAACACAGTAAGTTGAGATACTGCCAGCAAATTTAATTTGGAGAGGAAATACACAGGACATCAGTAATTCCTAATTGGGGAAGTAATTGCCCCTAGTCCCCTGCCTGGCCATTGGAAATGTTGCCGGCTGGGAGCATAGGATGGACCAGGATTTTGGGAGCTACAGGCTCTGTGTAGTACAGCCAACCATTCTGTACACAGCACAACAAGCGGTTGTCGCTGCTCCTATGCTGCCCCCTTTTTTTTCTTTCCAATATTTTGAATACTCAGGGGAGGCAAGAGCTCTAAAGTTCTTCCAGGCACAAAGACTACCATTCTGGAGTGGCATGATACACACACAAAACAAGGAAAATCCTCTGCCTCTTAATTGTCAGAACACTTTTTTGCACAAGGGTCAGTAAATATTTTATCTAATCCACTCATCATTAACTCTTACTAATGATTATTACCTGTAGTTCAGTGAAACCGATAGACCCCCAAGAGATAGATATGTTGAGATATACAAAACCTTCACTGAGGGGAGTACTGTGCAAACAGGTAAGATAGATGGGAAAGACTGAGTAAAAGGGAAGAAATAAGACATTATATATATATATATTTAACTTTATAGCTCAGTATGACTAATGTTCAGTGCTGCAGTGGGAACTAATTATTCTTACCACTTCTGAAAATTGTATTATTTTTAAAATTTTGGTCATAATTGTATATGTGTTGGGTTGTCTCCTCTTCTTTATATCAATTTTGTTGCTAAGTGAACTTATTCTCCACAGCTGGCTGACACCTGAAATGGATAATCAATGTGTAGCAGTTCCAGATTTTGCAGATATTGCTACTTTTTTCCTAAATTGCAGAGGCCCAGTCTTGCATCAGTACTGTATACGAACTATTCAGAACTCCCTGAAGGTTTGTGGAGCATATGCAGATCTGATATCTTCCCTGCTTTTCAGTGTTTTAAGGGTTTCCCTATATGAAGTCCTACAGAGTCACTTGTAAACTGCAGAACTTTGTGACTTATCAAAATCACCAGAATTTATGTACTTAGTTGCTTTAATCTGGGTGTTCAGGACACCCTTTCCCACATATTTTTAATTGAAGTAGGTCCTGGAGTTGCAAAAATGGCAAGTTAACAAAATACTAGCTCAAACTTGGCCCCTTTCTTTCATTATAATAGATACCCACTGGGCTTTATACTAGCTTACTCTGTTATAAGTAGACTAACATTAAACATGTCAGCTTTGGCTAATACTTACCCAGGATTCCATGCCTTTTAAAGATAAAAGTAAATAAAAACAATTAAGATAATATCTTTGATATTTTAGTAACCTTTCAGTTTCCTTCAGCCTATTTCACATACTCTGAAATTTCATTTGAAAATTGTATAACAACTATACACTAATTGCAAATTAAAATATCACTAATTTTTTTTTTTTTTTTTTTTGTTTGTTTTCTGGTTGTATATGTTCCTGTCATAGTCTCATAAGTCATAGCAAACAATATAGTATTCCACAGGAGCTTTTATCCTAGTGAGCAGAAAGTGAGCAGAAAGACCGAACAAAAGAATGAATTAATTAATTAATGGATGAATGTATTAAAAAAAAAAGGCTCCACCTGCTCTGCTCCAAAAATCTCTCACTCTACTACAGAGAGGTTTGTTACACTGATTGATATTAAAGCCCTACTCTTCGCTGTTGAACAAAGTGATTTGTTCACATTCAGAGTGACTGCCAAAATGCAAACTATGTACTATAGATTGTGCCTCTACTGATGTCCCTGATGCTGATGTATCAGGAAATCACCACTGTCATTGTCCTAAAGGCAATGAGGGAGACACTCTATCAAAAATGGAAGGAGAAAAAGCAGGTTTTTCTATTGCTTCAAAAGAAATGCCTTACAGACTTGTTTACTCTTAAGACCCTGCCTTGCCTGCATGAACAGTTAACTTACCTGTGAAGGATTTAATTAATACAAGCAAAACCTCTCTTCTAAAGAATGTTGGACCTTTATATTCTAAACCCAGTGATCCCTCCTTGTCTTTCAACAACAAACAAATATTGCAGCCAACTGAAAGGCGGGGGACTTTGATTTGCCTACCAAACCCTGACAGGCATTGCCACACTTTGACAGAAGGGCTACTCTAAAAATTGAAGCAGGAAATCTTCTTGCCGGGGCTCTATCAGAGCCTCAGCACTGGGACCGAAGGGAAAGAGCCGGTGGCTGAGGGGTGTAAGATTAAGGGGGGAGGGGGTGTTGGGGGTGGGATTCGTGTGCGTGTGTGTGTCTGTGTGTCTCTGTGTGTCTGTGTGTGTGTGTGTGTGTGTCGGCAGCGGTGACAAAGATCCCTGTCCCCCGCAGGAAGGTGCTGAAATGCAAAGCGAGCTCCCAGCTCCTTTTCTCTCTCTTGGTGGCATTTGGAAGTGTAAAGCTTTGAATACCAATTGCTTGAACTGGACATATGTGAGTCTCCTCTAATCCTACTAATCCCGTCCCCAAGTGCTTCTTTGTATGTGGAGGCAACACACATAGATCTAAGTGAAAGTGGCCGTAATCCTGGAAATGTGGAAAAATGTCCCAGTGTGGGAGTTGGGAGAGGGAAAAGCTCCCTAGTGGAGGAGACCCGCTGGAGGAGTATTGTGTTTGTGGGGTGAGCCAGGGGAGGCGGTGGGGGCAGGGAAGGGATGAAGGAGAGCTCTCACCTTCCCGGAGCCGGGAAGAGGAAAGCAAACCCACCCAGCGGGAAAGCTCCCTTGCAAACAGCCATCGCACACTTGAGCAAACCCGCAGAACTGAGACAAAGTTTCCAAACGCTGGGAAATTCACCCACCGGCAGCTTTCAGCAGTGTGAGCTCAGCAGGCTAGGCACTAATGTGCTGACTTCATTATTCCCCAGCCTCGCCCCGCTGAATGGCAGATTTGTTTAGGGAATGGGGGGCTACGGATCTGCCCTTCTCTGGCCACAAAGATAGGGAGGGGAGCTGGGATCGTGGCCTTGGTCAAGGGCACTCGGTCTCCGCCTTATGTGGGACCCTTTTATTCCGTGCAGGAGTGAGAACTGGGCCATGTAAGCAGATGTCTTTGCCCAGTGCTAACAAGGCAGCAGAGAAAAAGTCAGCTCACAAGTGACCACTCATATTTATTTGCTCAGCCCTCGGAAAACAGATTTTAGGCATCAATTCCACTAACTGTACATGGGTAAAAGGACAGAGACAGGCAAACTTTCTGTCTTTCATTCAATGCTGAAACCTCAGCATTTGACCAGGCTGTTACTTATAATTAACATTCACCTGGATACTAACAAACCCTATGGGTTTTCCAAATATACAAGTCATATAATTCAGCCATGTGAATTTCCCAAATGTCAAACAGCTAATTTACATTTTCTTGTCTAGTCACACTGAATAAAGTGTGTTTATACCCCGCAGTAGACAGTGTACAAGGAAATTAATCTGTTTCTTGTATGTGCTTTCAAAAGATTTTAAAATATGGAGCAATTGATAATGTTATTTGCCAGCCAAATCTTTATTTTGCTTAATAAATCTCTAGATAAAACTATGTTAGGTAAGAAAATCTAAGGCTATATATTCTCTGGGAGCAGACTTTTTTATTACCTCACCAGACTTTGTGCTTTCATAAATAAGTGTCAGCTGAAATTAACCTGCTGTTTAGAGATAGTATAAAGCCTCCCCAAATCAGCCTGGGGACTGGGAGTCCTTTTTTGTTTGTTTGTTTGTTTTAACAGATGAACCTACTGAATGTCAGAGGCACAGAAAATGGGCATAGTTACTTACCTTTGCATGTGTAAAGCAATAAGATTTTCTCTTCGAAACATGCTAAGCCAAGCCACACAAAGCACTAAAGTAACAAGGGGAAGGGAAGGGTTTTGCAGTGTGTGTCAGAGAACACGTAGGATAAACTGTGATGAGAGTAAAGTGCTAGCTAAGCCTCGGACCTGTGGAGCTGTGTGGACTTGACCCTACTTCTTGCCACAGAAGCTCTGCCCATATGGAGAAATGTTGCAAACCTTGGCATTTCAGGGGAACTGATGATACTGTACTTACCATCTCCTCTGATTCCTGCAGTGCCATTTTGTCTGTGCCCTGGCCAGTGTCCTGTCCTGTGGGCTGGCACTGGAGGGGCCTGGAAGACTCCACCCTTTGGGGCAGAGAAAATCCCCAGGGGAAGAGGATCCACAGAGTTAGATTACAGGGACACTCTAGTGCCTTTACTAGCAAAGAGAAGAGAAACACTTTGTCTATAGGGAAGCTGCTTTCATTTGTATTAAATGGCCCTGTTGCCCATAGGTGCCCGTGGCACTGACTCCCAGGGAGCACATCTGTACATTTTACAGCTGAAGCAAGGGGATTTTGTTTTCTGAAGGCCTCACACTTGGATGCCCTCCTGCCTGCAGGCTTCACCTGTGCTCTGGGCTGTGATGGGGCTGCAGCAGACTTCGTGTCCTGTCACCAACCCTCCGACATGCCCACCAGCCCTCCACTGTGGAAGGCAGGGAGAGTTCTGGAGTGGCCTGGTGCCTCCATGGCTCAGTCTGCACAGGAAATTTGGGGCTGGTCTGCCCTAATGGCCCATGTTGTTCCATACTGTGTGTCTCACATTTGCATTACTGACAGCTGCCTCTGGGGAGCAGAGGATGAACCACATGCCCTCTTTCCCCTGGTCAGCCACCCCCCTTCGATAAGCCCTTGGATGGCAGCTCCTGCCTGGGGGCACCACAGGCCTCCCCCTGTAGGGAAAAAGCCAACTGTAGCCTGGCAACCCCATCCTGCCTAGCAACCAGCTTGGATGGGGCTTTGAGCAACCTGGTTTTGTGGAAAGTATCCCTGACCACACAGGGGGGTTGGAACTCGATGGTCTTAACACTCCTTCCAACCCAAACCATTCAGTGATACTATTATTCTATGATTCTAAGCTACTGCCTCACAGTCCTGGCTTGTGTGAGTCAATTGGAGTGTCCTTATGACCCAACTCAGGCAATTGGTGCCATTTTGTTTCTCAGTGCTGGAAAGTGTGATGGATCCAGGGCTGTCTTTGGGACCTGAGGCCAGCAGGCAGGGAGCAGCGTGTGCCCATACTACTGAGGACCATGTTCCTCCAGAAGAGGCTGGCCCCATGTGCATGCACTGCTTGGTGGCCAGAAGCCATGGCCGTGTGGTGTTCCGGTCCAAAGCCAGTCCATCATTTCAGGGCACAGCAAACCAAGCCCTTGGCCTTTCTCATGCCCTGGGCACTACCCAGTGTGCCAACAAGTGTGGTGCCTCCATGTCCTTCAGCTCCTGCTGCACATGCTCTGGTTGCTGGCCCCTTCCCATATCCTCCCACCAGAGATTTGCAGGAGGGGGGACTCTTCTATTCCAAGGCCATTTTGATCAAGCCCCAGTGGTCTCCACAGTCTCAGCTCACACAGAGGGGTGGCAGTGGGGCCTGAATAGCCCTCTGCAGTGTAAAACACTGTGCAGTACTCAGATGGGAACTGGCTCCCATGTGTGAAATGGCAGCTGGAAAATGCTGGGGACTGAAAACATGCCTCAAGTAGCACTGTTTGCTCTGGTTTGTGGTTGTTGCTTTATAGTTTTCTCTCCTGATTACCTTGTCTGCTGGGATGTGCAGTGGTCAGTCCAGATTTGGGAGGCCAAATCTGTAATACTTGCAGAAGATCCTGGATCTCTATACAGATGCTACTGAGTATGTCAGCACAGCCACCTTTTGCAAGACTGCTGCTACAGAAAAATCTTGTGCTGTCACCTGTGGTTTTTGGATCCTCCCTCTCAGGGTTTTGAAGTCTAGACTTGGCTTTTCTGTAGACCATGAGTTTTTATACAGTCTGGACTGCCTGTAGCTGGCTGCCTCCTTGCCAGTTTTGGCAGATTTCTCAGAGACCAGAAACCTAACCAAATTGATATGGCAAGCTGCAGCTCAACTACACCTGTGCTGGGGGCCTGTCAGAGCAGAGGGACAGTGACATGGCCAGCAGCAATGGTGTGTCTGGGTTGTATGAGGTTTTTTCTTCTCACTTTCTTAATGCGGGTGCTGACCCAGATAACCCAGGTTTCATGTTCGTCCTGGGTTAGAAGTTCTGGACAGGATGCTGGAACCAGATGTCAAGGGTCATTTTTGGCTTGCAGGGACTCAACATGGTCCTTGGTGCCATTCAGGTTTCAAAGGTTAAGTGTTTACTTTTCCCAAATAGCTAAGAGATGCCCTGAAGGAGTAGTGTGGCTCCAGACAAAGGACCAAGCAAGGTAACTCCAAGCCAAGGCAAAATCTGAGTTATACAAGGTGGTGGGAATACAGGGCATGGAGCAAAACTGAACTGATGTCAGGACAAGACTTATGGACAAGGTCTTTCTTGAAGCACTTCAAATGCTGGTTGGCAAAGGGCTATGCTTGGGTGAGACCTGAAAGGTGAGAGAGTGCAGGTATGGCCAGGAGAGTCTTGGCCTGTTGTGTAGCTGCCCAAGGGAGGGGGCTGCTGCTGGTGGATCCTCATTTGCAATCAGATCTGTACTGTATGCCCTGAAATGTGTCACAGTGAAAATAGTAAAGCCTGGCTGTTGCTATGTCTGCTTGTTTACAGTCATGCAAGCATATCAGTCTTCAAGCTTGGGCAACTTTTTTCCTAACACTGACAAAAAGCTAGAGCATTATAACCAGGCTACACAAGCTAGGATCCTCACTGTCATTTTGTTGTCTTTGATGGATTCACAGCACCTAGGGATCTGACCCTATTTCTATTATCTGCCCCAAATGCCAGCAATTAGAATCTGTTTCAGTTTAAATCAATGAAGCATTAATATCTTTAAAACAATTTAGTTTCAAGTGGTTGCAAATACAATGAAGGAGATGTGGCACCCTGTAGGCTGAAGGAAAACCACTGAAATAAATTAGATAATTTTGGAACTTAATATTTACTGTTGGGAACTACACAAATTCAAGAGCCAAAGGCAAGATTAGTTGGATTAGTGCTTCAGTGGTCCTTCATTATCCATTTCTCCCTCTGTGATATGATTCGTGTCTACAGTTAAGTGTGCTTATTAAATGAAAATGGTGAAGGATTGAGGCAAAAGTACGTACGTAGAAGGAGGCTGTTGAATCCTGCTAATCTTGTTTAGAACATTATTGCTCTTCATTCCATAAGAGATTTCATTGAGATTTCTACATATTCTTCCAGCATTAAGTCTCAGGGCTCACTGTGGCACATGAAAATGGAGATGCAGGAATGTGTTACAGCTCAGTTACTTTCCAAGCAGAAGACAGTCAGAAAGCAGACCCACCTGCACACCTGAACATCGGGTTTCTGAGCACAGACCACTCTTTGCTTCCTCCAGTTAACATTGCTTTCTGGGCTGTGATAACAAGCGTAGAACTACTCAAGTATAAGAGGATCCCAGTCTGCCTCCTACACGGAGAGGAGAGAGGGAAACAGCCCCATCACAGTGTGAGTTCAGGCTTGGCTCTGCTGTAGACATCTTCCATGTTATGTCATTTTTACAGCTGTCTCTTGCAATGAGGTGCTGATGGACTGGAGAATCAGACTGCTTCTCTGGAGGCTGAACATACGTCAGTTCAGAACATGTTGTGGAAAAGTCAAAGCCTTGTAAATAACTTGACACATTCTTCTCTTGATGTTGGAACAGCAGGCAATATGAATTAGGAGGTTGGATCCAGTCAGAATAAAAAGAGGGGAGGAGATTGGTGTGTGGCATGAGCAATACAGGGATCATGAGTGTAACATCTTCTCAGGTCTCCAGTTAAGTTTGCAGCTGAATCTGAAATAACCCCATCCATTTACTTATCATACAGGTACAAAATATGTCCCAGGGCAAATTTCAAACAGTCTTTTAAATAGCCTGGTAAACCAAAATAAATATGACCACATTACTTTTTTAATCTCTCACTGTTTCAAACCATGTTTAATTAGGCACACCACAACCTTGGAAAAACCTAAGAAACAGGAAAGTTATATTGATTCTTTATTATCACTTTAATTGTCTCTTCTGATGTGTTAAAGCTAAAACAATCTTCCATCTGCAATGTCTAATGAATTCCAAGATCAAACAAGGTCTTGCTAATTATAGAGTTAATGAGGACAAGTTCACAGGCAGAGTTAAGTTAGTAATTACATGTTTCAAAGCATCTTGAAGCTCAATAAGATCTCAATTTGTTGCTGTAATGTTATACATTTTGCATTTCTCCTTTCTGTAACATGCTACTAAAGGGCACCCTATGTATGGTATATGCTGCTAATCATGTGCAAACAGCACAAAGCAGACTTCAATAAATTGAGAGACTTACTGTTTATAAATCAACTCAACATTGAAATCTCATTTACATTTTTGCTATCACATGTAATGTGTTTACACACAAATAATGTCAACATTAGCATGGGAGGGGGATGAATTTAAATTCCACAGCATGTTTCCAAAGCCAAACCGTCAAGGAAAGGCAATCAACATTTTAAATGAGCATACAGGCAATGAGATTTTTTAAAAGAAGAACTACTAAATCAGGTCTTTGAACCCACAGTAGCAAAATGAACCTTACAGATGTATCCATTGTAAGGGAATTCTTACACTGGGCACAAGTGATATAGGTAAACAAAAGCAGTGTTGTGTTTAACCAAGTTACTCTTGCCAAATCCTGCCAAGAAAGCTTGTATCTAAAAACTGTTGTTTCTAGGATTTCTTTTTATTTGGATTTTATTCTTTCTTTGTTTCCTGCTTTCCCAAGTTTCTCATTTAATGGCAACTTTGGACTTGCAGCTTCACCTTCTGTCCCTGTGCAAAAGACACTCCTAAAGTGACTCTTCTAAAGTGTCTGCAAGATTTGCAATTGCAGAAAAAACCAGCCAACATGATTGCTGTGCTTGCATTGCTTAGTGCAGGCAGCAGCAGTTTGTCACAGTGGCAACCATCTAACCGCATCCAGCAAATAACCCTGTTGGGTTAAGTAATCAGTTTCATCATGAAATATACATATCACATGGAAATAAAGATCATCTGAGAACATGTTGTAGTTATTTCAGATCTCATAGTCTTCGACAGAGAACAGTGGAGTGCTAGATGCCAGGTACAGGCTCAAGGCTACCATCAATGCCCATCAGTCCCATGAGGCCAAGGCAAACATGGAGACAGTGGTAGTGCTGAGTAACACTGCCACCTCTTTGTTTAGAGTGTAAATATATATATATATCAGAGAATCATAGAATGGCTTAGGTTGGAAGGGACCTTAGAGATCATCTGCTCCAACCTCCCTGCCATGGGCAGGGATGCCTCTCAACTAGACAAGGTTTCTCAAAACCTCATCCAACCTGGCTTTGAACGTCTTCAGGGAAGAGGCATCCACAAATCCTCTGGGAAATCTGTTCCAGAGTCTCACCACCCTTGTATGGAAGAAATTCTGCCTAAGATCTAATCTAAAACTATTCTTCAGTTTGAAACCATTTCCCTTTTTCCTGTTGCTGGACACTCCTATGAAAAGGCCCTCTCCTGACTTCCTGTAGGTTCCTTTCAGGTATGGGAAGGCAGCTATAAGGTCTCCCCAGAGTCTTCTCTTCTTCAGGCTGAACAGCTCCAGATCCCTCAGCCTTTCCTCATAGCAGAGGTGCTCCAGACTCTAGAGCATTTTATGTTACATTTATAATCATAGAATCATAGAATCATAGAATAGGCTGGGTTGGAAGGGACCTCAGAGATCATCGAGTCCAACCCTTGATCAGCTACCGCCACAGTCACTAGACCATGGCACTGAGTGCCATATCGAGTCGCTTTTTAAATGTCTCCAGGGACGAAGAGTCCACCACCTCCCCAGGCAGCCCGTTCCAATGTCTGATCACCCTTTCCGTGAAAAAATTCTTTCTAATAGCCAATCTGAACTTCCCCCGGCACAATTTAAGACCATGCCCTCTTGTCTTTTGAGAGTTGCCTGGGAAAAGAGACCAACCCCTGCCTGGCTCCATCCTCCTTTCAGGTAGTTGTAGAGAGCAATGAGGTCTCCCCTGAGCCTCCTCTTCCTCAGGCTGAACAGCCCCAGCTCCCTCAGCCTCTCCTCATAGGATCTGTGTTCGAGTCCCTTCACCAGCTTGGTTGCCCTCCTTTGGACCTGTTCAAGGACCTCAATATCCTTCTTGAACTGAGGGGCCCAAAACTGAACACAGTACTCAAGGTGTGGCCTTACCAGGGCTGAGTATAGGGGCAGAATCACCTCCTTGGACCTGCTGGTGACGCTGTTTCTGATACATGCCAGGATGCCATTGGCCTTCTTGGCCACCTGGGCACACTGCTGGCTCATGTTCAGCTTCCTGTCGATCCAGACTCCCAGGTCCCTTTCTGCCTGGCTGCTCTCCAACCACTCTGTCCCCAGCTTGTAGCGCTGCATAGGGTTGTTGTGGCCAAAGTGGAGGACCCAGCACTTGGCCTTGTTGAAGCTCATCCCATTGGAGTCAGCCCATCTCTCCAGTCTGTCCAGGTCCCTCTGCAGAGCCCTCCTGCCTTCCAGCTGATCAACACTTCTCCCCAGCTTGGTGTCATCGGCAAACTTGCTGATGATGGACTCAATCCCCTCATCCAAGTCATCAATGAAGATATTGAACAGGACTGGGCCCAGTACTGATCCCTGGGGGACACCGCTGGTGACCGGCCGCCAACTGGAAGCAGCCCCATTCAGCACCACTCTCTGGGCCCGGCCCTCCAGCCAGTTCCTAACCCAGTGCAGAGTACGCTTGTCCAAGCTGTGGGCAGCCAGCTTTCTCAGGAGGATGCTGTGGGAGACGGTGTCGAAGGCCTTGCTGAAGTCCAGATAGACCACATCCACAGCCTTCCCCTCATCCACCAGGCGGGTCACCTGATCATAAAAGGAGATCAGGTTGGTCAGACAGGACCTGCCCTTCCTAAACCCATGCTGGCTGGGTCTGATCCCCTGTCCATCCTGCAGGTGCTGTGTGATTGCCCCCAGGATGATCTGCTCCATAACCCTGCCAGGCACTGAGGTCAGGCTGACAGGCCTGTAGTTTCCCGGGTCTTCCTTCCGGCCCTTCTTGTGGATTGGCGTGACATTCGCCAACTTCCAGTCATCTGGGATGTCCCCAGTGAGCCAGGACTTCTGGTAGATGATAGAGAGAGGCTTGGCGAGCTCTTCTGCCAACTCTCTCATCACCTTTGGATGGAGTTCATCTGGTCCCATAGACTTGTGGGGATCCAAGCAGCCCAGCAGATCACTGGCAGTTTCCTTCTGGATTGCAGGGAGAGTGTTTAGATTCTTGTCTCCTATAGGCTCCAGAAGCCAGCTGTCATCAGGATAGCCCGTTTTACTGTTAAAAACTGAGGCAAAGAAAGTGTTAAATACCTCAGCCTTTTCTTCATCTTTGACAATTACATTCCCGTCCATGTCCATTAAAGAATGAATGTTTTCCTTGCCCCTCCTTTTGCCACTGATGTATCTGTAGAAGGACTTCTTGTTATCCTTCACAGAGGTGGCGAGATTTAGTTCAAGTTGTGCCTTTGTGTAATACTTCTTTTACAATTGTGTGGGAGATACATCTCCATTCAAAGGCCAGATTCACATTACTGAGATGCAATTTTATTTTTTTTTAAATCTGGTTTTATACATTGTAGTTCTTCAGGGTATGGTTATCTGAGCCTTCCTCTTTTTTGTATCAGCCCTGATTTATTTGATCCTTTCTTCTGCATCACCTTCTCCCCTATGCCACTACAGTTGTTTATATGACCCTTAAGACAGACCATATAAAGGAACTGATCTGGGTGAGAAACAAAAGGTTGATATTTTTTTGTTTTGTTATTTTTCAAAAAGATGAGGTAAAGTCCTCATTTACTACATTGCTACAATCCCCATTGTGCTGACACAGAAGGGGACAGACAGGAATGGAAGTAGAGGTGTAAAGGAAACTTGGAGAGGGCAGTTAGAGGTGGTTTAAACAACACCACCACAGTATGTTTCACAATTTCAGTTTAATTATTCAAAACATACTTCCTTACCCCAAACTGAAAACAAAATACTGTCTCTTAGCAACTCTCAATACATGAATGAATTTTCCAGCTTCTGCTTTCCTCCAAAGTGGCATCACTTAGGTCCCTACCATGAAACCTGGGGAGCTATCTGCTACTTAGCCTGCAAGCTAAGCTCAAATTAGATCCATATTTAAACAGAATATACAGAAAACTATTTTTCCAGAACTCATAGATGGGATGGCAATGACAAGATGCTCTCATTGGTGGCCAGCTGACATACTGCAGCAGTTTCTACCCTTTTGCCTACATTTGGAGGTTGATACTAATGACAATTAGGAGCTCAGAATAAAATTTCAATACTAGAATATGCCACTGAAATTTCCTTGACTGTACCCAGAGCCCACATAGTCTTAAATCTCCTCTCAGAGCAATTTCCTCTCTTACAGATGGTTTATGGCCTCCTGTCTGACCACACTGCATGGCACCCTTCCCCTGCCAGTGCTGGTGAAGGGATGGAGGACAGGTCTCCCACTTCTTTCTCTCTCACTTCAGCTCCCATTTGCTTCCCAGCAGTCAGCTCCCTGCCATTCCAGACAGTGCATCTAGTAGGGTATCCCTTGCCCACCCTCACTTCCTCAGGTGAGTAGGAGCTAACTTTCCATTTCATGGCTCCCTGTGGGACACCTGCTCTCTGAAATACATATCCCTGCAGTCCCTTCTGACTGTGGAGGAGGGTACAAGGTACCCTAGTTCTTCTTCTCTCTCTCAGCACTGCCACAAGCTACCTTAGGCACATTTTGTTCAGCACATAGACTCTTGTTCCTCCTGTTCTCTGATGCAAAACTCTTTCCCAGGCCTGGTCTGAAGAATTTAGACCCCTCACTTGGATCTGTGAATATCATGGAGAAGAAAATCACTGAGCCCACAGCATAGCAATGCCAAAGGTGAGTATTTTGTTGCTTGTGTAGATGTAACTTTCAAAAATTTAGATGTGGAAGTACAAAAAGGAACTTTTTGATTCCATGTTATGCTTGAACAGTCTGTATAAGCAAAAAGTGGAGCATCAGTCTTCCTTTGGCTGAGGAGAGAGCTGGCTAATAAATGGGATTCTTTACTCTATTACTTCCTCATGGGACTGAAAAATCCTCTAGCATAATTTTAACCAGAATTACCTTTTTCCCTATAGCACAGATTCTAACTTTTCATTTTGCTAACTTTGTACACCAAGTCCTGTGCAACAAAGGCTGTGCAACAAGTCCTTTTAAGCAGTCCATCCAGAGCACCAAAGGTTTTCTTATACCACTTAAAATGGGAGAATATTTTCCCATCCTACGTGGTCTTTGGTTTCCATTCCTTTCAATGTGATTTTCTGCTTTGTTCCTTTTTCTGTGCTGGGAAACGATAATGAGGTTCACACACCTTCTGCTCTGGTGCTTGGAAATCCACCCTGGGTTTAGCTCAGCCGCAGCGAGCCTGAGAGGTTTCCCTTGCATGCCGCCAATTTTCAGTGCGCTCGTATGTGGCGAGCGCGGTAGGGGGCTAATCCCAACAGCAAACATTATACTCTTTCCATACTCACTTACACTTTGGAATCAAGGCTAGAAAGTTCTCTTTGAAGCCCCTTTTCTCTGAACGCTCTGGCAAGCTAACATGGACTTCGCAGTCTCTGGCCAGAATTCAAATATACCGTAGCGTAGCTCAGTGACTGCAGCAATTGTCCCAGGCCCTCCCAGCACACCAATCCTCCTGTGGCAAGGGATCAGAAGGACACACTTCTTTTGCAAGAAGTAGGAAGGTGTTTATTTAAGCACAGCTGAAGCCAACATTCTTCAGCAAAGTTTACCCACAGTGAATTTGCCTATTTTTTTCTGTTCACGGTCTCCTGCGCCTTACATTGCAACACGCACCATTGTGGAAATGGAAAATAAAGGTTTTAGTAAAATTATTTCTCATCGCTGGACATAGGTTGAGCTGGTGAGGAATAATGTCCAAAAGCTCATGGCTTTTTTCCATTTCAATAACAATAGAGGCACATTCTGTGCTCAATCTGGAAACAAATGTTGCCCATATTTGGATCTCAGTGGGAGCCGTGCATGTGGAATTTGGCCCAAAGTCTCACGTTGCAAGATGCTGTTTCCCCTTGCCCTGCTCCAAATCTTGATTCTTGCTATTTGTAGAAAAATAACAGCTGACAGCAACAGAGTCTGTGTTTAAGTATCTGCCTAAAACCAGATTTTTTTTGCTGCAGATATGCATGTGGATGGAAATATAGGATAATTCTACACATCTCTTGGGCATTACTCAGAACTTGGCTGGCACAAGTAAGAGCTACATTGGGTCTGTTGTGCATCAGGCTTGGTAGACATTTTTATACCTTGGTGGACTCTTTTATCGGTTCCTTGAATTTTCATAGGCAGGTCTTCCTTCTAGCTGGTATTCCAAAAGGAAAGACAATATTTGCAACATTATAAATTTACAGCAGATTCCTATATTGGTCGCTTTTTATTGGAACATAAACAATTTTTCAGATTAAAATGTACTGTAGGGAAACAGGTAATGCTTTATGCACTCAGTTTCAACTCTTTGAGACCAGGAAAATAAAAAGGATCACACACAGGCATCCAGGGAGGCATCTCCTTTCTTCCTTACATGCTGGAAGGGAGGGAGAAGCTTTTAGTAAAACTAGTTCAGAGGTGGGCCTAAACCTCTTCAACATGCATCCTTTTTAGCTGCTAAATTTACCTATTTCCATTTCTTTGGTATTTGCAGATAAATGCATAGTGGAGATTAAATTTTCTATAGAGAATGGAGCTGGATAACTAAGACACAGCACTAAAAACTGGGAAACAAAGGGAGAACTCCTCTCAGTCAAAATAATGAGTTATATATGTGGCTTCCACCTCTTCTGGCTGTGCAGGAACCTTGGACAGTAGGCAGTTTCTCTTTATAAAAGTACAAAAGGGAAAGGGAGGGCTGTGATTTCCCTCAATATTTTTTCCTAGGAAAATTTAGTTTCTAAATTTGACCCAATTTTTAAAATATATCGGGATGAACCAGAGTTCATTCAGAGATGAATTTCACAGCACGAAGAAAATTTTCTTTGGTAGTTCTCTCCAAACTACAACTGCATCTGAACCTTTGGCTCAAAATGAAATTCTCAAGAGCAGAGTGTTCTCCTTTCCTCTGTTAAAGTCACAGTAGGTCACAGGACATCAAGGATAACAGTTCCACAGTTAGGCAAACCTAAAAGTGATTACTTTGCTTTTGCACAGGTTTCACATCTCCTGGACTTCACCAAGATTCCACTTTACATTACTGTAGGCAGAATGAGCATGGATTTATATATTTCTCTTTTTGATCTGTTAGCTGTCTTTGCTTTTCCATGTTTTTTCCATAGAGGAAGCTTTTCATGGCAACTCAGTCACAGTGCAATACTCCCTGCATAAATGTGGTTCTGAAATTTCCCTGTGAGCTGCTGGTGCATTGTGATCCACCTGAGCACATTTCAAGCACTTAGAGCCACTCCAGCACTGATGTGTGCTAAGAAGTTGTTAGAGGTGAACAAATGCAAAAGTACATTTCTCCACTATTCCACATAGCCACTCATGGTACACTTGGCAAAACTTATGTAAATAAATATGACTGTGAAACATTCAGCAGCCACCATGCAGTGTGTAGTCTTAGACCTGAGAGTACTCAGGCATTAATGTAGGGCTCTCAAACACACTTCTGGCTTCCCACTCTGTAAATGGGAGAGCAAATGAAGAAGTTATGCCTATGTAGGAGGATGTTGCACTTTTCTGACACTTTATACATTAGTTTTTCAGATGAATCACATTAATGGAAGCAAGCACTTCCCTCCTCTTGAGGGCCTTACTCTATAGGACTTAAAAATCCTTCCTGTGTAACTGCCTTTTCAGCTTGCTTGACTACTTACCAAGGTCTTTATTTTTATTTCCAGAGAAAGGAGGGAGGAGGGGACCTTTTCCCTAGACCCCTTGTTCTCTGTTTTTCTTTGAATGTTGCGGTGTGTTTGGTTCCCCCTCCCAATGTGCTCGGATAACCCAAAAGAAAGAGAAGCTTTTTTTTTTTTTTTCATCCTTTTTCCCTTAGAAGACACAGAGAGGGAGAGGGGGAAAAAAAGAAAGATTAAGATGTAAGCTGGCTAGATAAGCCTGGAACTGGGTTTATTACTACTGCTGAATGAGAGTACAAGGATATAAAAGCAAACCTGCTTTACTGGAGCTGGAGCGAGGTTGGTGGGAGACCTACCCTGATTGTGTGCCACTCCGAGAAGGGATGTTTCATTAATTACACATTAACTATGTGCACTGAGGAGGAGGCAAAGGATAAAAAATGCAGATGTTTCTGCTGCCCGACAGAATGAAAACCACTCTTGATCCTGTCAAAAGAACATTTTGAATCAAAGGACTCCACAGAAGTGGAAGAATGAGTTTTGTGGCTGAGTGCAATGGTGCGGCCTTTTAATCATTAAACCCTTTTATAGCGGTAAAATGAACATCCATTGTCATGGCCACTCCAATGGGGCCATCGGAGCTGGTGAAAAGGGAATGCTTTACGAAGGGCACTAAAACAGGACACAACCAGCTCCACTACTGGTTTTCTAAAGGTAACAACAGCAGTGAATGACAAAGAATGAAAAGACAGCCCAGGTTGGTTTGCTTAAATTACTTTCCTCCCCAAGCCCTCCTTACAAGCTAAACATGCACCAGATATAATGAGCATTAGGACTTCACAGGCTGGCAGTTCCCCTCCTTTGTTTCCTCAGAGTTTTACTGGCTTGGTTTAATTTTTTCTGTTCTTTAAGCAAAGGCTCCTTAGGAAAATGGGTTGAAATGTTGTTTTATTCTAAATCATTCTCTACAGTTGTAGTAAACCCATTAGCATTGTGTGAGGAATGATCCTCTCTTCTTCCATCCACACCACCCCCACCTCCTCAAGTGTGCAGGGACAGTAATGCTTTAAGACTGCTTTTCAAATAAAACATATTCAAGCCATTTTAAGAAAGCAGACTTAATTTTAATTTGGCATGCCATGACCCTGGAGTTTTAGTTATATCCCTTCCTTGCTTCTTTCTTCTCTTTCCCTCTAATTTCTCAGAAGAAATGATTCAGTGAACTATTTCTCATATCAGTCTAGGAAGAATTGAAAGATTTATTTCCCAAAGTTCATATAAGCCTTTGAAAAACATATTGTCAGGTTTTTTGGAGCAGAACTTGTCAAAGAAAAGTAACCTCATTTCATGGGGAGTTTCATTTCTAGGTTTTGTTCCAATAGGAAACAAAAGGGAATCAAATCCTGGCTCCTAGGTAATACATCTGATGGACACCCTGGTACCATGAATTTTGACATTCTGGACTATGAAAGAAGCTAGAAGAAGATGAAAGCTAAAGATAGTAAGGCTTTCTGGCTCCCAGCCAGTCATCCAAATGAGCTGCTGAGGAGCTGAGCACTTTGGGAGCTCCAGCTTCAGAGGAAGTGGAAGATCAATTAGTCAGAGACTTTCTTACCATCAGCAATTTTCTGAATTTAAATGCCAAACTTGGAACAAACTAGAATATTGTCAGTACAGCTGAATCAGCAGAATGGGAAGAAGCATAATTTTGATGGACTATTTTGGACCCGTTCTTTACAAATAATTTCTAGGATAGGATTGTTGTTGAGAGTTCCATAGTATCTGTACCAATTGGAATGCAAATGTATTTCAAATTGTGTAGGTATTAATCCTTATGTCAAATAGAAAAATAAGTAAATAAAAGGATTTCTCAGGAGTCTTGGAGGCTATTTGCATACTAACTGTGCTGTTTAGCTATGTCTGCTAGTTTTAGTTAAGGAGGGAAGGAAAAAGCACTAATTCTTATGATACTTGATTATTGTGGGTAACACATTCTGAGCCACATGCTTCTTGTCTAAATTGCAGAAGCCTGGAGAAAGTAATTGGGAAGGTCCAAATGAAGATAATTGCTTTATTGCTCATCATGGGTGGTTAGGTTTGATAGGATCATTCCCTGGGAATATCACGGCAGGAACTGTCAGAGCACTTCAGCTGGAGCCAGTTCTTCAAAGCCCTAAAGCGTACAGAAAAGTTCTTCACAGATTTGTCTCATCCTTTCTGTTAACTAAAAAATTTCTGAAAGCCACGTTTTCATTTTTGGAGGGACTCAAATGGTGGTCCTTAATTGTTTAGTAAACTCTGGAAAAGGCTCTATGACTGGCTCAGTGCTTCACTAGAGAGAAAATGCAAACCTCTGCATAAAGAAGTAGGAAAGTAGTAAAGAAACCAGTTAGTAGAGAAGTAGAGAAGAAAATGAGCTATAAAAATGCTTCTTCCCTGGAAACAATCCAAAGGAACTGACAGACAAATCTGGGTACAAGTCTGAGGGGCAGAGAGAATCCAGTTGAAAATGGGCCCTTACAGTAGGCTGACCAGGATGGGAGGGTGATGACTGAACTGCTAGGAGCAGTTATTGTCAGGAAGTATTGAAAAGGCCTATTCAGAGACTTTCTTTAGAATTACAGGTAACAGTGCAGAAGGGTGGTCTCTGTGCTCCAGTATGTTTGGTTAATTGTAAAGCTGAGGGAAGGGCTAGGATAGGCAAGGTCACTGACAAAATCTGTTTCAGGATCAAACATGGATTTGAGATTGTAATAAGACACAAGAAGATGACGTCCAGCCCAGTTCCTGTTCAAAATTCTAAAGGCACCTCTGGGCAACTTCCACTCCTGCACTACCTTGAAAGGAAATTATGCTATAATGGAGTCAGCAGAATAAAGTCTGGCCTCTGAGTTGTGCTTCATAAGAGCAGATTGTGAAGCAGCAACAGTTCAGGCTATGTACCTTGAAATTCTGCAATGATGTGAACCTAGAATACTGCTTATAAAAGTTAAATCAATTTAGAGTATTTGTAGCTTTTCTTACTTTCCCATGATAAGATCAGTGTTGCAACTAGCTTTCTGGTTTGCCTTGTCTGTGCTACCTGTAAGCTTTTAGCTGCATTTTCAGAAAAATGTTTAAAATTAAAAGGGCAGCTTCCTCTTACTTTACCATATAGTATTTTCTTGTTTCAGAAATTTCTTAGGCTGGTATGCCTAAGATAGAAATAGAGCTAACACAAGCATGGTCCAAATTAATTTAATTCAGAGCTATTAATCTGTGACATGCAAGGAGGAGGGATGGCTTCTCTGTCCTGGGTGAGGATATTGCTGCCTTTGCTGAATCACACCAAACTAGCCTTCTGCAGCTTTTAGCTTTTACCATGCAGCAATGCACCAATTCTTTTTTTTTTTTTTTTTTTTTTTTTTTTTTGGCTGTGGTCCATCTACCAAGCAGACTGGTGCTTTCAGTCTCCTTCATCCTGGCATATCCTTGGTCAGATGGCAAAACACCCACTCCCAGTGCTTGATTCAGACAGACGGGTTGGGTTTACTTGGCCAGAGCCAAAAAAGAAATAATGTGTTTCTGTAAAACTGCTACTGGCATCAAAATAAGAGGCTTCTTATCGCACGGCATGTCAGGCTCTGATCCTCCTTCTCCTGTCTCCTGCAACCAAAATTGGTAACAGTGTTGAGACGTCAGTCCTGAATCGAGTGCAGCCACTCAGCCTCTCCCTGCTGCTGTGGGTTCGGGCTCCTGCAGGGCTGGGAAGCCCCGGACACCATGCAGGAGTCTGAGCAGCTGGTCCAGACTCTGCAGAGATGCTCTGCATCCTCATCCAGCCCCAGCCCTGCAGGGGGGCAAACACCATTTCTTTTAACTCAGAGGGAAGCAGATAAAGGTTAACTAAAAAAGTAAAACAGATTACATAGAAATTACAGGATAATAATTCTTTCACCAGTTCCCTAAGTTTATATTCAGTTTCATTCTAAGTTGGTTAAATCCAGCAATGTTAATTATTTCTTACAAGGAATATGGCTAAATCTTTTCACATAGTTTGAGCAGGTTCTTGTTAAAGTTACAACAACATAAAGACTTATTTTTTTTTTGAGTTAGTGACTACTCTATATCAAAATGCACTACCCTTAAAATTACTGAAGACATGTGCTGCCTGAATTTCTGAGGAATAAAGCCTCCCACATTTCTTGGGTCTATAAAAAAATAAACTAGCTTCCCCTTTACTACAGGCTGTACAGGTTGAGACCACACATTCCAACATACCCTCAGAAGTGAAATTATTCTACAAATTTAAACTAAATAATTAGAATAAAACAGAGCTAAGAAAAACAAGGCAAAGAACTACTTAACAGATTATTTCTATTCTACGTTCAGGATCCTAAAAGCATTTTAGGCTTTCTGGTGTTCAGCATAGGTCGGGTTAGGACACCTTGATTTTAAGAAATGTTATGCTTTGAAATTCCAGTATCTCTTTTTGGTCACCTAACCAGCACAAGGCACCCCCAGCACTGCTAGCTGTGAAAACCATCCACCCAAGGTTTTGTCAGGGATGCAACAAGTGAGGGTGTTGAGAAAGTCCCTTGTTTGTAAACAAAGCATTTTACAATTCCTTGCGAGACACTATAAGTGAGCCCGTGTTGCATAAAGCTCCTCGGGGATCAGTCGCAGCAGCAGCACACAAAACAAAGTCACTTCTTCTGTTGCACTTTATTCTGTTGTCATGTTAAAAGCAATGAATTTATTTCCCCCCCTCAGCCCTCCCTCAACTACTGCAGCCCTGCAGTAAATCAAAAAAGTAAACTCTCACACTCATTGTGCAGGGCTTACTTCCAGGCCTCTACAGTTTCCACAGTAACTAATTAGAAATTTGCATCTCTAAGAGAGAATTATTTAATACTGATGTAAGCCCTTTTATTCTTTGGAGCTTGGCCTTTTGCTACTCAACTTCTGGTAGATGTTGGGCCTTAAGGTCATACTGTACAAACTCTGAATGTAGGTGGCCCTAGTCTTGCTTTTTTTATTTCGGATGATTCATATCCTGTGAAGAAAATGTCTTGCCAGGTTTTTGTTGAATGGCATAGATTTGAAAGGCAGCACCCAATTCATTTAGTAGCCATTTGTTTTAAACTGTAACATCTTCCCCATTCCTCATTAGCTAACTCTTGTGTAATTGAGTCATGCATTTTTAGCCTTGTTAAACCAGTGGAGTTAGGTCACACTGATGCACCTTTCCCATTAGTTCCATTTGCTGCCCCTGGCTTTCCGCAGCCTTTTATTCCACATGGCAGGAAAGAAAGCCTGGGATACTCCAAGCACACGGACGTGTTTTATAGCTCAGCCATAGGTACTGTAAATCCAAGATACTATCCCACAGTCTCAGAGAAGGGATAAATACGGAGAGAAGAGGAAGCAGGGGCTGCAAATGGAACAAAAGCCTTTCTTCATGTTGACACTAGGAAATGGCTTGGAACAGTTTTTGTCCCAAACTGGCAGGTGCCCCTCACACAGCTGGGCTACCTCAGGCTTCAGCTGGCTACAACAGGCTCTGCATCAGCCTTGCAGGCAGTATGACAGCTCAGGCTCAGAAATTTTTCAGCTTTTGCACTTTCCTACAAATGATCTATTTAAGAAAGAAGAAGCCATCACTGCCCCCTTCTACCATCACATGGATCTTGCCCTTTCCCTCCTGTCCAAGCTGTATACTGATGTACATAAAAGGACTTTAGCAGGGCTCATTTTATAAAATTGTAATCTTAGAATTTTATAATCCTAAAAACGAGTATTATATATTATGTTTAAAACATTACATATCTAACCTAGTCACATGTGTGTATGTATATACATAAGCATACACATGTATGTCTGTAGATCCACATAGGTATATAAAAGATTATAAAGATTATAGTACAAGAGGAACAGGTGTTCTGGTTTCTTCCCTTACAATTATTTCCAAGAAAGTCACCATAACTGAAGAAGAATTATTTTATCATTTTATCAGCCCCCCAAAATAATGATGGGTATCCTGGGTGACACTCCAGATCTATTCTTGGCCAGTACGCAGCTCCAGGAGTCACAAAGAGCTGACGAATAAAACAGGGTCCAAGAGCAGAGGTGCAGCACTCTTTCAGTGCACAATTATGCAGTGCTGCACAAGTTCCTTACCAGAAATGACTTTATTGTATTTCCTGGTATAATGCTATAGTATCTTTGATGGCTTATTCTTTCAAGTGGTTGCACAGCTGCTTTATGAACCTGAGTAAAATTGTGGTACCCACACCATCCTGCAGCAAGGAATTCCACAGTCTAAATACATATTGAAGAAGTCTCCTTTGAAGATATTTTTCCATGGCAAGTATTAGGAGTTAAAGTTTCCCTGCTATTCCTTTCTCCTTACATTGGAAAGAATGCCTAGAGCTTTTATCTTAAATATATTCTTCACTTTGATTGTGATTCATGCCCATTTTTTACTGTCTTTTGTCAAAGACTGGGTCTATATTTAATATTGACATCTTAAGATCAGGATTTGTAGCCCTAGTTCTCACAATCTCATGACTCTTGCTATGACTAAATGATGCAATGCAGTTGTCTACACATAAGCATCTAATCCATTTAAGAGGCTTTAGGGCATCCTGACTGGTTGCCAACTGCTTCTCCAGAAGGAACAGTGTCTCCTTTAACCTTGTGTCAATCTGCCACCCCTTTTTCTGTCCACTGAAGTTCACCTGCAGGCCAGCACCTGTTGATATTTTGAAGAGATTACCAAGATCTGATATTTTTCAATGGCATTTTAAAAGCCTTTGCCTGTTGCAGCCCAGGATTCTGCTCCCTCTTCTACCTCTTACTCTCGAAAGGGAAAACCACACACACAACACCAACTGTTAGAGAAGGAGAAGGATGGGACTGTCAGAATCTGCCAGCCACCTCCTAATAACTCTCTCCTCAGAGTCGATTTGTGACACAAGCAAAAAAAACAACACGTGGAGAGTTCTTCGAGGTTCCTGCATCTCGTCCCATCATGGAATGCACATCTGAAAAGATGCTCCAATAAAGTATTTTTATTGCAGACTATAAGCTAACTCAGTAAAAACTCATTACTATCCAGGCAGGCATTTCAACAGATTAGGTAAGAGCTATGGGAAATGGAGAAGCTTTTACTAGAATTTTTGATATTTTAAATATCTGTGGGGGAAATGCTCCTCTTTTGAATGAACAGCTGGTTTCCTATTCAAAAACAGGTAAGTGTAATAACAGTGCTGAAATTAATCCTAAAATTTAACAACTAAGAACCCCTGTCACTTATTATATGATTATACAAACAACCAGAATGCATCGTTGCTTTCTAATTTTGGTGCCCAAAAGATCTGACTTCATATTTTTAAGTGGGAAAATAACAGTTATATATACATAAATAAACACAGGAGAAGACAGGTACATATGCATACAAAGCCACCCATGTCCACAAATTTCTTATTGACTTGGCTTTATAACTGTTAAGTACATTTTTCTGGTTTTGTTTTGTTTTGTTTTGTTTTTTAAAAAAGGCACTTTCAGGATGAAGCATGGAAAGCAAATGGAAAGAGTTTTTTAGCAATGCATTATTCCAGATGAACAAAGACAGGAACAGTTATTTCTATCTGAGTAGGTGCTGAGTAGCTCTTTGATTCTACCCTGGACATTTCTCTTCTTTCTTAAGAACATTGACTGAAACGGATTTTTCCACGTATGCTTGCAAACAAGTGGCTGTTTGCATAGGCAAATGATCACAATTAAGGCCCCAAATTATCTTTATTTTGGTGTAATTTCTAAAAATCCTTCTTTCCTTCTAAAAAGTCTTGCTTATAACCTGTGCACAGGTAAACTATATGTATCAGACCAGCAAAACCCATCACTTCCTTCTCAGTGAGTAAGAACAGGAAGAATCAAGGAATTACAGTTGTGGCTGCATCCAGATCTTGGCCACTCAGTCAAGGCACAACTGAAGTGGAAGTGGTCCCTGACCTGAGCCAACAGCCTGTCAGTCACCTGGCTGCAACTCCTCAGTCACTGAGAGGTAATAAAATGGGAATTTCCTGTTAAGAGCAACCCCACTTCACACCATTCCACATCCCTCTCCCTGGAGTCACCTCCGTTCCATCCACCTCATTAACACCTGCTTGATGAGAGCAATTAGGTGGTCAGGTAGGTGAGTGGGTGTCAGACAGCAAAGACCATCCAGATTTCTGTGGTCAGGACTACTGAGCCAGGTCCTTAGAGTGAAGCTCAGGCACCTGCACACCAGAGCTAGCAATGGGCTTTACAGCAGAGGGAGAAGGAAATGCATAACTAAGGGCATCTAATTAGATTAGTAGGGTTTTGTGGTTTGGGTGTCCCATAATTCAGTCAATTAAACTATGCTTTAATAGCAGGGTCTTTCATGGCATGTATCCCAAGGCACCACACAAAATAATAAAATTAACAGCTCATGTAATTATTATGGAGAGACAGTTACTGATTTCTAGGTAAGATTTCATGCTTTCCATCATCACTCTAGTGCTGGCCTTGCTGTTACCAGTCCTGTCCTAAGACATTTTCCTGTCTCCAGATCTCCATCTGTTAAATGTAGCCAGAAAGCAGCTTTATAACCCAGATTTAAGGTGTCTCCAAATGACTTCCTTGAAAAATCCAGTTGTTTTCACCCAAAATCTCTGACTTAGGACCTGGCAAGCTACCACCAATCGCAGCACCAGCAAATTTGTTTTTTGGTTTTTTTTTTTTTATTTATTAGTAAGCTCTATTCCTGATAGTGACAACAAAACCCCACTTCTTTAACGTTGCCTGCAATACAGAATTTTTAAATTGCAGAATGCAAAAACTGTCAAAATGTTGTGCAGACACTTGGGGAAGAATTCTCTATGCACTTGAAAATACTGCAGGGCATCTGTATAGTCAGAAAGCAGTTTAGCACTGCAGAAGTTGGCCAGCTTGGTGCAGCTCATCTTGGCACTTGCAGAGAGTACAGTTTCAATCTCTGCAGTGATAATGGGACTTTCTTGTCTCATTTTAAAAGTGGCATATGCAACACAGGACCTTCAAGGAAATTGTATTGGACTTGCATCCTGTGTGATATGGTTAATAATACATTAATATCAATATTATTATTATTATATTAATTTAATAAATTAGGCACTTGACTGTTATTCTTTCAATTTAGTCTGCATCTGAGTGTAAAAGGTACTGAAATTCAAATATGTGCATGCCATGGATTCTAGACATCTTAATCTCAATATAAAATCATCTCTGCACACAGGTGTGGGACGGAAAACTAGACAGAGAAAATTATGTTAAATTTCTGTTGAGTTAAAGACAGCAGTGTATACCATGGCAAATAGAGATATTGTGATGGCTATTGTTTTGGTTTGGTTTGTATTTCTTCTTTCCCTCCCTGAACTGAGTTTAGATTTAAATTAATTCATGACTGTGATGATACCTGGGAGCTCACACTTGAAATGCAAAGTGGACACGGGCATGAAGGTTTCAGCAAGCTGATTCCTGATTTGGGACCTGAAGGGGTTGCTAAAGAAGGTGTGTGAAGCATGCTCTGTTCCTGTGCCATACCACGGTTGTCACGTCTGCTGCCACAGCCCACAGGGCTGTGCTTCTGCCTTGCCACCCATTGCTTGAAAGATGGCCAGTTGCTTTTAATCATGGCCATACTGGGCTGGTTTACAGACTGGGTGCTTTATCTCCTCAAATATTCTCCTAATTGGAGCTATATGCCACAAATTAGCATGCTGCCAGGGCAACCTGGCAGCTGATGCTCTGTTCCAGGATGTTTTCATACCAGAATAGTATGGGATGGCATCTTTAGTGGCTTTAACCTGGGAAAAATCTGGTGTAGACCAGCAGAGCCAAAGACTGATGAGAGTTTGGCTGTGCCAAGGATGCCTCTTAGAGTGTCTCCAAATATTTCACAAGATATCAGCTGCCATAAGGAGGCCTTTATGCAAATTCTTGTTATTACATTACAGTTATGCATTTCAGATAGTTCAAGTTGTCTTGATCTTATTGAGATCCCCAGTATGGCTTACATACATTGTCAGGAGTAACTGCCTGACTAAAATAAACACTCAGGAAATTTTAAACCCAAGCCCTCTAGCTTCTCTTTCCATTTGCTTCTTATCAACAGCCAATATTTAAACTAATTTTCTTTGAGGCCAATACAGTGTGCTCCTCTGCTGCAATCTAATATGCTGTGTGTTCCCTCCCAGCCCCATTTTTTCAGCTGAGTCACAAACCCTTTAACTCATGTTAGGAGTGTGCCCAGCTGCTCCACCTTTGCTGTCCTTGGTGGTATTGTCAGAGGCAACTGAAATGTGCTGTACTGGAGGGCTGGGAAGCAATTCTCTCTAGTTCAGGGCCTGGTGTTCCCGCATCTGGTCAGATGACTTCTGAAACTTGAATTATTTCCTATCAAAAGGATCTGTGTGCTTCCTGTGCCAGAGCTGTGATAAACCTTCCCCAGTCTGCTGTGTGTGACCTAGAGCTCTTTCAGGTCTGCAGCAATATCTGTAAAGTTCAAGATTAAAAAAATCATTATAAGAAAGCAAACAAACATCACAGTCAGGAGAGGAAAAAACCCCAACTGCCTCCTACTCACCACCACGTCGCACAGAAATTATGCTGTTCCTCCTTATAAATAATAGGGGTGTGCAACGTGTCATTCCTATTCAGTGTTTGTGGGTTTTTTGGTGCTTATTGATGCTGCATCTGTTTTGTCAATGCGTCAGCTAATGGAGAAAGTTAATTGTGTTGGTTGTAAGGCCACCTGTCACACACATGCCTCATTTCCATACTAATAGCCCAACAGTGGCAGGCAGTGTACTCCTCTGCAGTAACACACACAGACTCTTTGGCAACCTGGGCCAAATGTGCCTATGCAGCAACTGCAGCCCTCTTCTCTGAATGCCTCCAGTGTTGTGGCAACCCAGCCCTGCATTAACCCCCCACGGACCTCCCCAGCCTGGAGGGGTTTTTTAAACCCTGGCAGGCACACCAGGAGTGATGCTTTAGCATGAAAGGGTGGTGGGTAGAACTCTGCTTCCCCAGCAAGCTGGGTGCCTCTCAACCTCCCCAAACTGGATAAATATTTTGCTCCCTTTGCTCTGTCAAAGGAGGCACCCATCACCAGCAAAGCCTGGCGAGCACTGTCAGTAGTGGTGTTCACATTGGTAGTGAGGACTGGTTGAAAGTCCATCTCTTTTGTCCCTTCTGTTAACATTTTGAACAAGGGAGGCAATGCAGATCAGAGCTGGAGAGTGGAAACGTGCCTGCAGCTGAGGCAGACACAACCACTCTGGGTTGTTGTGGGTCTCAGACTTAAAAAAAATCACTTTGGAGATAGAGTTAATGCCACAAAAGCTAGAATTAATTGATATTTTATATTAGCATATGGGAAAGTGTTCTGCTCATCTACACCAGTCAGAGTTTTTTCTTCTTGCTTCCCAACCCCCCTTTTCAAATAGATTATATCAGCGAAGGGGTTTATTTTGAATGACCCACTATGCTCTTGATGAAAGTCTGTGACTCATTCATCTTTTGCTCTACTCTGCAAAAATCCCTTATAAATATCTGATGGAGTTTCCACTGAAGGCATGCCTCATGAAGGCATACCTGGTAACCCGTTGGCTTAAGGGGAAACTGACCTTCAAGCTTTTCAGATCACTGTAGCTTAAACTAGAAATGCCACATGTGACTATTTGGCTTGCAAATAAATGTCCCATAGGCTAAAAGATGAGCAACAAGTAAGCTGCTATTCCTTTTCACCCTCAATCTGCAAGCATGTTAGATAAAGAAAACAGTTCAGATATAAAGTAGGACTTAATGGTATAAGCCAGTGATGATGTGCCTCCATCATGGTTAGGAAAGCAAACACCTGTGTCTACCATGCATGAAGGAACCAGACAGAACATCTGCTGCTCAGTCCATCTTGGATGCAAAGCCTAGGGAAGGGGAAGTGGGACAGCAGCACCACCCATCAGGCTCTCACCAGGCTGAAAGCAACAGAGTTTCATCTGCAGAACTACAAATTTGCAGGGATTTCCCATTTCTGTGTTGAGCCTCTCCAGAGGTACCTGCAAGTGTTCACAAAAACGCCCGAGAGAGCTCTTCCATGAAAGAAAAAATGTGACTTTTAGAAATTCCATACAAGAACCAAGCCGTTGTACAACTGTTGTAAAGAAATTATAAATAATCATACAATGCCCATGCATGTATTTGTCTGAATATTTTTCTTGCTGGCTTCTCTTACACAGCCATCAGATCACCCGGCTTGCTAAACAGCCCTGCACCCCTTTAAAGAAGATGTCCTAAGTAGTTTGAGGAAGGGTGCACTGGGCCACTGAATGGTCCTTCTTTCATACTGTGTGTCCCATTCTCACTATGGATGGTTTTGTGGAGAACAGTACTTCAAAGTATTTTGGTTTTATTTGTCTTATGTTGGTTGGCTGAGTTAAAACATCAATCAATCAATCAATCATTTATATATGCACACTATAATGCCTCTTTCTGTGCTCCAGTTTCTAAGGGAAGGAAACTGGGTAGCATAAAGCAAGAGGCATAGCTTAATTTCCAATGGGACCTCAGCCTCAGACCCTGTCTGGTCTATGAGGACATAGCCTTGAAGGTAATCAGAGCTTCCAAGCCAGACACACAAGAATCCTTTTGCATTAATACAACTTAATTTTTTTCTCAGAATATTTCTGAATTTTTTTTCCATTAGAGTACAGTCTTAAACATGGACTTCCTCTGTTTCAGACATGAAATTGAAGGTTTAAAACTGAGTCTTTCTGTGATACTGGCACTTTGATTGCTCACTTTAGATCTTATGGCTGTAGATACCACAGTAGCAACACTGCATACCACTTTGACCATATTATGGGGTACAGTTTCCCACTCGTGCTCTTCTGTCTTTTGTATCAAAAGGTTTTCAGGGTGAAGCCTGGCTGTTTCCAGATGCTTGGATAGACCTGAGAAATACCTTTATACACGTGTGTTTATATGTGTGTGTATATACATATATGTATCTATATGAAAGTGATTTATACATGTCTTTATAAACAGTTAACAAACACACAGCATATTTATTAGTACTGAAATAAAATATAACTTCTCAAAATGGTGGAAGAGCTATTTTTACAAAAAGTAGTGTCCAAAAAACCCAATTTTTTTCTCTTTGAACACTTTTCATGCTCTTTCATTTTCTTAAGTATGAAGCCAAAGTTGAAAACCTGCGTTTGGACTTAGTAAAAGTTCTCCCCAAATTTTCCCTCCTCCACCAAGTAATAACACTTTTTTTTTTTGGCATTATTTTTTTCCACAGACACTTTTGCATGTTTCTGAGCAAACACAATAGGTGATACTGTGCTGATGTACCCTTCCAGCATACTGCACGCTGTGTTTTCTTCACAGACTTCCTGAGGTTGCACGATGGCATATATAACCTGGCTCCACACAGTGTCAGTATTGTTCTGGCCCCTTTTTTTTCCCCACATGAGTTTTTTACGCTCAGCATATCTCGGCATTGTGAACTCAACGCTTTCTAAACAAGGGTCCAATTTACCCCTGATTTACCCCTATAAATCAGCTAATAAACCATTGTTGGCACCGGTGCTGTTACACATCATGGTGACAAGGGGGACAGAATATGCTGGTACAGACAGAGGCATTCCAGTGTTGAGTATTATAATGAGCAGGACCCTCCATATTTTAAGGGTACACAAGGGCAGCCTAAAGGGCAAAAGAAAAAACCCTGAATGATAATTTCTATGTGTATGATTTCCACTGCTGCTTCACTTCAGATCCTGCTATCAGCAAACACCAGGTCAAACTAAGGGAAGTAAGTTGTTTGTAAGACGGCTGCTCTACTTCCACTTTCGATCATTCTTTAAAACATCTTCCTTTTAACGATCCTTTAAACTATCCTAAACTATTCCTTTCTGTGTGTTCATCCTTTTACAGCGCAGCGTACTCAGTCAGAAATCACCTGAAGGCACCATCTTGACTCAGGTAAAGAAGCCCTTTATTTTCTTGCATGAAATACCTGTAGCAGAGTTTAAATGAAAGTTGCTTTAATAATGTTGCAATTTTACCTCTGTACCACAGCTGCAAGTGGAGCCTCCACCTGCCACCACACCACCCTCCCCAGGGTAACATTTGCATAGGAAGGGAAGCAAGTAGGAGCCCAGGCCTTCAGGAGGATCAGGAATGTAATTAGGATTTTCTCCTCTCTTGGCCCTGTTGTGCTCATGGAATGTCCCAGTCAGGCGCAATCCCTCAACCAAGGCTTACAGTCATGATACCATTGGGGTCATTAATGATGATGAAGGGCTCCCATCATCTGCTTTTAGTGATTAAAGAAAGCCCAAACTATCCAGCCAGTGTCTGATACCTCAGTTATGTCCTTTCTCTCTTCACCTTTTCCCAAAGAGAAATTTCCTCTGGCACCAAAATCAAGTGAAAGCACAGAAAAGTCTATGATTAACATTTGAGGTAGTTCATTTTTCTCCTGAGGAATCCCTGCCTACAAACATTATAGTTGCTTTAAATAAACCTAGTAATAAAGCAATCATCTAATTGCCCATCCAGCCATATCAGAGAGGACCTGCTAGGTGGTCTGTGGAGCTGTGTCATTAGCAGCTAAACAAGGGGAACCAGCCTGGTGCTTCCTCTTCTTTACGCTGAGCAGGGAAGGCTCAGTCGGGAGAGATGTCTCAGCCAAAGGAAGTGTCAGCCTCTTTTAACACGACATAATGCAGCTCGGGTGCCTGCCAAATCGTAATACGCTGGAACAGACGGAGACGGAGTGCTGAGGGAAGTGTTGTACAAACTCCCTAAGGGTGCAGCACCTAGATGAGAAACTTTCCTGCACTCTCAAGAAATTCTTCAATTTCCATGGCTGAAATAATGTTTTCCTTCTTTTTTTTTTTTTTCTGTTTTGTTTTGTTGGGTTTTGGGGTTTTTTTTCCCTACTTTTCACTTGGCAGGTAGCCTAGCCTGGTGGAGCATCACAGGGTCCTGATGTTACAACACCATGTTTGTTCAGTGAGCAGCGGCAGAAAGATAAATCCTGTTTATGTAAGTTTAATATTGATTGTGTTAAAATAATTCTTTTAAAATGTTTGGGTTAATAGCACTATAAATAATTTCTGGCATTACTAATAATCAATGACAAAAGCAGCATGGTTGGGATATGAAACTTCATACTTCAGGCCTTATAGCAACCTCTGATTTCTCAGTGTCAGGGTGCATCCTCTGCCACCTACTCCTGCTTACCACAGGGCTGCTGTCCTGGAGCATCCAGGGCCAGTCACTGCCACAGAAAGGAGAGGAGAGGAAATGGACCTTGTGTCAGCTACAGTACATAATCGCTGTGTCCTGACAGAGGTGTTCCACTGCCCACAGTAGTCTTGTTCACATCTACTTTTCAGGTATCAATATAGTCTAAGACAATATCTTATAAAAATATGGCATTACACCTTACTAAAGCATAAATACAAAAATTAGAATTTTTACTTCATTGCTGGAGACATTTATAGACTTTCATGTGATAGCCTAGTGCCCAAGACAGGTAACATGCTTTGGAGCAGTTTGCATAATACTTTGCACCATTCCTAGGCACTTTAATATCTAAGAATTGGGAATTCAAAATAAGTGCTATTCATCACAAGGCCACAATTTTATCCCTGTTACACTTGTGTTGTAAGAGCAGAAGACCTTGCACAAATAATCAAACGGGGCTCATTAACTATTTTTACATGGAATAAGTGTTGACTGTACCCCGTTTCAGAGTGGTAATTCCCTCCTGAGGGATGTACAGCCAATGCTACAGTCATAATAGTCATAGAATCATAGAATCATATAAACATAGAATCAGCTGGGTTGGAAGGGACCTCAGAGATCATCAAGTCCAACCCTTGATCCATTACTGCTGCAGTTACCAGACCATGGCACTGAGTGCCACATCCAGTCTCTTTTTAAATATCTCCAAGGATGGAGAATCCACTACTTCCCTGGGCAACCCATTCCAATGCCTGATCACCCTCTCCATAAAGAAATTCTTTCTAATATCCAACCTAAACCTCCCCTGGCACAACTTAAGACCGTGCCCTCTTGTCTTGCTAAGAGTTGCCTGGGAAAAGAGACCAACCCTCCCCTGGCTACAACCTCCTTTCAGGGAGTTGTAGAGAGTGATGAGGTCTCCCCTGAGCCTCCTCTTCTCCAGGCTGAACACCCTCAGCTCCCTCAGCCTCTCCTCATAGGATCTGTGCTCGAGTCCCTTCACCAGCCTGGTTGCCCTCCTTTGGACCTGCTCCAGGACCTCAATCTCCTTCCTGAACTGAGGGGCCCAGAACTGGACACAGGACTCGTGGTGTGGCCTCACCAGCGCTGAGTACAGGGACAGAATCCCTTCCCTGGACCTGCTGGCCACACTGTTCCAGATCCAGGCCAGGATGCCATTGGCCTTCTTGGCCACCTGGGCACACTGTTGGCTCATGTTCAGCTTCCTGTCGATCCAGACTCCCAGGTCCCTTTCTGCCTGGCTGCTCTCAGCCACTCTGTGCCCATCCTGGAGCTCCCCATGGGGTTGTTGTGGCCAAAGTGCAGGACCCGGCACTTGGCCGTGTTGAAACTCACCCCACTGGAATCAGCCCAACTCTCCAGTCTGTCCAGGTCCCTCTGCAGAGCCCTCCTGCCTTCCAGCTGATCCACACTCCCCCCCAGCTTAGTGTCATCTGCAAATTTGCTGATGATGGACTCAGTCCCCTCATCTAAATCATCAATAAAGATATTGAACTACCAATAAAGGTATTGAACATAATGTTTTTATACAGTACTGTCACTACATGAATGACTAAGACTATTCTGATAGTTGTAGAAACCATTTAGGAATAAGAGACTGATTCCTAGCCAACACTATGACATTACTCAGTCCTAGAGAAGAGAAGGCTCTGAGGACACCTTAAAGTGTCCTTCCAGCATCTGAGAGGGGCCTACACCAAAGCTGGGGATAGAATTTTTATAAGATGATGTTGTCATAAGAGGAAGAGAAATAGTTTCAAGCTGAGAGAGAGTAGATTCAGATTAGATATTAGGAAGAAATTATTTCCTGTGAGAACAGGTTGCTTAGGGAAGTTGCATGTATAAAGTCCCTGGAAGTGTTCAAGGCCAGGTTGGATGGGGCCTTGAGCAACCTGGTCTAGTGGAAGGTGTCCCTGCCCATGGCAGAGGGGGTGGAACAGATGATCTTGCAGCTGAAACAACAGAACTGACACCAAGCACAGCCCCAGCACACAAACCTTTCACCCCATGCATGGTCACCACTGATCAGAACAGCAAGGTTGGATGTACAAGGCTGAAGCCACTGCTTTGTCTTTCCTGAGCCCAGAGGCAACACCTTCACAACACGACCTTCCTCTCCCCCTTTCCTTTCCCCTTTCCCACTGTGATTTTCTCAGACCTCTGACTGCATCCAGTTCCCCAAGCATAAAAGAACAAGGGGTTATCTGCTGTTCATCTTTGCAGGGTCCCATACATGTGTATTTTGGGGCACCCCTGAAGGCAAAATGACATCTGCATGCTCAAATGCTACAGAACAAGAGCACAATGCCTTAAAGCCTCTCAGAAAATCTACAGGACAGTTAATATGATTTAAGCCTATATTTAAATTTTATGAGACTCATTTTCAAGGCTAATAACCCAGTTTAGTGTGCACAATATCAAATGCAAATTTTATTACTGACTTGGTAAAAACCAAGACGATATTCATTAGCATATCTCAGCGCATCACCCTTTTTAGCCAAAAGGTGCACCAAGAGTAACAGTGGGAGTTTTTATATGTGCTGTAAATTACAGTTACTATCTCATTAGATAAACACATTTAAAATCAGGTTATCATTCACTTATATATCAGAAAGTTGTTTGTTCAATTGCAGCTAATCTCATATTACAACATATGGTGCATGAAATTCTTAGACTAATAAAATTTCAAGGTACAGGGAGCTGGTGTCTTGGAAAAAACTGTTTCTGCTCAACGAATGGCTCGATATAAGCTGTAATTGCTCTGAAACAATTATGCAGCAGGCTGTTTTGTACTTAATAGTATTTACATCCTCGGGTTTATTAGCAACAAAATCTAAGTGGAACTTGTGAAAAAGAAATTAATTTTTTGCGTTAAAAGATGTAAACTTTTAAGTTAAAGATCCAGCAGATTGTGGAAATCTAAAAAATATGCAATAGTTTCTAATTGAACTTATTGCTCACTGAAATGTTTCATTTTTCTTTTAAGTACCCATGGCAGATTATTTTGTCTTCAGCAAAGTAATCTCTTAGCTGAGTTTCCCTGGACTTTCATCGCTCCGGGTAAGTTTATTTTCTTTTCTCAGTGCACATACACTGGCTTTGCCATGTCCTGGAAATACTACACAGCTAATGTCCACATATATTATTTGAAATCAAATTGAAAATTCAGGCACTCGTGAAGTTTTGCCCAAGTTTACCTGCAGTGACTGGAAGTGAGTTTAGTCAGCATTTTGTACTATATTGTATCCTGGTAGTTAAATAAGCAGCTAGGGGCACAGTGACATGAAGAGAGACAGGCTGTATACAGAGCAACTGCTGTGCATGTAGGTATCAGCTTTGGTGCTCACTGTCCTGCAGCATGAACTGCTGCTGCTCCAGCAGCTTCAGAAAAACTCAGTTTGCACCAGCATTGGCTTATACCTAACTTATGTGCTGCATTTCACTGCCATACTGACTATACCTCTACATTCCTTCTGGTTTCCTGCTGCACACTGGCAATATACAAATCATCATTTACAAAACTGAGGTCAAAATTCTAGCATTCAGCTAGAAGCAAGGAACTGCATACTACAGCTTTGTTGTATAGCTCCTACTGAGCTCAAATATCAGACAACTTGAGGGCACTTAAACATGTGGAGGTTCAGGTGTTTTTCTCACCTTTTGTTTTTAATACTAATGTTGGTTTTCTATATTGTGCTTGTGATGTTTCAGGATTACCTATATTACAGGCTGTCTCCAATGTTAAAGGAAGAAGGAGAGGGTAGAGGGGATTTAGCTAACTGCAGACCAGCAGCAGCAACACTGGAGCCCAAGTCACAAGGATGGTTCCTAAAATACCAGTTCTCATCCTGCTCAGTACTTCAGGAGGACTCCAACCTCACAGCATTACCACTTTTCAGTTTTGCTTATACTAGCATGTTCCTAAATACTATTCAGCTTTACTTATCTGTCTCTTGTGCTGTAACTTCACTAATTTTCCTGTTGCTCTAACCTGAAATGAATGGCAGTCAAAGCCCTTACTATCTCATACTCATGGTGCAACTGTATTTTGGGACAATCAGTGTTATTGCTATTATATAGCAGTGTTTGTCAAAGTAGCAGAATGACAAAACTTTAAGAAAAATCCTCACCTCCTCTGCAAGAGAACATTTCTAATTTCTGCTTTCAAAGTATTTGCAGGCACGGAACGTTTTAAGAAAAAGCTGGGGCAAAGCTTCACAGCCTTCCCAGACAGTTCTGTCAGGAACTTTGTAAGTTGTCAATAAGTGCACCTTTCCGGCTCAAAAACCCAAGCCAAGCCAAACCAAACCAAACAAAACATCCCAAAAACCAAAAAACAAATAACCTTCAATTTTTCCAACAGTAAGACGCAAGTGTAATCTGACTTATCCCTGCCACTCTAAGGTATGCAGAATAAAATCACAAATGACACTGTGTACCACTACCAGACTGTGTGCAGAAACTGAATCCCGGAACACAACAAATTCAATCTGTTCCCACTTAACTCACCAGTGGGTCTCCAGCAAAGGTGGCTTCCCCCAGACAGGGCTAAGACCCCCTCCTAGCTCTCCCCTGTCTATCACTGTGATCTGGAGAGGGGTCCAGGGCTGCTACTGCATTTTTAGTGGAAGCAAAATCACACCTTCCTGCTAGCTATGCCTTGGATTTCAAGCAAATTTGGGTTTCTTGGAGGCTGCCTTTGAGTTACTTCCAACCTTCACATTTTCTTACATTCCTGTATGGCAGTGACACCTTTTTTTATTGGCATTCATACAATACTTAGCAAAATAAATGCCATCTCTGCCAAGGTGTCCCAGGTCGGTCCCATGCAAAGTGAATAATATTAATAGTAGTGGATATATTTTGACTTTAGCAGAAATTATTTGTTGAATGGGATAAATATATTTGCCATTTAATAGCACCTATAAATAAGTATAAACAGACCCAAAGCATGTCCTTGCCACAGAGGGTATGTGATTAATTAGTCACAGTCTAAACAGGATGCTTTTTCCAAATGAATCTTGCCTAAATTTTATTCAGTAAATATTTCCTCATCATGCTGCGCTTGCACATACTGATGACAGCAGAAGGCTTAGGGAGTGCATCCATTAAAAACAATACCTTTGGGCACAGGCAATATGGTTGAGAAAACATTAGCGAGGGTGGATGTAGCCAGAGGGAGGAGGGGCAAAGGTTCACAGACACATGAACTCAATGTAGCACACAGGGTTGTGATACTGGAGGCTAAAAAATTCTGATTATTTGTGCTATGAAGTAGCCAGGTGTTTGAAGGAACAGGCGGCTTCTCTGGCAATGACAAATACCTGTTTCACTCTTCAAGCCTTTTGGACTTGGTATTTTTCAAATTTTTGCATATAAATTGAGACATTTTCCTAGATGCTGTGCCTGTTTTTAGTATCCTTGGTCAGCTCAAGCCAGGAGCAAGCTTTATGGGATAGATCAAGGATGACACATTGACTTGTGTGGGCTGTTTTCCATACACAAGTCCACACACCCTCCCAAACTGTCTGCACCCTGACAGCTCAGCAGATGCTCATCTTTCACACACTTGTTCCTTTCACCTTTCCTTTCCTTTCCTTTCCTTTCCTTTCCTTTCCTTTCCTTTCCTTTCCTTTCCTTTCCTTTCCTTTCCTTTCCTTTCCTTTCCTTTCCTTTCCTTTTCTCCCCTTCCCCCTTCCCCTTCCCCTTCCCCCTTCCCCTCCCTCTTCCCCTTCCCCCTTCCCCTTCCCCTTCCCCTTCCCCTTCCCCTTCCCCTTCCCCTTCCCCTTCCCCTTCCCCTTCCCCTTCCCCTTCCCCTTCCCCTTTCCCTTCCCCTTCCCCTTCCCCTTCCCCTTCCCCTTCCCCTTCCCCTTCCCCTTCCCCTTCCCCTTCCCCTTCCCCTTCTCCTTCTCCTTCTCCTTCCCCTTCTCCTTCTCCTTCCCCTTCCCCTTTCCCTTTCCCTTTCCCTTTCCCTTTCCCTTTCCCTTTCCCTTTCCCTTCCCATTGTTTGCTTTAACAGCAGCTACTTAACTCAGAGCAGGCAGGGCTGATCCTGGCTAAGGTAACTTCAGCAGCTTTTCCTCCTTTCCTCCCCAAACCCGCGGAAATTCCAGACAAAACCGAGCAGTGCCATCTATTGACTGCAGGGCCTCATGGCCTCCCCAGCAGCCCTCAGACCCGTGTGACACCTTCCCTTTCTTTCTTCTTCAGAAGTGAAACAACCCAGGGTCTGCAGTTTAGCCTTTCTCAGCTGGCCCCGCTATCCTATGGGATACCAGCACCCCCTTCAGCCTCCACACCTCCATCCTACCTTGTGGTTAACTCACCTCACCGTGCCTTGGTGTCTTCTTTCAGAAAAGTACAATTTTACCCTTTGCCTCTTCATCCCAATTTACAGGTGTTGTTAGTGGGAACTGTGCCTTCACATGGTTTTTGCCACTTTTTCTCAGCTAGCTATCTCATCCATAATTCTTACAATCGTTTTCCTCCAATGTGGAAGGCAACAGTAACTACTCTAGATACATGAAGTAATCCAGAGACATAAAAAGATTAAAAATATAATGAAGTTTGTTACCTTACAGTGAAGTTTTCCTTCTTGTCTGTAATCAAAATCCTTTGTAAACATAATTATATTACACCCCAAACATAACACTAAAAAAAACCCAACCCTGATACTGTAAAGAGGACATTCCTCATGCAACATTGTAGCTAAAAGCTTCATTTTTGTTCTGATAAGAATGCCTGTAAGCCTGTTTCCCTTTTCCCCAACATGTGTAGATTAGGAAGTATTGGAGTCTTTGAGTGATACCATCAGAATCAAATACTTGTAATAACTTTTCCCAAATCACCAGGATATTGAAATTATTGTTTTTATTTTCAGAATGACACATGGATATGGAAAATTAACAGATCCAGATTTGATCAAGACATATTATATACTGACAAGATTTTTGGATACTGTAATGCACTACCCTCTCTTATACAACAACAGCAAAAAAACCTCAACCACCCAAGCAAACAAAAAAGCCCAACAAAACTTAGAGAAATATTTAGAGGAATAATCTACTCACTATTTTGTGACTGCAGCAATTTAGAGGTTAATTTCTGTTTTGGATCAGAAACTGGCAAATATTTCAATTTTTGTCATTGGAACCCAAGACACTGTCCTTATTTGTACCAGGCAGGCTTGCAGACAGGTTCCTGTGATAATAAATCCATGTGAAGTTGTGCATCTCCCACAACATTCTGGAAGTACTTAACTCCTTGGTTAATGCTACATTTTCCATCTTTATTTCTGTTACAAAAAGAAGTGTTACTAACTTAGCCTCATTACAGCTTTCTTCTTATTTGTTGTTTACTTATTCTTAAACCAAAGCATATTATTTATAATCTCTGGGATCTGGAAAGCCCCAGACTTTTTGATCTTCCTTCCTATGTTTTCTTTTAGACCTTTGTTATTCTCAAGGTGGCAGCATGGGTAATGGTGTAACACAATTAACCCTTAAGAAAAAGTAACTGACCTGAGAAAGTTTTTACATTCAATCTCTTCTTTAAATAGCCATCTGCCTTGTTATCTTACAAATAGAAGGAGCTGGTGGTCTTAGTCCACATTTGTGGTTCCCAAAAAAGCACTTTTGGTATGCCCATGTGTAAGCAAAGTACTGCAGGCACTCAAAATTAGTCAGCACTGACATTGTTTTGTGATAATTCCTAAAACTCTATTGCTCAAATTCAAATAGGAAATACTTCATTTGTATTGGGGCACTGAAATTGTCTGATCTGAATTTCGTCTTCATTTCTGTTATTCAAGGCCATTGAAACAATCATTTATCCACAGCCACCATCATTTAACTTTCCCAACATCCCAAATTTTGCTGAGCAAAGAAAAAGAGAGTGGTTTCGTGCACACTCAAGAAAAGCCAGTGAAATTATCATGTCTTGACATGTATTGATCGCTCAGAATGCTAGAATGAAAAATACAAAGCAATGCTACCTGAAGATACAGGCAGACCATATCTTGGTAGAAATGGAATTTGTATGTATGTCAAAGCTTATTATGTGAAGATTACCAAAACTAGCTATCTCCCCTTTTTCTAGTGCTGCACATAATGTTAGGACCTGTGACCTCTTTCACAGTGATTTCCAAAGTACTGTTTGGAAATGATTTTATTTATTTTCTAGTTTTCTTTAAAGATATTTTAAAACAAAGAAAAGAGGCAATCTCATGTGATCATTTCAGATAATTCCTGTGACTAAATCACAGCAATTTTGAAAAGAACAGCCACTTTGAGAGCTTTTAACTACAGGAAAGTGTTCAAGAAAGCTGATGCTTTGTGGCCTTGGATTTGGGTAATTTTATTAAAGCTGAGGATACCTGCTGCACCTTGTAGGTAACATTTTTTATTCCACAATCTTGACACTTTGTGAAAAAAACCTTGAATTAAATTAATTAAGATACCTGTTTGTCTCCAAATGGTCCACAAATTTAATCACTCTGAAATCCACTTCTGTTGAGACTCAGATAAAAGATTATTTTTTTCCCTTAAAGACTGAGGCATGGTGGGTCACACTTTCTCTGTTACAGGTATTCAAGTTCTGATGCAGAAGATGCACAGAAGTTACCAAGCAGCTCAGGGAGCCCAGGAGCTGGACACCTTGCTTGTCTTTATATTACCATCTTGCAACAGGAGATATTGATGTCACAGCTTCATGTTGGTTGCCATCCTTAAACACATCTCCAAGGCAGTGCTGTCTGGCATTCCCTGATTAGTGCTTTTAAGTATTTTCATTACTGTGAACAATACCAACCATCCTCTTGGATCCCTTACTTCTATAATCAACAAAGCTGTACCACCTTGCTAACACAAGCATTTGCTTGTACCAATGCACAGACAGCAGAGAGGGGAAAGTTTTACATCAGTACCATGACCCACGTGCCTTTTTGTATTTGTACTGAACACCAAATGTCACCGAATTTGCCCATCTCCATTCCAGATCAGAAATTACATACCTGTAATTGATTCCAGGCATCACTACTTCACACTTGCCACTATGGGAATGCTGAACTGATAACTGGTGAGTGTTGCCCCATTTCATCTCTCTTGTGAAGTAAGGAACAGAGCAAGAGAGAAAGATGCAGAGGCATAGCCTTGACTTATATGAAGTTAAGCATTTACAAAGTACCCTGTTGTCCAGGTGAGTGGCTGGAAGAAGGCAGTGTGATAAAAGCCTCCCAAAGACAAGGTGAGTAACCTGCCTGGGGTCCCTTTTTTTCATCAGTAGGAACCTCAGTTCCTCATGAGGGGGTCTTCCTCACAGAAGGGAAAGGTACTATGTGGAAATTACTACTCAGATGGCTTCTCCTAGAAGTCTCTTGCCTGTGCTATAGCAGTCTAAATTTCTGTGTATCCTGCCATATTTTAGCACATGAAAATTACAAGGAGTCTCTCACTTCTTTTATGTCACTCCTTCAAAGTCAGAGGTTCAGAGCTTTACTGCTTCCTTTCCATCAATAAGCTCCTTCCTTCCTTCCTTCCTTCCTTCCTTCCTTCCTTCCTTCCTTCCTTCCTTCCTTCCTTCCTTCCTTCCTTCCTTCCTTCCTTCCTTCCTTCCTTCCTTCCTTCCTTCCTTCCTTCCTTCCTTCCTTCCTTCCTTCCTTCCTTCCTTCCTTCCTTCCTTCCTTCCTTCCTTCCTTCCTTCCTTCCTTCCTTCCTTCCTTCCTTCCTTCCTTCCATGTGTGTCTCTTCAGCTCCTGTCCTCATTAATTTTTTTCCACTGAAATAGACAGGCAGAGAGCAGGGAAAGCAGAGTGATTAAGCAAGAAGACAAATCTCTGCGGGCCTAAAGAAGGGGAGAGCACTGCCATTCCTGCTCCAGGTGCCTCTTATCCTAGTAGCAGGGCTGACAGGAGACTTCTGTGTGTGAGGGCTGGATGCCTTTGGGGAAAGGGCCTTAAGGAGAGGGTAAGGTGAATCAGAGAAATCACTGAAACAACTTCTTATACAAAAATTGTTCCAGTTTTTGTGGTTCCTAGCTGTCAGTTACACTTGGAAGAAGACCCCTGTGTTGTTGGAGGGATTGTATCTGCCCCAGCAAACCAAGTTCCCTTCCCCCAGTCTCAGAGGCTTGCCAGTTTAAGGAGCTCTGCCAGGGAATCCCCATGCTGGTTTTGCTTCCCAGAACCTCCCTGTCAAGGGGTTTTCCACAGGAAGGGCAATCAGGTCAAAATCTTTTTTTGACAAAACTGTTCTTTATTAACTCTGGTGACAACATATACTGATGGAATATTTGATAATCTAAAAAACCCCCTTAAATAATAATAATAATAATAATTTTAAAAATAAACAGAAAAAAACCAAAAGCACAGGAAAAAAAACAAAACAAAACCCAACAGAATTCCTTTTCCCCGGTCCTCTATTTTCTTCTCAAAATAAAATAAATAAAATAAAATAAAATAAATAAATCACTGCAGCAGCAGCTCTAACCAAGGGTATAAGAAATCGAGATTAAAAAAAGTAAAAACCGAGCCTTATTTGGTTCTCTAAGACAGTGAACAAACAGCAGTAGAGTGACTTCAAGCTTTCAGTTACTTTACTTTGGCACTCCAAGCAGCAGTAGGGGATGGTTTTCCCTTTTAATTTCACAAGCTGCTTTTAAAAGCAGAGTTAAATATCCCAGCGCTTATCTTGCTATCGCGTTTCAGGATGAGCCTCTCTCACATCTCTCTCACCACGCTTGGAACTGTGCAAATTCTGCGAGAGAAGCCCAGGCTCAGCAAGGACGGTCTCCGCCAGCCTTGCAGCAGGCTGCCGATGGCAACTGCAGGCAGTGAGGAGAGGTGGAGGAGAAGCGATGTGTCCTTTGTGGTAGGCAGAGGATGGGGAGACCCCCAGGACCACAGCTGCACCCAGCGCCCTGCTGCGGGGTGGGTAGGTGGGTGGGTGGGGAGACCCGATGGATGCCTGCAGAAAAACACAACCCCTTAAAACTGTGGAAGGTGTCTAATTAAGAACACACACACACACACCCCTCCCCGAAAAGCTGTTGCTAAAGAACCCTCCTCCCCAAAAAGCTGTTACTGGGTAAGCAAAACTGTTTAAAACATGATCGTCATTAAAGTGTCCCCCGACAGCAGGATGCGGCAGCAGACTCGGTGACAGAAGGGAGAAAAAGCGAGGCATATGGCCCCCAGCCCTGTCCCCTGCTGACAAGCTGCCTCGCTGCAAGCCCCCTTTTCACTGTTGTCCGTGCAGGCAGCAGATTGCACTGGCCCAACTTTCCCATCTGTATCCCAGGCCAGTGCCCCCGACAATGTGGCAGCCATGCAGTTTTCAGCAGGGCCGGGAGCAGGGGAGGGGGAGGCTGCTGGGAGGGTTGGGAGGAGGAGAAGGGGGAGATATTAACAACCAATAATCACAATGCTATCCATAATGCATTGTCTCCACAAGATTACATGGTATATTTCCAGTGGGGATTAGGCCATCCATCACAGCCCTTTATTGGCCCTTTTTTTTTGTTGCATAAAGCCCAAACACTGTCATAAAATTCTAAACCGCTTAATTGCTGCGCTGTAAAAATTTGCATATCAGAGATATGTCATTCCTTCGTTAAATGGCACTAGGCATTTGTTACAAGGTCCTAACAATTGCACCTCAGAAATAAGGTTACCTCCTGGCATTATCCTAAGGTCTCTGCTGAATTCTAATCTGCAGCAATAACAGGACTGAATGTATCACAACTTTGATTTTGGGAGATTCAAACTCCCTGGGCACACAGACCCCTTCTGTCTTGTCAGACAAACTAAGAAATGTGACAGTGGTGGCACAGTCTCTGTGTCTGTGAAAGCTTAGCTCCAGAAAGATTTCTTCACAGGCCAAACTGTGCAAATTTTAAAATAATAGATATACATTTAAGGTTCTGTCTTAACTTCTTGAATGAATGGCAAGTTCTGTAAAGACTGCTACAGTTATTGCATTGCCACTTCAAGTATTTGTCATTAAAAACAACCTGAAGTTAGATGTGTTCTAACAAAAGTGGTCATTATAATAACGAGCAGCTTTTATATTGTACTTTTAACCCATGGCTCTGAAGATGTGCTTTACAAAAGCAAGAACATATCACTGTCCTGATTTACACCCTCAGAAACTGGCTTTGTGGAGTTGATTTGAAGCCAGAGGCACCTGGAGATCCTGATGGAGAGCACTGCTTTGAGCAGTCCTACCAATTCCTCTCTGCTTCCTCCTGGTCTCTTTTTTCTAGGTGAGACAGAGCAAGGTGGGAGGGAAAGAGGTGACTAACAAGGACTTCCAGCTCCTGCCCACATGCAGGAGGTCAGCATAAGGACCCCCTTAAGCCACATCAGCCTTTCAAACCTTCCTACCCCAAGGGCAAATGGATGAGAAAAGGTGTATCACATAATCTGAGCCTACTGCAGAAATTCCCGTGCTTTCCTCAGCAGAAAGCAAGAGGCAGAGCTCACCCACTGCTCTTACTGGAATCCAAGTAATTTTGCTTTCCATCCTGCTTACCTTTGTAACCCAGCCCAGTGACTGCAGAACCCTGGTAACATACTACACCACCTCAGGAAAATTTATTCTAACACTCCTATTTCAGCAAGCCATTTATGTTTCACAGGATCTGTTTTACATGTTCATTTCCCAGATATTTTTCTTCCTACTGATAAGTACATTTTTCAGGTGTGTACCTCTTACCTTGGCTGTAAGCACTCATATTTAAAATCAATCTTACATAACATTTAATCACCATATTATGGTGGTTTTATCATTAATACATTTTAATCTGGCAGGTGGTTTATTAACCAGAAGGAATTCTAGCAAGCAACCCAAATGCTCTAACATAATAAAAACTTTGGATCTTTCCTTTGTTTTTTAATTAACAAATAACATCAATGGGAACTTCTTGTCTTGCATGGGAATTCAGCCAGAGTTGATTCACTTTTATCTGAGCTCTTGAGTAAGCAGGCCTCCCACAAAATAACCACACATATTTTTCCTGAAAGAGGTTGCAGTCCCTGGCCTTGTGCTGATGAAATCCTCACCTGTGGCACCTATGCTACTGCCTTCATTGTTGCAGAGCTACAAAATAACACATTTAGGAAAAAAAAACCCTCCGAAAAAGTTGTTCCAGATTATTTCAGGTGTAAAATTCAAAGTGGTAGCTTGTAATATTGCAATGCAGCTTATTTTTCATACACAGCCTATGCCTTTTTCCCAGCTTTACAGTAGCAAAGTTCTGATCCATCCAAAGTTTTCCAGCATTGCAGTGACAGAGTTGAAAACAGATCTGGGATTCTACATACAAGCACCGTAGATGGGGCTTCCATGTATGAAGAGCCACTTCCTTTCTTTCTCTTCCACCCTCCAAACCTTCCCACCCTTAGGAGCAGGCTCCTAAAATCCTAGGGACAATCACCAGAGCTCAGTGCCTCCTGCAATGGGGTTGTCAAATGATAGAACTGGAGGTCAGTTTGCTAGCTGACCCCCCCAAAATCTCACTACTTAATAACATTTGCATCTGCCTTGGAAATACATTTACTTCCACAGACCACCTCCCAGTTTTTCTTCTGCTTCTCTCTCTTTTTTTTTGTGTTCTGGCCATAACCAGACCCAGAGGAACATTTCTGCTGCCTTCTGTGAGGTTTGAGATCGGTCTAAGTAATCTCTAAGTGCAATTCATTTTACCATTATTAAGCATTATTAATGTTTTTATTAGGACTGAACAAATTATGTAATAATGTGTCCTTTTCTCCTGCTTGATTGATTATTCAAAATTACCCACACAATAACTTATGTGAATTATGCTGCAATTAATTTGCTATGGAGCATCTTTCAAATACCCACTGAACAGCATCTGAGCTCTTTTGATTGTTCCAAAGATCTGCTGCACACCTGGGAGCAGGGTCAAACTTGATACTGGCAAATTTTAGGGAACTTCTACATAAGAATATGGGATATTGTCATTAATTGAGTACACAATTCCATGTGAGATCTTTTCCTTTGTATCTTTTTTTTTTCCTTTTTTCTGTGCTTTTTCATAAATCTGGTTCATACTGAATTAAATTAAATCAGTACAAATTGGGTCACATAAAAATAATTTCCACATGGTTTTTGCACTGTTTTAATCAAATCAGTGAAAAGCCACAGCTTTAGCTACAGTCAGTCAATATTGCAAGCAAATCAAGTCCTCTGAACCCGGTTGGTGATGTGCTGTTCCATTCTGCACCATCAACACCTGCTTCCCATACCTTTTGTCCATCTTTTTAAAATATGAAGGTCTGTGATCTGTTCCAAAGTCTTTTGAACTCGTTGGAAAAGATACCTCAACATTCATGACATCTGTATCTATTCAACTTACATTTTAAAGTCTTATTTGATTTTGAAGGGCAGAAGTATAGCTGATACAAATTGCTGCCACACTACTGACTGAAGGTCCAGTTGGACTTGCAGAACCTGAGGGGTGAGGTCCCAGGTGAAGCAGCAGAGATGATGGAAATGGTTGGAGAACTGCAGTAGGATGTTCCTTCAAAGGCCTTGTATTAATTTGTGACCAGATTTGTATTCATCATGTTTTTATTAGTTCCTAGTAAATAAGCTATTTTTTAAAGAAATAAAGTAACTGTCTTACTAAATGCATCTTGAATAAATATGTGGCAACAGGAACTCACCCGTTCTTAAATTCCTGGGACTATAAACATTTAACAAGCTCATAAATACATTTGCATTTAGAGACAAGACCCATTAGAAGTCTTTGAGGATACCTTTCATCCCTTTTGCACAAACATATTCTTGTTATTATTAGCCTTGTAATTAAAAACCTTTTAACAACACTAAATGCAGGCTTCACCATCATAACTGCAGCTTCTTTAAAGCTGCTTGCTCAATGTGTAACTATTGAAAATACTGGAGAGTAGATGGGTCAAACAGTCCTGGCAAGGCTTCTCATAGCAGGTAAGAGACAGTAAGTTAGGAGGCAGGGAAAATATGAACCCCTGATATATGAATAGACCACAGAAAATTTAACAGGTTACAGGAACTGGAAGAAAGACTGTCCCATCCTGCTACCTCAACACAAGCACTCTCCAGCAAAGCCCATTCAGGGTACACACAGCAAAAGCCCATCCTCTCTGCTCCTTCTCCTTAGACATTCAGTGAAAACATCTTACCACAGCAACCTAGGGCACTTTAACCAATAATTAACAGGAAATGAGTTAATTAGGTAAAACAAAGGGTAAGCAGGCATGGGAATGTCAGACCTTTGATACAGAAAGCAAAGCAAAGCTGACCCCTAATATGTTGCAGGACAGGGTGGGGCAAGGGCTCACGTATCACAGCAGTCACCAAGGTGTAGAAATATAATAATAAAGTTCCACAACTGTCCTATTAACATACCAGATTTGATTTGGCTCCATTATATTTCATCAAATAGTTTACAAAGCACCCAGCATAAAACATCATCATAATTGTAATCATATATTTGGCGACTTAACGTGTACACCATAATGTACCATTAGTTACACAAATAACTAATAATTTGCTAATGACAATATTATGTTAAGTCAGTTTAGGGGCAATTAAAGTGAGTGATATTTACATATGCCTAATGAATCACAGTCGATGGCAGATTAAGAGATTCTAATGAATATTCATCCAGACATTCGCAACCAGCTTCACAGTTTATAAACTGAATTATGGTTGATTTGCCCTTTTAAAAATGAATATGTGAGTATCTTCTGCATGGGAAGAATGAACAATTGGGGTTGATTGTAAAATTTTTTTTTAAGCAATGTACTGGCCAGGACACAAAACATTTTTATGCACTCTCATACCCTTGGCTTCTCAGCTCTTTTTATATCACATATCAGCATTGATGAACTATCTCTATTTTCATTCCTGCCCACGACATGAAATATAGAAATTGTTTTGTGTTGAATTAAATGCAATAGAAGTTTTATGCAGCCTCACTAGCAAAATAATTACACAGGTAGTCCTGCTCGCCTGAAGCAGAGTGGGCAAACTCTCTCTGATGTATGCTAACAACATTCTGCCTTTAAAGGGGACATTTATGCATGCTCACTTGAGTGACTGACCAAAATATCATTCATTTGAAAGGAAAATGTATAAGGTTCTTGTAGGATGAAAGTAGAGTTACTTTGCCACATCCTGTGCCAGAAGTTTCCACTACTATTAATTTGAATAATTTCAGTAGCAGCACTATAATACCTAGGAGTAGGAGTCAGAGTTTTGGGGTTTTGCCCTCAGACTTCAAAGTGAGCTCAGAGAAATGTGAAACATTTAAACAACATACACAGACTTTTCCTTGGAAATCCCTGTGAAGTGTTGGTGTGATTTTCAAGTAGTCCTTCACTAGGCTGGTTCCCCTGTCCTTGCTTCAGCTCCATTGCCAACTATTATTACCTGCCCCTAAATTCTGGGAAAGTTTTGCATAATTTGAAATGTGGAAAGTTAAAAAATCATCTTCATTGATCTCTTCCAGAAGTTTGAAAATGAAACCACTACGAAACAGTCCTGTGAAGGAGGAGATTGTTTTCATTGAGGCCAAAAATCTGCAAACCTCTAGCAAGAAACAATCTCCAGTAAGAAAAGAAACACCATGAAAGGCACTCAGTTCTACTTTGCTCAGCTGGGGGACTTCAGAGTTATCAGTCCCAGCCTCCAAAATGATTTTGAAGTTCAGAGGGTAAAGAAAAACATTGCTACACCTGTGAGCTGGAACTCATTCTGGTGATCTACACAGTGTGATGTGACACTTTGTGGAGAGTTAGATTGAATCCCAAAAGCAAGAGATGCACTATGAGTTTATACAAGTTATCCTATGCTCAGGAAAAGTCAAATTATAGCTGGGAAAAGGCAGATGAAATTCAATCATGGAATGCTGTAACTCAAACAGAGATTTAAAGAACATGTGGCTCTAATAAATGACTTCACCTTTCTGTTTGCTCTGACCTAATCAGGGTAATGAAGTTGGTGAGAAGTTGTTTTCCAGACACATTTCTTATGAAATGGCTTTCATTTTTCAATGAAAACTGAATATGCAGCAACAAATGCTCCATGAAGTCTTAAAAAACTTTTTAAAATGTGGTAACAATTCTTTTTAAAATGTGTATGTTTTCAGAAACATCATTCCTCTTCTCATTTCATTTTTCAGGGCAGTAACTTTTCGACAACAGTAACAAAATTCAGTTCAGTTCTTCAGTGCTTTTAAATAACAGAGATCCCACAGCTTCCTCAGTTGTCTGTTTCCTTCTCATTTGCATTTCCTTAATGCAACGTTTTATAAGAGGATTACCAGCTTATTTGGCATAAGAAATAATACTGTAAGAGCAGTACTGTCTTTCAGAAGTACTTGATTTTATTATCATCATATATATGCCTTTATCTTTTTTTCCAAGGCTTCTCCTCTTCTAAAACTGGTCTGTTTCTGAGATGCCAAAATGGTTAACTTCAGCCATGCTACTTTCAAAATCTCTGTAACTTTACCCCAAGATGTTATATACAAATTTTGTTTAAAGTTTATTGACCTTCTATTTGCTAAACCTTCCTTCCACAGTTAACCACCAACAAGAATGCAGGTTATTTTAGCCTTCCCTCAATATTTCTCTCTTCTCTAAGGAATTAAGCTGATAATAACTTTGAAACTCCCAAAGCCTGACCTTTATTGCCACCACATTTGCATTAAAATCATTGTCCTCATATTGTTGTCTCAGCCTCAGTGCCTCTGTTTGCTTTACCTCTGCAAATTTGTTTTCTCACTGTACAGGTACAGTTTGTACCACTCATGCTGCTGGCAGCTGAATCATTTCAGAAACTCCCATTCCTTACTTCCTGCAACCTAACCCTAATCCTTACCTATTGCAAAAATGTGTCCTGGTTTGGGCCAGGATAAAGGTGATTTTCTGTCTTGTACTTTTGCTTTTAGCTAAGTCTCTTGTAAGTAGTTGCACTTGCTGAAATTAACAGCAAGTTTCTCCGACAGTGTGTGCTTCTAGGACTGATAACACTTAATGTTTATAGTTACTGCTAGAGACTGGTATGCAGAGCCAAGGACACTGCTCAGCTCTGATGAGAACATTTTACTGTCCAGGAGGATAAAGAGGTCCCACCTGCAGCCCTCCTTTGCGGAGGAAAGGACAAGATAGATGTCAGAATTGACCAGAGTATTCCATCCCATACAAATCATACTCAGTATAAATTTGAGGGATCACGAGGGTCAAGCCATGATTTCCTGATATCCTGCTTCCAGCTTCCAGCTGCCTGCCCTTCCTGCCTTTCCTGCTTCCCTTCCTTCACCCGGCATCCTGGAAGGATCCCGTCCATTCGCCTACCTGTGGTCCTGATCCATGCCAGTCCATATCTGTGTGTTCCTGCCTCCAGTTCCCGACTGCTGCCGACTCCAGGAGTCCAGCCTGGACTTTCCCAGGGCTGCCCTGCAGCCTCGGTGGTGACGTGAGAGTTATTGGGGGAAAAGGGGGAGGAATGTGCTTTCCATTTTCCTGTATATTTGTATATATTTAGTAATTTTTCCTATTTATCATTACTGTTTCATTAAAGTTGTGTAGTTTAGTTTCCAACCCATAAGTCTCTCTCCCTTATTCTCTCTCCTTTGTTATCAAGGAGGAGAGACAGATTCATGGAGAGCGTCTGTTACTCGGTTTAATTGCTGGGCCAGTGTTAAACCGTGACAAATGCATAGAGGTGTCCTGGATACTGAGCTGCCATCCAAAAAAAATTCAAGCTCTACACTTGTTTCCAAAAGCATAAGGTTCTTACCTGCCCTGCTATGCATTATAGAAGTTACCAATCTTTCTCTCCCAGCCTCACACCCGAAAACCATGGGCCCTCTGCTGCAGCCACTCCATGCTTGGAAGCATCTCAGGGAACCAGGTTCAGGCTTGGTTCCCAGTTTAGGATTCCTTTACACTACTATATACTTCTGAATTGAGAATAGTCCTAAAATACATGGATCCAAATTTTTCATATTAAATACTTTCATGATGTTTCCATTGTCACACACAGTGCAGATGTATCTCATCTTGCCAGTCAAAGCCCATGTTAATGTTTGCTCATGACAGCACTACCTGTAACATGGGCTGACAACACCTTTTAACTTCAATAGGGCCAGGATTTCTCCAAGAAACCCCAAATCCATTATTGCTATTGTCTGGAGGCTTAAAATGCACAGACCCTCCACAGTGTTATATTGTTTGTGGCACAGAAATGGATGATTCCTTCCTCAGAAAAATTACCTCCTAAAAACTTCCCGCCCACCCTACCCCTGCCTAATTTCTCATACATCCAGTGGTCCAGAAAGCTTCAAGGTTTATTCTTAAATTCAAATTGTAATAATTAAGGGTTAGATTTAAAAGAAGCAGAGTAGCCTGCTGAATGAGCCATACTGTACTGTAAGAGACCAAAAAGCAAGGGCTGCTTATCTTACACACGAACAGCTTAGAAAATAATCAGAATGATTAAACAGCACTGGAGACATTAGGGAAGGAATCTGTGAGCTTCCTTGTCTGATCTTATCTGCTACTTTCCTTTTGACCTCTAATTTGCAAAGGAGCTGTGGAGAGGCACTAAGGTATGACAGTAATGATTGCAATTTACGGTAGTCCATTGTAAAATGGGGTCAGAGCAAAGGTTAAAAACAGAACAGTGTGTAATATCAGCTGCTTGGTGAATCATTTTTACTCAGGTCTGAAGAGAGTGAAGTCTCTTTAATACATATTTTACCCTTAACTAATGGAGAGCTCTATGGCTACTGACTATACTCCATCCCATTCTCCAGAGCTCACTGCAAGACAAGGACCTAATTAATTTCCCATATAGGAATGCCAAGTGCCCTGGTAAGACTCTTTCTGCAGACTCCTGATGCAGGGAGATGAGAGAAGCAAAAGAAACTAGAAGCCAGAGGGAAGAGCTCATTTGGCTTGATGCTGGCACTGAAGATGAGCACTGCTTCAACAGGTGCAATCCTACAGCTTTCCTTGTCTCCTACAGCAAATGAGAAAACTGATAGGCATTTAATGAACCTCATTCTAACCTGTGTGGAATAATCTTCCAGCTAATCTTCTAACTGGTTTCCATCCATCTAGCAGCAGCAGTGCTTAAATCTCTTGTTTGCACTTTACTAGCTGCAGATTGTAAATGTTTCATGAGCCGCTGAGCTTGCAGCATTACTATTTTATTAGAACATTGAATATCTTGTGTTCATTGCTGTCTTACCAGCAAATTTTATCTAAACAAAAATTGCCTCCATACTTCTAGTGAATGACAATTTGGTAGTCTGATGGATGCTGTTGTTTCAGCTTGTTTTGCATCAACAGTTTGAAAATAGCCTTTCTGAGCTGCAGTGGTGCACCTGTGCTAATGCCAATAAAAATACATCCACATCATGAGAATATCCAATTTGGCTCCTGAAGAAGGGACAGAGGTCCTGTCAGCCTCTGGTCCTGGTGTTAAGGTTCTTCTTCCACATGAAAGAATCTCCTGCCCCTGAAATACAGAAAAGGTTTTCCTAAATTGGGTAGCACACCACCATCCTCTTGGTGCTTTGCTCAGGTCTCAGAAATCACACATGTCCTTGTTGAGATCTTGTGATGCTGACAATCCAGCTGAACATTGAAAACCTAAAATCTATTAATAGTGAAACTCTCTTGCAGACCAGGGAGCTGGAAGAGGGCAAAGATGAAACCATTGAGGTGTTCCTGGTGCACAACATTTGTGCAGCCCCACTGAGACCCCCTGTCAGTGCTGTGGCTGGCACAGGGGAGCAGAGACTGTGAGAGCCAAGCAGTTTGCAAAGTAAAAAGGAGAGAGGAACAGCCCTCCCTCCTGGTGGAATAAATCATGAGTTATCTCTCTTGGTAATCCCCTCCCTGTGGATTTTGCTGTGGTGAAGGATGAGCAAGTACCAATTCTCTTACCTGGCTCTGAACTTCAACAATGTGTGTCTTGATCCACATCTAGGCTCTGTCTCAAATAGCTGCTGAAAGCCCAGACCAACCTTCTGGTGGTCCCCTTCTGCAGTGTGATGGAGGGAGCAGTTTCCATCATTTGCTATTTCATTTTCTTCCATGTCCTTCTCATGAGGATTGGGAATGGCTGATCTGGAGAGCTGAGTTCTCAGGATCAATGGGTGTATTGGGACAACCAGAAAGCCATAATGTGCTCTGGCACAGCAAAGGGTGCCAGACCATTCTACCCAATGTCCTGCTCACACAACCACTCCCACTCTGTTATAGCTCCCAGTTCCCAACAACTCACCCATCAACGCATACAAAAAAGCCCCAAACCTGCTCTGGTCCTGGTGTTTGCAAACAAGAGTACTCAAGGCTTCCATGTTGTGATAACTGTTAAGGGGTGTAATTTCCTCTTCAGTTCTGGAACAAGCAACCACGACAAAACAGCTCCAGAATCCTGAAAATGAGGCCCTAAAAAAGTGACACAGCCAAGTGTCATGGGCAGTAATGTGCTCAATTCACCAGGATCGCCAATGCCCTTTCTACAGTAGCCACAGTCACCCTTGTCTACCCCAGTTTCCTGAATCAGCCACAAGCTCAGAACTCCTGTATTTCCTACTTCCTCTTCCCACTGCCTCCCCCCTCCTTACCATAATACTATCAATTCTCCCCATATAAAGCATATCCCACCCTCCCACTGCTTCCTTCTGTCAGACCTGTCCAGTCACCCCTGTCACACATCTGACACTGCTCTGACACCAGAAAAGCTTTCTCCTGAAGGCATACAAGGTTGCAGCAAGCCTACCCATGGACACTATAGACACCCACCAAAGGCATTCTGGAATTATCATGGCCTTCTTTTGGGCAGAGTTGGACACTAGACTATATGAGCCTGCTAATTCATGCAGTCACCATAAAAGCGTCTTCTGAGTGCCAGCCAGCCATCCGGAAGTCACAGGTCAGGTGGATATCTACCCCAACAGCTCAGAAACAGGACAGACAGTACCAAGAAAAGTTGATTATTGAGCTGCAAAACAAAGGAAATCCAGTTTTCAGGATGGTTTTGGTTTCCTCGCTTTTATGAAGCTCCTTAGTCATCACTAGGAGAAAACAAATCTGAGATTCGTTGCCTATTTCATGGGTTGGTTTCCAGTTGGGTTTTCAAGAAGAATTTAGAATATTTATGTAAGCAATTGGAAGCCTTCTGAATGGAGTATGTCTATGAATCACTCAGACCCAGAGCAAGGACCAAACAAGAGAAGTGTGCTCTCTCCGGGGACTGATTCTGGAAATTCCTGGTGAATTCCTGCCCCCTGCAGAACCAGGATCAGACTTGAGGTTTTAATGTCAGATGATGTTCACTGAAGGAAGTTGCTGCCTCCTAGGCAGGGGTAGGAGGCAAAGCTGCTACTGACTTCCAGGGCTAAACACGAGTTCATCATGTGAAAGGATGATTTTTGCTATGTTTCTGGCCATAAATTAATTTGTGTCTTCAAATTCCTCCCAAAACCTTTGTGTTGTTAAAGAATGGACTTGGTTTGGTCTTATTGTCACTCCTCACCATCATTATTTTGGGCAGACTGGGGCTGGCCCTTCCATATTTACTCTTTTTGTCTGTTTTTGTCTGCAGAAAAAAGAGCCCAAATTCATAAATAACTTTAAATTTCCTTAGGGCTCAGCAGTTCCTGTGGCAGCCCTGCTAGGGGTGGAAACTTAGACAGCCTGTAAAAACTAATATTAATTTACCAGAGAGAGACATAAGGAAAGCACCTCAAATTAAGGCAGCTGTCAAGGAGCAGATTGCCAGGCACTTGGAGAAACCTGCAGCCATGGTCTCCCCACTCTGTACCTCACACCGAGTCCCCGCACTCCACACCTCTCACCCTGCACCACACCCTTGCCCTATACCTCTCACCCCACAGCCTGCATACTGCACCCCTTGCCTCATACCCTTCACCTCTCACTCTTCACCCCACAGTCTTCACCCCTCACTCCATTCCACACCCTTCACCTCACACCCCTTGGTGTGGGGCATCCCTTGCCCCACATCCCTGACCCCTCACCCAGCACTCCACACCCCTCACCCAAACCATCACCCCTCACCCACACCCTTGACACCACCACTCACCCCACACACCTCATCCACACCCTTCACCCTCCACTCCTCACCCCTTATCTACATCCCTCACACCTCCTACCCCACACCCCACATCCCTCACCCCTCAAACCCCCTTTCCCACATCCCATACCCCCACCCTTCACCCACCCACCCTGCGCCTTCACCCCGTTCCCCTGGCCCACAATCCTGCATCCCTCACCTCTCTCCACCCATCCCTCACCCCTTACACCCCACACCCCCACCTCTCACCCCTTACACCCCACCCCTCACCCCTTACACCCCACACCCCCACCTCTCACCCCTTCACCCCCACCTCTCACCCCTTACACCCCACACCCCCACCTCTCACCCCTTACACCCCACCCCTCACCCCTTACACCCCACCACCCCCACCTCTCACCCCTTACACCCCACCCCTCACCCCTTACCCCCCACCCCCCCACCTCTCACCCCTTACACCCCACCCCTTGCCCCTTACACCCCACACCCCCACCTCTCACCCCTTACACCCCACCCCTCACCCCTTACACCCCAGCCCTTGCCCCTTACACCACACCCTTCACCCCTTACACCCCACCCCTCACCCCTTACACCCCACACCCCCACCTCTCACCCCTTCACCCCCACCCCTCACTCCTTACACCCCACACCCCCACCTCTCACCCCTTACACCCATACCCCCACCCCTCACCCCTTACACCCCACACCCCACCTCTCACCTGCACCTCCCACCCCTCACCCCTCTCTCTCCCGCCCCTCAGGCCCAGGGGCAGCGCTGGGCGCTCCTGCAGCGCCCCCTGGCGGCCGTGCCTGGGTGCTGGGTTTTGGGGGCGGTGCCAGCGCCGGTTCCGGGGTGATCGCAGGGGTTCTGCGGGGCCGCTGCCTCGGCTAAACTCTGCACCCCGGTTCTCATCCATGGGTTATGTCGGTATGCAGCGAAAAGCAACTATTTACAAAGAGAGGCAAGTCCGCCTCTTTTTTTTTTTTTCCCCTCTGTTTTTTTTCCGTAGGCACACAGGGAGTCAGACTCTTTCAGCGCAATTAACTGAAATATTTATGTTCTGCTAAACCCAGAAGTTATATAAAACCAGAACATCCCTTTAAACCTGCTCAGAAATGCCATCCTATAAATGCTTTGTTCTCCTGCGGTGGGGGAAAACCCTTTCCACCCACTCCCCAGACAAAACCCCAGCAAAAGAAAAACCGCTAAGGGCTATCTTCAAGGAAGTGCTTCCAGCTGCTGTTGTCTTTATTAAAAGAAGTAAAGAAAGAAACAAGAAAAAAAGGCCCTTCCAACTCCTGGGAGAATCTTCAGCTATTAAAACCACATACCCCATTTAGGTCCCTAAAGAAGTCTTTCATAATTGCAAGTAGAGCCCACAGCTGAACCAACCTCTTATTGCTTCTCCCCAGTTAGACTTCATGTGATTGTTGTAAAGCTGACTCCTAAATGTCACTTTATGGCTGAGGTTACAAAGGAGTTCAGTGAATGTAATAACTAACTCTGCACCCTACTAGCTGCTGGAATCCCTAGTGCTCTCTTTTCTGCACACTGAGCAGGGAAGTTAAGGACGTAAGATTGAAACAATTAGAAACTGCACGCCAAATGAGCGATGGCCAGCTAGGCAGGAGGAAAGTTCTAGGTATGCAGGGAGACATGAGGGAGCTCCATTTCCAACAGTTCACCTGAACAGAGCTGTCTGACTGTAGTAATGATTTCCTAGAAAGACCTCCTGCTACCTGCCAGGTGCCAGACAAGGTCCAGCAAGACAGATTTGATTTGAGAGATGCTTCCAGCAGTGATGTCCTGCATCAGGATCCAGCCAGCACAGCTATTCTGGTACCCAGCCCACAAAAGCAAGGACAATACAACTCTCAAGTTTCCTAGAAAGAAGGCAGCAAAGTGGCAGGAAATATATGGTCCACAGATGCTGGACCCATCTTCCATGAGATTAATGTCTTTTTGCCATCAGAATGTGCATTCAGTTGCTTGGATTACAGTAGTCAAACACAAGATAATCTGACTAAGACTATGCAATTTTCTGAATGAAACTCTCCAGTTTGTTGTCCAGCCTGGGGGCCCTGATGAGAAGAGTGAAGTCCTCACTTTTCTTGTCCCCTTCCACAAGTCCTCATGCCACTAGCACCAAGTCTGCAGGGTCTCAGCAGCCATAGTACCCTTATGACTGCCTATTTTGAAACACTAGAGAAACCTGGAAACAAGTACAGTCACTCCTCTCTGTCCTCTTCGTGCCCCCCCCCCCCACCCCCGAGTGGCACAGAGACCAGGACTCATTGAAGATGGTATCACCTAGGCTGAGAATACAACTGCCCACTTACTCAAAAACAGTAACTACAGTTGTCAGGACTGAATTTATGAGTTTTATGTGGTATCCCCAGTACGTGGAGTGGTAGTCCCAAGGTATTTTTCTTCATCCCACTTTGTCCGCATGCACTGTTCTTCTTGAGCCTCCTTCAAACCAGGAACTTGCTTAAACACACATTCAAACTCCCATGCCCTTTGCAGGCCAACCTCTCTGAAACTATTTCCTTGCCATAAAGACAGTTCTATGGGGGCTCAGCAGGATTCTCAGGCTGCCACTCTATGGTAGGCTCCCTTCCTCAGCTGCAGGGCTGCTGGGCAGAGGAACTTGATAGACTAGAAAAATGGGCTGAGAGGAACTTCATGAGAGTCAACACAAACTGCAAAGTCCTCCTCCTGGAGAGGAATAAGCCCCCACACTAGCACAAGCTGAGGCTGCTTGAGTGGCAAGCAGCTCTGCAGAAAACTTTCCAACTCTTTCCCATGGGGGAAACTTTCCAAACTTTCCCATGGGGAATTCTGACTCCACATAAGGAAAAAATACCATGAGGGTGTTCTGCCAAGTTGCTTGGAGAGGTTGTAGAATCTCCTTCCTTGGAGATATCCAAACCCCAAATAACTGCAGTCCTAGACAACATGCTGTAGGTGACCATGTTTGAGGAGGCGGCTGGCCCAGATGGTGTCCAGAGGTACCTTCCACTCTACGTGACTTTGTGACATGACTGTGGTAAGGGACAATATTACCAATTGCCTTCAAAATTTGCCTTGTTGTCTGCTTTCTCCTTCATCTGCTGTATAACCCGTAGAGACCCATTCAAGACTGAGTAGGAGAGCAAACTCCAGACAGGCACCCACTTATGATTAGAGTATCTCAGTGAGTAGCAGATCTGTTGGAGCCAGCTGAGGAGCAGTGATGTAGAACTAAGTAAAAGACAGGGATGCCGATCTGCCCCTGCTCTCCTGTGATTTCCAGTCTTCAGGAAGGCATCTGAACAGATAACACATCCACTGTGTGATAAACACACATAGAAGGTGAAAAAAAAACCCATAAGGATGCTGTCTGGTACACAGGTCAGTTTCTCACTTCTCATTGCTAGAATCTCCACCTCCAGAAACTTGGCCTCTGTTGTAGAGCTAAATAGATTTGGCATCAGAGATGGAGCATCTGTCCTAGACAGAGCATTTTCCTGCACTGTGCCCTTGGGTGGAGATGGACCAACCACTCCCCCTTGCCTGGGACCTGTCCAGCCTGCTATGGGAGGATGCAGGGTGCTGTGGTCTCCGGAGGCTGCCTGAAGCAGGGTGCCTATCACTGCTCCCCCCAGAGAGGCATCAGGTAGCACATGCATGCACAAGTGTCACTTTCTTCAAGACCCCAGAATACTCCTCACCGTAAATGCCAAAGGGGTAATTTCTGAGGTGAGACACCAGCAGGAGCTGCTTCTGACTACTCTGTAGGAATAAGGACACTGCCAGTGTGAAGGTGGGCTGAGAGGGTCATGTTTCCTGGGGAGTGCCAGAGAGGCAAGCTCTGCATGTGCACGTGTGTGTGTGTGAGTGTGTGCACTCTATCTTTCTCTCTTCCCAAAACTTTCTTCCTCAGGAGCTGCTGTGATGGTTTTACACCACCTCCCTCTCCCCAGGCTGCTTGATCTAGCAACATAACCTCCCCCCAGCCCTGGTTCCCTTGGACAAGTTGGAAGATCTGCCACCCCAGTGGCTGCAGCATGCTGAGCTCCATTGGGTCCCTCTTTCATCTCGTTGTGGTTGACCTGAAAGCACTAAATAAGGTGTCAGCAATGGACCTCAGTTCTTGCCCTGCCAATGTTTTGTTTGCCTCTGGTGCTGCACATATGCAGAACATGAGTAACCCAGCCCAGTGGCACCAGTGTCTTCAGCCCAGAACCCCTCTCTGAAGAGGAGAGTCTGCATGGCAGCACTGGTTAGCACTGAAATTGGCAGGCAAAGCATTTCCATGCAGTTGCCTTTTCCTGGCAGGACTGCAGAGCTGCTGAGATGCTGCTGGATTTTGCACCTTTGCATGAGGAAGCAAGAGCACCAGGAGGAATCATAAGCCAGATTATGTACAAGAGGTGTCACAGCTAATTCCCAGAGATGTGCTGCTTTCTGGTTTTCTGTGCCAAGAAGGAAAGGGTCTCTCAGGGAAAGGTCTGAAGGAGAAAGGTGCCAGGAGAGATTCCTTTGTGACCATAAGAGTGCCCACAGGCACACAGCCTAACTCACAGCAGACTGGAGCAGAGCTCAGGAAGGGGGTGAAGTCCTCTGCAGGCTTGAGTGAAGGAGGCAAAAACCTTCAGTGAAGCACCTAGCTGAGGGCACACAGCAAGTCCTTTCCCAACTGGCAGCACTCAGCATGCTCACTCTGCCCTCCACCCACCTGCTCACAGTGTATCTCTGCCACATGGCTTTGGATGGCCAAGACTTTACTGCAGAGCAGCCTTGTCACCTTGCTGTGCTTGGCTGTCCAGACTCCTCTCCCAGAGCTTCCTAGAGTCTGTGCTACTGATTTATGGCTTGTGTGGGTTAAGGAGGAGATGGCCACGGTGATGTGTGGCACCCTGATGCACGCAGCAGCAGCAGCTCTTTCCCCAACAGTCCTCACACACCCCTGACATCTCCCAATCCCTGCAACCTGTGCACACTTGTCATAGCAATGCCTTCCAGGTGCTGCAATAAGACAGTCAGACAGAGCTGCTGTAAACATCCAGGACCAGGAGTGCTCAAAATCAGAGCACGCTGACAGCAGTCTGGTGACTGTGCACTTCACTGCAGACACAGAGCAGCTCCATCAGTGTGGATACCAGCACTGATCTATCTGCAGATCCCCAGGCTGCTGAGATATTACTAGCATTCAGCCTCCAGCCATTGTTCCTCATAATCCTCATCAAAGCAGCCTAGAGGAGGTACACGGCTACCTCTTGTGCTTGGTGGCATCAAAGGACACCCACCTCATTTCACTGAGTTCCACCCTGTAGCAGATCCCAGAGTAATCTGTGCATGAGGTAGGGTTACTCCCAGTACCACCTGGGCTCTTATATGTTCCCCTAGGAAAACTGCAGTCTCTGCTAGGACAGGAGCTCAGGTGCCTGTGGGCAGTTAGTATAAACAAGGGACAGAAGCAAAAAAATGCAGGGAACTGATAGCTCCTTTTCTGTGTTCCTTGCTGCAGATATGCCCAAATTTCTAGAGATGTCTAATGCATTTCTGCCAAAATAGGTCTTTACAGTCATCTGCTTCTGGAATTAGGCTCATCTCAGTCTGCTGTGCAGCAGGTCCTCTCCGTGGCCCATCAGTTTCTCTGGCAGCTGTAGTGATGGTTGGTACCATTGTAGCAGAAAACACAGTTGAAGGAACCAGCCAAGGGTTTTTCCAGAGGTGGAGACTATGAGATCTTGCAAGGACTCAGATTCAACCTGGTATTTCAGGCAGACTGGGAAGTATCAGGAAAAGGCACATGTGGTATATCAAAAGCTGCTTCGGTGATATGGTTTATCAATTGCTCTTTGCTCCAAAGACAGTCTGATGCCTACAGAGTTGTAGCATAGGGTATTATTTGGCTACAGATGTAATTAATAGAAAAGACCCTATTTTCCAGCCTTCCAGTTTCTGGCAACTTCCTTCATCTTTTTTTTTTTTTTCTTTGTATAATCTAATGTCTATGAATGACTAATGCCTTTGTCAGTTTCTCTGAAGATAAACAGACTGGGGGCACTCTGGTGTTTGCAGTGTGGTAATTGTGACAATCCATGGTTCCTCTTGGCAGTGTTTCCTCTTAGTGAAAACTGTCTTCTGCATATACCCACTGAGTGTGTTACAGGGTAAACACAACTTACTGGTTGGTCACAGGATGCAGTTTTTACAACCCACAGCATCAGTTCAAGAAGGAATCCACATTTTACTGGTGAAAGGTTGTAACAGCTTCTGTTCAACTCTTTAAACTTTGTAGAGTCACTTGTCCTAAGTCTTACTAGTGACAGGAGGGAGCTTTGTTTTTCCCACCAAGCAAACAATGCAAACCCTCAGCCATGTGATGTCCATGTGGGTGTTTCAAACACCAGTCCTTACCAGGGATTGTGGATGGACAAGACTCAGCCTGTTGTCTCTACCTATTGATGTGCTCCCAGAGAAGGTCAGGAAACTGCCAGGCTGCTGAGGGAACCAGAAAAAGGAAAGATGCTTTCTATAAGGTGAGCTTAAATATGTGTGAGATTTTGGGATATATTGTAAGAAAGAAGTAAGATGAGAAGGTTGTTTTCTCTGCATCAGTGCCTGTTGAACATGAATAAGTGATACATTGTTTGTGTTGTATCATGGATAGCAGTACCTTCTTCTGTCTTGGTGAAACGCTAAATAGGTTGGCAGCTACCTCAATGGAGGTGCTTTCAGTCTGCAAGGGGCTGGTGGGGACCTCATAGAATCACGGAATTGTAGGGGTTGGAAAAGACCTCTGAAGATCACCTAGTCCAACCCTCCTGTTAGAGCAGTATCACCTAGAGTAGATCACACAGGAACGCATCCAGGTAGGTTTTGAATGACTCTAGAGACGGAAATTCCATCACCTCTTGGGGCATCCTGTGCCAGTGCTGTTATGCTGAGAGTAAAGAAGTTTTTCCTTATGTTTAGCTTGAACCACCTGTGTTCCCCTTTGTGACCATTGCCCTTTGTGCTGTCCCTGGACAACACTGAGAAGACTCTGGTCCTATCCTCCTTACACCCACCCTTTAGATATTTGTAAGCACCGATGACATTTCCCCTCAGTCTCCTCACCCAAAACCAAAACTCACGATCACAAAAAAAGTGGAGAGGTTAACACCACAGCGTTTACTACACGAGCACAGGCGAATGCTCTGCTTGAATTAGGGGACACAATCCTAATTAATCGCCTCTTTCACACCGCTCTCCCCCCTCGTCACGATGCCGTAGCCCCGCGGCTGTCGCGCCTTTCCTGCAGTACCGAGCTCTGTCACAGCAGGGCAGCACATGTCACGACAGAACCCGGCTGGGTCAACCAGTTTCTCCCGGGACAGGAGCTCAGCCGCGGGGGACAGCCGGCCGTGGGGCAGCTCCCCGTGGGTCCTGGAATCACCTCCTCAAGCCTCATCCCCTGGGGGAGTGTACCTGCTCGTACCTGCGCTTCGGTGGCCCGCTGCTAACTGGGCACGGTGGGACTGTGCGGGAGGATAAAGGAGAACTTGGGAGTCGCTGGGGAATGGGAATTCAGTCACGTGGCGAAACAGAGATATGGGTATTTGTTGGGGTTTTGTATGATTTAGGGAAAGCAGATATGTTCCAGGTGGGGTCGTGGAAATTGGTTTACTTCCTTATGATCTGTTTGTGGGTTTGTTTGTTGTTTGGATTTTTTTGGTGGGTTTGGGGGGTGGGGATTGTGTTTGGTTGGTTTTGGGGTTTTTTGTTTTCTTGAGATATTGCAATCAATTTCTCCCTGCCCCACCTTTCTCCTCTCCAGATGTTCCTCCCTGTTTTATGCAGCAAGAACTGGGCCAGAAGCTGGTGCCCATGGTGGGCCAGCATTGCTGAGGTGCCCAACAACTCCAGGACATCCCTTGAGGGCAAGCTGCCCCATCCCCAGCTCTCAGCCCGCCCCTGCTACAGCACCAGCCTGGCCCCTACCCAGCCATCCTCTAGGCAGGAAACCTGTGGGACAAAGGTAACATGGTTTAAATCAGCTGAACCCGTGGCAATTTGCTGCTCTGCCTTGTTTGGCCAAGGTATTTGTAAACTGGCCCCTCCCTACCACCCACACCCACAGGGAGTGTCTGCTGGGATGGCAGGTCCCTCCCCTCCCTCTCCCACCAGCAGCAAAAGCACCTGTCAAGAAAAGAAACTGGTTGCCCTCCTGAAAAAGTTCTGGTGGAGAATCTGAATTTTCTGCACACTATTTTGTTTTTTTTTTTCCACGATAAGAAAAACAAAAAAACAAACCAACCAAAAAACCAACCAAACCAAAACCACCCAGTCCAGACAAGGTTTAGAACTTCCTAGAGGCCTTCTGAGCCAGGTTTTGACCAGCGTGTCTTGTATTGTAGAGCACAGAATTTTACTGCCTCAGAAACCACATTTCTCTCTCAGCTCTCCATTAGGCTAATTAATGCCACATTACTAGATTTCTGGGTTTAATTACAGCTATTTAAAAGTATATTTAAAGCTAGTATGGAGAGGCCACAACTTGTTTTGGTTGGATATTTGTTACCCAAACATAGGAATAAGTTGGCTGTCACAGGAATGGAATAAATTGGACAAGGATGAAGGGGAGGTGAAGGGTTAGGAAAACGATGGGTTTTTAGGATGCAATTTAACTGAGAACTGAAGTGCATGCTTTAGTCCATCCCTATTCAAGCTCACATTCAGAAAAGCAATTAGGCACATAATTAACTTCAAGCACACGGGCTGTTAAGCATGTGTCTAAGTGGTTTGTTGAAAAGGGATAGCATTAAAAGCATGCTTAAAATTAAGCACATACGCTCAGCTAATTTCCTTGCCAGCTAAGCACACTTTCAAATCATAATGGACTAAATTCAGCAATGACAGGATGACATCATTCAGAATTACAGCAAGGTCAAACTTGGTCTGTGGATTTCTGTCTTTTGAGATAAGGAGGAATTAAGCTTGTGAGCATATAAGAAAAAAAATCAGACAGGTACTGTGAAGTGCCACACTGAAATGTTATCATGGGTAGGGAATGTACAGGTATTTTTGAGAGCAGAATGTATCTTTCCCATCCCATTTACATTCTTAATAAATTTAAAATTTTTCTTCTTTAGGACAGAGGGGAAAAGTCCAAATGGGAATGTTTCTGCTTATTGGAAAAATGAAAGACTGATTGAGCTTTATAGTTTTAGTGTTTTGAAAAGCTTACATTTCAAAGCAGAATTGCTCAAAATGAGAAAGAAGGGTTTCCTCTAAGAAAAATATTAAGGACGATTAAATTTTTTTCATCAAAGCTTGTAATTCCAAATTCTTCTGGGAGAATTTTTTAAATGAAAGTGTTGTCCTGAAAAGCATTGACATCAAAATGAGCATTGCATTTAAAAAAAAAGAAGTCATTCATTTTCCTTGAGTCCTATTTTTCACTTCTGCTAATTAATAACCAGAAAGGAAAAAAAAAATAAGAGCACTGAAACACACTGTCCCCTTTGCCTTCTCATCCTAATTTGGGCATTGCAACCCCCGGAAGAGTTCTGACAAGAAAAAAAGAATCCCAATTCACAAATCAAAATCAGGTCAGTTGAGGCGGAGGATCCTATGTATTTTCTAAAATTACGTGGATACCTCCAGGCTTTTATGAAAAATGATCCCAGTTCCTGAAAACATAACGAGTGTTAGTGAGGGTGTACAGACTCACACAGGAACCAGGTTTTGACTGCTTCTGTCCCTCCTTATTTGCTTATCTCATGACTGCCCTGGGCTGGGGGATGCCTGGGGAGTGGACTGCAGAGCTTTTGGCCATCAGGAGCAGGCACCCGCTGTGGGGCTGGGCCTTAGGCTGTGGGAAGCCCACCACAGCTCCAGGATGTGTGGCAGCTACAGGGCAGAGGGTGGACAGGAGGGGACAAGGAATGCTCTCTGTTGGTGGCACAGTCAGATCCATTGGATCTCACCCTCCGAGGAGGACTGCAAAGTCCGGAGGCTGATTTCTTCCTCTGAAGAAAAGGAGAAGGAGGTGGCACCATAGCCAGAGGATGCCCAGTATGAGGGTGCTCTGGGACTCCATGGGGCTGCAGAGGATATAGAGTGTGGGTCAGCATGGAGAGACCAAATGCACAGAAGCCCCACCTGGCTCAGAGAGAGCCATGAGATGAGAATAGCTCAGTAACTTTTGCCATTTTTGTTGTCTTTCCCTCCGCCCCCACAGTTCCCATAGCATTGCATCAGACCTCTGCGGGACCTGTTTAGGTCTAGGTGAACTTCAAATTCATTGGTCTAGTTTCACTATGGTCAGTCACTAAACATTTAGACCTGACAAATAGCTTTGATTAAATAATCATTTGTTCTGTCAGTTTGTGAGAATATACTGCTGTTATCAGAGCATGTCTCCTCCCTGGAGCAGACACTGCTTCAGCTCCTCAGCACAGAGCTTTAACCTCCACTCAGCTTGGTCTTCATGTGTGTCTTCAGCAAATGCAAAGAAAATTTGTTTATCTATTTATTTATTTATTTGTTTGTTTTTAGCATATCACGAACTAAATGCTGATATACCCATTGTCCTATCTTTGCAAAGAAACACATTTTATGCTCACAGACAGGTATCTGTTTTAGTAAATCCCCTGGCTGTAAAGACGCAGATATTGCAACTCATAGCTTCTAAAGAGCTAGGAAAATTATTTTCCAAAGCTAACAACATTTTGACTCTAGACGTTTGTAGCTTTTTATTAATACACTATTTGATTTTTTCTATCATATTTAACTTGTATCATATTAAACATAACCACAGTTCCCAGGATGGAGCAAGACCTTGGGGGAAGGCTATTTTGCTCATACCTGTTATCTGACAACATGGTATAGCAATAAACTCAGCTCCTGAATCTCACCTGACAAGTCAAGAACTTGGCCCTTCCAAGTTTCCTGATCCTGCTGCAAGAAGAAAGGTCAGCCTGTCTAATTTTGCAAATCTCTCTCTGTTGCCAGCTCATGTAAATGCTACCCATGGGCACACAGAAAAGGTCAAAACTGCATGATGCATTCATGGCACAGAGGCATTGCCACTTGTCAGCATTATTATTGAGGGCACAACTTCAAACATTAAGGAGAAGATTGTATATTGTTCCTGTTGGTCTTCAAAGGGAGGAGACTGTTTTGGAAACGTGGTTCAATGCCCATGTTGTCCCAAGTGGTCGCACTTGGTATCGCTTGCAGTCACTGGATGACACTACACAGCCAGCTGAAAAGCTGGGTAATTCCAGGATTCCTGAGGCATGTCATAGCAATATCTCAGTTTCTTCTAAGAAAATCTCCAGGTTTGCTGAACATTTCCACAAATTTTAAGGAAAGCACAATGTTCAAAGTAGAGTGAACACTCATCATTCTAGTCCAAAATTAACTCAAAAATACTTTTTTCTTTTGTTAATTGGTAATATGGGAAGCTGCTTCTTTTTTGGTAAGCAAAGAAGTCAGAAAGCAGAGATCTGATCATTGCACTGAAGAGTCCAAGGGTAAGGTCAGAAATCTAATAGTTCTCATAATAATGTCTTCCGTTTCCTCTCAGCATTCCCTGGGAAATTCTTAGCACCATCCCCTTGCTTGAAAAGTACCACATTTCTTGTGGCATAAAAAATGGAAGTTCCACTTTGACAGAAAAAATGGTTTGTGGTTTATTCAATACAATAGTGATTGTATTTGTGGCTGGTATATGAAGCAACTTTGAGTCAAAAAGAGTTTTACATATTTTTTCATGTGGATCTCAGGCATTCACATGCACACACAAAATGGCATAAATGTTTATTCCTTCCTCAAATTATTTTGTCTGCAAGGCAGGGACTGTCCAGAGTTTCTGACTTATATGACATGAAGATGAAAAGAACATTCTTTTCTAAGTTTCTCTAATTTAATTTTTTTTTCCCAACAGTGAGAACAAGGGAAAGTATTCAATCTCTCCGTATGTTTCTACTAGGAGAGAATATACAAAGTATGTTAATGTCCCAACCTGAAGTTCATGGAATTTATTATTGCATGGATCTGCTTTCCTGAGTCTTAACAGAAGCTACTTGGTTCTTCATTACAGGACTACTATACTGAGTTGCAACAAAATTATGACGTATCCAGTTTTTCACCTAGAAAACTTAATTCATTCCCCTTTTCAATGTTATGTCTTTTAACAATTAGGAAGAAGTCTGTGAACCTTTCTAGATGTGAGACTTGAAAGAAGCATACCAAATAGCTAGTTCTTAGTTTGTGGGATGTTCAGAACACTATAGCCCAAAGAAGAAGGACTCTACAAGTTCACACAAGGATCTTTCATTCCCCCATTCCTTTCTGACAGTGTGACAGACCCACACAGAGAATGTCCCTGATGGCTTGTGGTGAGTCTTGTGAGAGGTTAAATGGTTGGGGATTATGCTCTTTTGTCTTGGAGTATCTCCAGGAGAAATCACCCTCAAATTTATGCTGTTATTTTTGTGTGAGTTGTTTGCAAAAGAAAGAGGAGTTTACCATGTACTTTTGGGCTCTATTGTGGATGTAAAAGGAAGTATCAAACTTCCACTGCTTATTGCCAAACTGAATTTAAATGTTGAAGGGAAAGTCCAAGTTGCTTTTTTTCCTTCCTTCAAAGTGAAAACTTCATAGCCTAAACAAATAAATAGGCTTTAGAGAGACAGCCAGTGGTTTACCCAAGGCTGAAAGAACATCTCTTCCCAGTGGGCTCACAGCAAAATCACAAAAAACTGGGCTGCCCTGCAGTGCCAGGAGGCTCCTGTTTGTACACCAGGCTCTTGCTTTCTGGAGGCAAAAAGAAATACATGTACTTTCCTATACATTTTGCAGATTTGATTCTACCAAGAAAAAAGCCAATCATAATCTTTGCTCTCCTTTTCAGCAGGATGTTTTAAATGAAAGCTTTGTGCCAAGGCTTTTTTTTTTTTTTTTTTTTTTTTTGGTAACTGACTTGGAGCTACATAATATAAACAAATTGCTGTTGCTGTATCATGAATCTCTACAGATCTAAGCAGGTTCAGTCCTGCCGTCCACATCAGGACCAGTGATCTTTACTCTTCTTGGCACACAGATAGAGTGTACAGGAGTGGTGTTATGCATGGGTCTACTCCTGTGCCAGCTGAAGTCAGTAACTAAACTTCCAGGGACTGCAAGAAGTCAGTTTGAAACTCCAAACACCCCATGAAATGATACTATCTATGACCATAGGGCAACCATGGCAGTGGCAACCTTTATTAAGGCTTTAACCATTCACTGTAATGGTTAAAAGGAAAAGGAAGGAAATTATTATACTTTGGGGGAAGAGCAGAGTGAATGTGGATAGCCAAAGTCCAGGCTCAGAAAATCCTTTGGATTCTGACAAACAAATGCCAGGAACCGGCCTCTGCTTGGTGTGCAGGAGTGTGTATTTACAGCCCTGTTGCCCCAGTTCACAGCTGGTTTATTAGCTTTTACCATCTGGCACACTAGCTTAAGCCTAGAAAAGTAGAGGTGCAGACATCTGTGTGTGGGGAAAGAAAGAGGGAGGATGGCAGTGATGTTGTAAACCAATGCAGCTGGGACCATGAATCAGAGACCTATGGCCCTATCCACCTCTGCATGGCAGAAAACAAGGCTCTGGGTTACATGCCTACTCTGCTGATCTGCAGAGCCAAAATGCAGGCTAAAGTGCAAGAATGAGGACAGATAGCAGTCACATGCAGGCATTAGTTTCCTGGTGGATCTGCAAACAGAGAAGTTAACTGTTTTGAAACAATCCAGCAGTAGTAGACTGGGGATAACAAACACTCAAGTCCTCTCCTCCCTTTTTCCCCCACAACACTTGTGAATACCTTCTGCCCCAGTGTGCTGCTACAGAAAGCCACCTATTCTCCAGGGTGGGCACACAGGTGCCCTTATACTGTAGTCAATGGTTGCTCTGACACTTGAGCAAAAAAAAAAAGACTTTGTTTAACCATTCGATAACACACCAGTTTTCTGTGGTTTCTGCTGTACCGGTGACATTTATATTCATCTTGGGCTTTCTAGGAAAAAGCAACAGCCTACAACAAAAGCCCCAACATGCTGCGGGGCACTCTGCCTCCTGCCTCTTCTCCTGCACAGGAAGATAAGAGTTCAGCAAGTAGAAGGGCTGGGTTTGTTAACTCCTGCAACAGTTTTGGGAGGGGTTACTTGCAGGCTTCTGAGGATAAACTATTTCTTGGTGGGTAGGATAGAAGCTGAAAGATTTTCAGTTTTCCAAAGCTCTTACAGTGCTGGAAAGTCTCAGTTGGCACAAAAGGCTTTGGAAAGCTTGTGAAAGGTCTTTTCCTTATCTGGGAGCTTGCCCTGGAACTGGACTTTTTGACACTAAGTAGGAGTGTAGTAATCTTAACCATTCCTGAGTCTGAACTCAGTATCTGACATATGGATTTGGCTTTAAAGTCACTTCAGAAAGAGACTGGGAACTCTGGGAGCCTGGAAGCCCTGAGCACCCATCCTGGAAGCCCTCACTTCAGAGCATGCAGGCAATCATGTGTCATACTGGCTGGCATTGCCCCACTGCTCATGTTGAACTTGTTTGGAGGAATTACAGTAACCCAGGATTAATGGGGAGAATTCTTAGCTCATCCTCACCAAACTATTGTCCAGGCTGAAATGACAATGTTTCCTAGCAAGGAACTACTACTACTACAAACACACTGATGACAAAGTGAATAGTGTCTTTCCTATTTGTGCATTCAGTCCAAGGTTATACTGCCATGTCCCAACCCAGCTTCCCCAGCAAGAATGTGTATTTTTATGCTGTTTGGGGCTGTTGCTTAGGCATTCATATTAAAAGGTTTGTGTGGAGGCTTCTGTTTGCTAACTTAGCATTTCCATTGTTTCTATTTGCCATCAACACAGAGAGAAAAAGAGCAAAGTGCAGTTTCTGTAACTCTGTCACAGAATGCTTCTCACAGCTGAAAGCTGATCAGCGAGTTGATGCTGTGTTTACTAGCAGGTTCACCAACTTTCCCAGGCCGTGCTGGCAGCCAGCAGAAGTGAGCTGAGGTAAATGAGAGCAGCAAGTCACTGTTCAGAGGCAGGAATGAGCTCCGACCAGGTGCTCTGACCAGAAAAGCCCCATTGCAGCTGCTCAGGAAGCCAGCATTGCTCGCTCAGATAGTGCTGCTGCCCTGGATGTCTGCAGGACCCCCTGGCCCAGGTTCAGAGGGCCACGTGTGACCCCATCTCTGCACCCCACAGAGTGTGCAAGGCCACACATTTAGGGGCGGGAGCTGAAGCTCCATGCTGTGGGGATGAGCGGGAGCTGCTGGCTCTCTGTAAGAGCAGGGCAGGAGGGAATGCAAGAGTTCTTCAAAACTGACCCCATATGCCTACGTGGTTTTGGTCCTGGATGGGGGCTGATGCAGCTGCTTTTTGTGCTTTGTTGGAGCAGTGACAGTCTCAGACCTTCATTTCCACATGCTGGCAAAACAGTGGGAATGAAATAATCTTTTTCCATCTCTCTCTCTGAACCTCTCATAAATGCTCTTTCTTTCACCCACTCTCATTCTTCAGCTGTTGCCTCCCATGGCTACATGTAGCAGAGCCACTTTCGGCTCATTTGGAAACCTGCTGAGTGAAACAGTTTTAAAATTTGTTACAGATCTTTTCCGAGCCCGTGCTGGGGGATTGAGGGAGACACAAACCCACCTAGAGAAGCAGGTTGGGTGTGATGGTGCCCATGTAAGGGCTGTGAGAATCCAGGCTGGCTGCTTCTGGCAAACAAACAGCAAACCTGAGGTTTCTTGCCACAGGCTACCGTAGCCTTGCAATATCAAGCAGACATCCTTGGCCAGCACCTGCGTGCCTGCTTTGTTGTTGTTGGTATAGACAGAGGCAGTCAAACTTGCAGAGTGCTGGTTTACAACTGGACAAGAGCTTCAGACACTTCAAGCACAGATCCCATCTCAGGTTACTGCAATCAGGTGCTTCTCCTCAGATGTGCGATGTTCAAAGCCTTGAGAGTCCTGGACTTTCCCAGCAGATTCCTCTGGAATGTAAATAGCTTTCAGATGCCTCACCAGGTGCCAGCGGGCTTCTTGGGGTAGCTGAAGGGGAAGTCCTCATGACATACTCAAACTAAATAATAATAACAGTAATAGTAATAATAATGGTAATAATTATGATGATTACTGTGTTTGGGTTTTTTTTTTTCCTCGAGGGAGGATGCTAGTTGGGTAAGAAGCAGCAGCTGTCAGTAGCAAATGTTGAGAACAAGTCAACTGAAAATACAGCTTGCTGGATATCAGTAAAGTATCTGCTCAGAACTCTGGCCGGTGATGTACTGACAAAGCACAAGAATGTTTCCTTTGGCTTGAAGTGGAAATATCAAAACAGATGTTTTAAATAAAGATCCTGACACTGCTGATAAGGAGCACCTCAAACTACGTTTGTATGCATTCTGGAGATTTTAAAGAAGTTACACATGGGAACTGTGGCTTTTTTCTCACCCCATGGACAGACGAGAGGGCTCTCGACCCCTGGGCTCTGGGCTGGGTTCTGGCACTGCCTTCCAGGATAATTTTGAGTCCTTTCATGTCTGGTATTTCAGTTTTCCCAGACACAAAAACAAGGCGTCTGCCACAGGCCTCCTTTACAAAGAGGGCTGTGGGAAGAGCCATGCATGATAATCTTTACCAAAATTTTCAGACACTGTCATGAAAATGTGACCCTGATGCTGTTCCTGTGGGACGGAACAGCATGTAGGGACAGAGCTCACAGAGGGAGTCATTGCCAGTTTGAGTGCCTGTATCCTCATGAGGCTAACAGGAGCACAGTCTGAAAGGTATTTTGACTGGTGCTAAAATGTTCTTTGGGAAATTATTTCAATTTCTTTATTCAAAATCTCACCATGTCTCTGTGTCTTTAACCAATTTCGTTGTTGTTTGTCTCTTCCTTTTTTCATATTCTTTCTCTGTTTCCTCTTGGCTGCTTCTGCCCTCACCTCTCCCTTCTGCACCAACTTCCCCTTTTTCCAGCCTCTTCCAGTTCACTCCTCCCTCTGCCAGCAGCCCTTCTGAGACAGATATCATGTTCAGAACACTCCATCACTGCTCCAACCAGGTGGTTGAGGGTCCCCACCACTGGATTGTCCCTCAACAAGAAGTACCTAGAACATGATGGTGATGGGCCAGTGAATGATGATCCCACAAATTAAGTCCGTTGGCCAAATGTGGACACCCATCAGTAGAGCATCCCTGGCAGAGAACCAGGGGTGACTTGAGGTGCCGTGACCCACTTGGGAGTACCTGGGTGTAACAGGTCCCTACTGCTGCCCCCACAGGGAATCATAGGAATGTCCTGGGCAGTAGCTGAGGCACTGTTCCAAGGGGCAAGAGGGAATGCAGCTTGCTGGCACCAGGTCATCTCCAAAAGATCCTTTAGGAAGGTTGCCTGGACTGGGTACCTGCCTGGCAGACTCCAGGAAATCATCCAGCCTGTACCAAAGCCATTGCTGCTCCCTTGGGATGGCTGACCACAGGGCAAGACGTGCCACCAAGGCAAGAGGTTGAGCTGGCAGAGTAGACAAGTTTTGAAGAGGTCCAGAGAAACCCTGAACCCACTGGTCTGCCTCACTGGTGCATAGCAGCTGACTTGCTTCTTGGCTGCTGGGGCCAGCATCCACCAGGATGGGGCAGCACCAAGTGGCTGCAGTGCACGAGGCTGTGAACAAACTGCCGGGGATGTATTCACTGTCTTTTGCCTTTTTATTATTATTTTTTTTTTAATAATGTAAGCTAAAGAATTTTTAGCTGCCAAACAAAAATGCTAACAAGAGAAAAGCAGGCATGAAGGGGCACAGCGGGAAGTGTTTGGCAATGATGGGTCTTGACACAAACTTCCTATTTTTAAAGTGGCTTAAGATAGCCCTGAAAATTATATCTGCATTGTTGCGAAATATCTCCTTGCTCTCCCTAAAAGCATCCTGATTCTACAGGCAGCAGAGCAGGCTAGTCCTTTGGCACCTAACAATGATATTTCATTTCCAGATCCCAGATATATCCTGGCCCTGGGAATATAGATTGTGTGCCAAGATGAGAGCTTGTCCCTAAGCAAAACTCCTTCTGCCTTTCCTAAAACACAGGTAAGTGAAGCAAAGGTTTCTAGTCAACAGGAGAGTGATATTTTTAGACATTTAGAATCATGATTGCAGGAGCTGAAGGGAGGAAAATTATATCAGCATGAGGTCTATCCAAGAGATATATCAGATATTTAACTGATAAGTAGATGCAGAAAGATCAAAGTCTCCTTCTGTGATGAATAGTTGTGATGAACACAAGTAGGAGGTGCAATGAAATTACTCTAGCTAGCTAGCTATCACTTGTTAGCATTTCTTTACATTTACATTAAGGTATCACTTTTGTTCCACAAATGTTTAAAGTACTACCCTGTAGCTACCAAATGGCAGGTGAAGCAGGAAGAGGAACAGCGTGTTCTTGACAGAAGAAAGAAGTCACAGCTCCCTCCCACCACCAGAAAGGGAAGTCGGCACAGCTGGAATCACAAACGGCTCTGGGGGAAATCACCTCTTCATTTTCACCTCCCCCTCCTCCACGTCCCACAGTGGCAGGCCCAGAGGCACTGAGGTTGCAGGCAACAAGGCAAAAAAGACCCGTGTGGGATTTCCAGCTCATTATGATGCATGAAGTGTTTGGAAAAGCAAAGTGAGGTGAACTCTGCCCCTGCTGTGTCCAAGGACAAAATCCTCTCATGTTTCCAAGCTGCCCCAACAGCCTGGAGCTCTCTTTTCCCCACTGACCTGGGTGTCTGAGGGATTTCCCAAAACCTGGGGAATCCTTCAGCAGTAGCCACTGGGGCATAATGACCACTGGTAGCCCTTGATTCCTTGCCTGAATAAAAGCTGCCCAGGTAAATAAGCATGACCCCAGAAAAATCAGACCACTCTTGTCTTCCACCACCCCAGGACCAGCCAAGGAAATGTACCAGAGGTGGCCACATCCTAGCTACTTCTGCCAGCAAGCTGACCACCCACTCAGGGAAGGAGCTGGGGCTCCCTCCTTCTTCCCCATAGCTTGCCATGTCCTTCAGCATCTCCCTGAATCTCCTCTCCTCACTACACTTTATCTGCTCACCTCTCCCCTTTGCCTTCCTGGGACCCCACAGCGACCCCTCTCCCTGCCCCTCCCATACCCTTCTCCTGGGTGCCCTGTTCCCCCTTCTCTGGACACCCGCTCTGCTCTCTTCCCCTCTCCACCCTCCCTATCTGGGGTCCTGCTGATGATGAGCAGGGAAAATGAGCAGAGCTGGGTTGTGAACCAGCCATCTCCGAGCAGCAGAGGGAAACTTGAGGCCCTGAAAAACAAATATTAAGGTTTTCTGTGTCCTTCAGACCTTGTTGCAAATTTAATTCCCTCTCACAGGCAAAGGGACCAATTCAGCTCCAAAGGCCTCTCCCCAAGCCAGACGTCCCCAGGGCTTTATGTAGCTTCATGTCTGCACCACAGAAGGTGCCTTTTTGGCTCCAGAGTCCAGGCCAGACCAGGCCAGCTGAAGGAAACATCTCATTTTTCCTGAATTGCAGAATAAAGTAACCTACAGCCTGTGATGCCCCACGTTGATGCACAGGATCTCTGGATGTCTGAGCAGCCCAGAAAGAGGTGGCTGGGTACTCTTCCAGATGAATACATTGAAATGAACTATTCTGTAGTAAAGGCAGCAAAAAACTGTGTTTTCATAGCATATTCTTGATGCTTTGGCCTCCACAACCCATAAATAAAAGTGTCTATTTGATGTTTATTTCATCCTCAACCACACATAATCTGTGCTGCTCCCTTGCTCCCACCTGTGCTGCAAATAAGATGGAGGATTCTTGGTATCTTTGACTTTCAGGCACCTAAGTGGTTCTGCAGCCCTAAGGTGGAGCTGAGCCCCTCACATATATGGAGGAACCCCTCACTGCAAGCCATAATTCTCATTTTCTGCCACAAAGCAGGCAGACAGTCTCATAGTTTGGGCGGCCACCCCATGCTGGGTGACATCTGTACCCCTCCCTCTACCATGCACTCCTGGGATGTCCATGCATGGTGTCTACCAATAGTGGAGAAGGGGAAAAAGTTTCTGTTTCTTTCCTTCACTTTTCATCTGTATTTTTTATTGTAGCCCACAGGTCTGTCTCTCCCTTCAGTGTACCCTATCTGCTCATATCTCACTAATGGCATACATGAATGGCCAGGTGCCTTTCCATGTCATGAGCCTTGAGTGAGTTGTTCCCTGGCATTGTGTGGGTACACGGCAGAAGCCATTACTGCTGCACCAGCTCACAGACCTAACTCAAAAGATCTGATTGCATGGGCCATGTGTCCTTAGAAGAAGGCTCACAGACCTACACCAATGCTCCTGCTGAAATATTTGTTGCCACCACTATCTCATGCAAGTACTTTCCAAGTACCTGTGTGTAGAAACTGGACAAGTGGATGCACTCTGGGGCTCTGGTTTGGGAAGAAAAATACTTGGCATCAGATACCCCTGGTAGAAGGTAGCAGAGACTTGCATGTGGCAGGAGAGTTAAGTCATAAAGTGGTGTGGGAAAATGTTCACAGAAGATCAGCACTACATGACACTGTTCATAGTAAGACTTTCAGACTTCTGGCCCAATATTTTCATGCCCAAGTGGCTGCTTTGGGATGAGGTTTTATTAGGATCATGGAGGAAGCCGAAGCCAAAGTAATTCACAAGAGTAAGATTGGGAAACTAACACTCCTTAGCCCAGAATTTTGGCAGGTATCTTATTTTGGCAAAGCTGCAGTGCCCCAACATGCTGGAGCAGGGCTTCATATTTAGCAAGGAGATGACTCTCAGTCAGAGAAGGGTGTTTTGCTGTTCTTGGAACAATCAGCCCAAATTTCAAGATATAGAAGCTTTTGGAGAAATTTCAGTTTCCTCAGGAAAAAGCTAGCTGGATCTTCCCCAAGGACAGTTTGCACAGAGCATGTTTAATACAAGGACTTCAACAAGATCTCTGCTCAAGTCTGATGCAGACTGATACCTGATGTAAGCACTAGTGCTGAGAGTAGGAGTACTAACACTCCTGAGGGCTCCTACCTCTTTCAGGCAGTATGGAGAAGTCAGATGCCTACCCGAGTGCAGGCAGACCAGGCTCCAAAAGAAGGCAGAGAGATGGATGAAACAGGTAGGGGTAAAAGCATGGGAGTCAGAACTGTAGGATCAGACTGGGACTACATGTGATCTATATCACTTCTCATATGCTGAAGTGATACTAAGTGATGCTAATTCCAGATAATTCTGGTGCTGCAGCCTCTATATAGCTATAAAGGGGATCTATATCTGCCTCTCTTTCCCGTTTTATCTTCTATTCCACATCACTCCCTCATCTTTCTGTAATCTCCTGTCCCCCTTCCCCAGCAACCTTCCCTCTGACCTTGGCTGCTGTCCTTTCTCTACCTTTCTTGTAACTTCAATATTTTGCTGACAGTCCCTGTAATTCTCTAGATGTTTATTTCTTTGTCCTCCCACTGTTAAGTTAGCTTCCAGTGCCCTCTATCCCTCTCACATACCATATCTGATATTTAGGGGACTTGGATTTCTCAAAGCACTGTGTTCTCTCCAGCATTGCTGAGTCCTCTTTCTTCCCTTCACCCAGCACTGCTAAGTGACCCGCCTTACCTTCCAGGTGGCCTTTGCTCTCCCTCATCTGTGCAGTCCCCTCTCCCTTATCTGTGTTGGGTTGCCAGTTGGACTTGATGATCTTAGAGGTCTTTTCCAACCGTATGTTTCTATGATTCTATATGTTCATGGGGGAAAACCACATTCCTGCAACTGCACACCCACATTTCCCCTATCCTCCTAGCTACATAGTGGTGCAAGGAAAGCTAATTCCTACTGGGAAGGCAGTTAGGGATGGCAGCTTGGATGAGAGGTGGAATAAGCTCAGAGATTGAATGTCCACTAGCCTGGGGCTAGCAAGAGCTGGGAGGGAACAGAGGGAAAGGATAGTTAAGACGCAGGTGTGCAAAACCATCAGAAGTATCTTCTGAGTAGGGCAATGAAGTCATAAACCAATTTTCATTACAGAAAATGGAATGGTCTTCATTAACTGAAGTGAGGCAGGAGGGGTAATGTGCCTTCTCATTCTGCTTCTCTGCTCCCTGCAGGCTCTGCAGGATCACTGGAGCTGTATCACTGCCATTGGCTTTGGCAAACACACATTTTCCAGGACATGAGACATACTGTGGGATTCAAGCAAGGATATTCCTCTCCAGACATACACCATGGGATCAGAATAGCAGCAATGAGTGAAAACTGGCACAGCATATCTCAGGGAAAGGCTCATTGGAGATGTGGAAAGCAGCAGAGATTCACTTCCACGTAATGACATGTAGAATGATTGCTAAATATACTTCTGAAAAGCCAGAAATAATTCTTCAAGACCAGGCTGACCAAGCCCTTTCCTGTTCACAGAATCACAGAACCATCCGGGTTGGAAAGGACTACTGAGATCATCAAGTCCAACCCTTAATCCACTGCCACTCTGGTTACCAGACCATGGCAGTGAGTACCACATCCAGTCTCTTCTTACAAACCTCCAAGGACAGAGAATCTACCACCTCCCTGGGCAGCCCATTCCAATGCCTGATCACCCTTTCTGTAAAGAATTTTTTCCTAATATCTAACCTAAACCTCCCATGGCAGAGCTTAAGTCCATGCCCTCTTGTCTTACTGACAGCTGCCTGGGAAAAGAGACCAACCCCCACCTGGCTACACCCTCCTGTCAGGGAGTTGTAGAGAGTGATGAGGTCTCCCCTGAGCCTCCTCTTCTCCAGGCTGGACACCCCCAGCTCCCTCAGCCCTTCCTCACAGGACTTGTGCTGGATCCCTTCACAGCCTCCTTGCTCTTCTCTGAACCCGCTCCAGGACCTCAATCTCCTTCCTGAACTGAGGGGCCCAGAACTGGACACAGGACTCGAGGTGTGGCCTCACCAGCGCTGAGTACAGGGACAGAATCCCTTCCCTGGACCTGCTGGCCACACTGTTCCTGACACAGGCCAGGATGCCATTAGCCTTCTTGGCCACCTGGGCACACTGCTGGCTCATGTTCAGCTTCCTGTCAATCCAGACTCCCAGGTCCCTTTCTGCCTGGCTGCTCTCAGCCACTCTGTCCCCAGCCTGGAGCTCCCCATGGGGTTGTTGTGGCCAAAGTGCAGGACCCGGCACTTGGCCGTGTTGAACCTCACCCCATTGGAATCAGCCCAACTCTCCAGTCTGTCCAGGTCCCTCTGCAGAGCCCTCCTGCCTTCCAGCTGATCCACACTTCCCCCCAGCTTAGTGTCGTCTGCGAATTTGCTCATGGTGGACTCAGTCCCCACATCCAAACCATCAACGAAGATATTAAACAGAACCAGGCCCAGCACTGGGGACACCACTGGTGAGCGTCCGGCAATTGGATCAGCCCTGTTCAGCACCACTCTCTGGGGGCCTTCAGCTGTTCCTAACCCAGCACAGAGTGCTCCTGTCTGAGCCCTGGGTTGACAGCTTTGTCAGAAGGATCCTATGGGAAGTTATGAAGATGTTATTGAAGAGTGCTGAGCATTGGAGCCACCAGCTGAGGCACAGGGGAAGCCCTGAGATGGCAGCTAGTGATGGACATACTTTATGCCAAGTTTCATCTTGAAGTACAAGGACAGTTATTAAAATCATTTGCAGATCTGTTTAACTAAGGGGAACTGTCAAAGTCAGTGCTGTGTCCTATGTTGTGGTGCTTCTCTTGTTTAATGTCTGAATGAAAAGAGACCAAAAAAATACTGTATAAGCTGTTTCAGACTTTTTTGCTGATGAGACATTTTTTGGGGGTGCGTCAGTATCTACTTCACAATGCATGGATTTTTTTTTTCATCTTAAGATAGATTAATTTTCCTGCAATTAGGACCAAGAATAAAACCAGGCTCAGAAGCATGAGCTGGCTCCATCACTGTCTATAGACACAAAGCAAAGTGCCTCTTCACCAGTGAAAAAAGAACATTTGCTCCATGCTAGCCTATAACATCTCTTTTACTGCAGCAGATCCAGTGTCATGAATACACCAGGATTCTTTGGTTTTCCTAAAGCACCTGCCTCAAAGCTTGCTATACCCCATGTGCAATCTGGATTTGAATCTCCTCTTTCTTTGAATATTGCTTTGGGTCATGATTGACAGACTATGAAGGCTGAGGTTCTCCTGATCGTGGGTATCACTGTGAAAGAATAATAAATTGTTCAAACTTCAGCACATAGCAAAGGAACATGGCAACTCTAAGAGTTTCACAGAACAAGCATTTACAGATACCACAATCAATGTGGTATCACATTGGGGCACCTTTCTGGGCAACTTGTTTTGGGACAGATGCACAGCTACAGGCAGATCTAGTTCAGGGGTTCCTTTCAAACCCATCATTTTAAGTTAAAGGAGCTTAGAGGTGTGGTCTCATCAAGGGAACAGAATAGTAATTTCAAGTACCCTTGCATCACTCTTGAAGGTGAAGAAGTCCTACAGAAGGCAGGCTGTTGGTACACAGCACCTTAAAGGGATGGTCCCCACAGAACTTAGTATTAAAAACCACACTGTGACGGAAGAAGTAGAATGAACTTTCCTCAGGATCTCAAATAAAGAAGAAAAGAACATCTTCCAGAAAACAATGCAGAGATTACAAGGACAAAAAGGAGCATTTTCGCGTATTTGGACAAGATACCTTGCAAGAACACCAGAAGAAAAGCCCACACCTTTAAAAAGAAATAAGACAGGACTGCATTACAACTGGCTTCCTCCTTGCTTACATTTGCCTTAGGCCTGGCCCTGCTGCATTTCAAAGACAAACTGCATCTCCCCAAGCTTTGTGTGTTTGTTTCATCTCAGCATCTGTGCCCTCTTTTTTTTCACTGTGGCCTTCAGAAGTTGCTCCATTGTTTCCTGCTGGGTTTTTGCAATGACAAGAAGGGTGGAGGTAGGTTTCCCACCCCTCTTTCTACCCACACTTATAATATGTGCTCCCCAGACCCTTTGCATTGTGTCCCAGCTCTCTGCTGCTCCTGACTCATTTCCCCATCCTGAGTCCTGTGGATTCCCTGTATGCAGAGTCCCTTAGCTGTTTCTTTCTGCAGGTTGAGGAGGCTGAGGACACCCTTCCTGATCCAGGCAGTGAGAGGAGGTTAGGCAGTGGCTTCCTTTTTTTTTGCCTTTTTGGGAAGCTGGGCAGCAAACAAAAGTTTTCCAGAACTGTTGATAGGTTATAAAGAAGGATTAAAGAGGATAGGGAAGTATTTTGGCCAGGGCAGATGAAAGCTGTGACCCAAGAAATCACTGCTGTATGAGGAAAGTGCATGACAAAGTTTTGGCTGGAAGACTGTTGGGACAGATATCAATTGTATCATCTCTAGCCTGGTGCTGTTTTGATAACTGGAGGGGAAGATGGAACTGGTGTTTTCCTGGGGTGTTTTCCATCAACTTGTTGAAAGGTATAATCTTTTTTCAGTAGGATTAAAATGTGAAAAAAATGTGAAAGCATGCACAAAGTAGAAATCCTTGTCTAAAGACGGTTTTCCCCATTTCGTGGTGCAGTGGATTCAGTTTAGATAAGCTCCTTTCTTGACATTAGGTTAAAGCCCTGAAGAGCAGCTGTGGTCAACCTAGCACATCTGGAATCAGAGATGTCAGTCCATTGGACTAAGGTACAATTCTACAATTTAGGCCTTGAAAGAGGATTTTTTTGCCTTTTTTTCTATGACAGCTCAGGTAGGATATTGTTCTTACTGACAAGATTATTGCATGTGTATCATCATGGACACTGTTATGCCTGACTTATGCAAGGAAAGACAAAACACAAATCCGTCTGTCCTTACCAAGGCTGAGAGCCTTAACTGCATTTCTTAGACTTATTTCTGAGTATCTACCAGCATCTGAAAGTGCCTTTGCAGGCAAGAGACTGCCATTCAGTGCTTTCTCACTTGCTTTGGCAGTTGCTGTTTGTGCAGATTTCTTTCTTAAAGGGCATGTTACCGAAATTCTGCTATCAGCCAGTAGCACAGGGCATGACTTGTTAGCTGAAGATTCCTATTTATTTACATGACTTGATAATTGAAGGTTTTTGGCCTTATTTACACTGACACTAACCACGTTTTTTGCCTTCCATCTGGAAACCACTGAAGGTTTGTCTAATCAGGGCTAGCTTATTTTCAAGAAAGTTGTGAACTCCATTTCTACAAGTAAAAGCATGCTTGGTGCCTTCTAAAGGGGCTGGGTGCAGCTAAGCTGTTTTCACTTCTGCAGACTGATATTGCAGTTTTAATTGAGTCATCCCAACTTCCCTGCTTGTCCCTGGGAGACGGGCCAGCAGTGGCCAATCCCCTTGGTCCTCCCCACTGCATCCTGATGCTTCTCTGTGCCTGAAGGCTATGAGACACCTACCACATACTACACCAACACGAGCTGAGAGGAGGGGAAATTCCAGGAGCGATGTGGGAGAGAGCAGGACTGGGCATGCAGCTGGGTCCCAGGACAACCCTGCTGGCTCATTTACTCCTGTGACTGAGGATTGGGGGTTGCTCTTCAAAGGCGTAGCTTGGTGCTTGCTAAGCTGGCAGTCTTTGGTTGTGGTGTTCTCTTTCTGGCAGATCCACGGGCAGTTCCAGCTCAGTGTCTGGCCATTCAGTCACTAAGTCACAGTGGGAAAGCAGCAAGGTCAGCCAGAGATGGGGAGGAGCAAGACTTCACCTTACAACAGTGCCTTGAGCAGTTATGCTGTACTTGGAGTAACACAAAATTGCTTCTGGGCCTCAGCAAAACAACAGCTTCTCTTGCATGCCTAGGTCAATGAAAATTGGAGTCACAATGCCATTTCCAGAATGTCTTCCAGATCTTGTCCTTTGATGGGGAGATACGATTACTGGCACTTGTGACAAAATGGGTGAGAATGGATGCTGCTCTGGTCATACTGTCATACTGTCATCCAGCCTGCCAGCTAACTCAGCCTCTCCATGACACCCAGCCCCCCAGCACCAGTACACTTCCAAGTCCTTTTGGGACAGGACAGCCCATTCCCTCTGAAACAAACCCAGGTGCACTGGGGAGAAATGTTCACTCCAGGATGGTCTGAGGAGGTGGTATGGGCAATCTGCACCAGGTCTGACATCCTTCACTCCAGATCAGTCCTCCAGCACTGCCCGACACAGGCAGCCCCAGGCAACTGTGTCCCCGTAGCTTTATCCCACACAGTGTGGCAGGCAGGTGCCTGGAGGTATCCTCAGCTTCATGTCATAAAAGTACATCTGTAGTGGGCTGCAACAAACCTCTCTCATTGTTTCAGACATTTTGAACAGAGAAAACACAGAAGATACGCGGATCATGTCCTACAGCCCCATCTGCAGCACATGGAGCTCTGTGAAGGGCTGGGGCAAGACCTCTGTGACCTGGATGTGCTTGGATGTGCTCACCATGTCCTGAGCAGCACAAGCACGGCTGCTGGCACTGGCTGGGGCAATGATCACGCTTGTGTTGTCAAAAACATGTTTGGCAGAGCATCACAGCCCATGATGCCCCCGGTGCTTTTTAGTTCTCTGTGGGAGACACAGCAAGAGCTGTCAATATTTCATGATATCACTGACAGCACTTCTGACTGTAATTGCTTGTCATATGTTTATTACCTACAGGAATAGCAACTTGTAGTTACTGGCGTAACTCAGCCACTGATGAAAGTTCCTTGTTACTTTGTTTGTTTTCACCGCCATTTGCTTGCTGTAATTAAGTAACCACAGAGTTACCTTCATTAACAGAGAGAACTTTCTCTTTCAAGATGACTCTCTGGAGGGTGAAGCACTACTCATGCCAAGGAACATTGTCGGGGGGCACACCTTCACCTTTTTCAGTGTTTACCACCCAGAAAAGGGGCAGAGCTAGCAATGAAAACATGATTTATTATTTCTTTTAAAGAATATGTTTAGCTCTGCAAAAATGTTTAATGGTGCATATTTTAAAGTGCAGCACAGAGACCCATTTTCTGTGGACAGAACTTCTTCATGAAGAACAGCAAGCATATATAGCCATGGAATTCAAAATAAGTTACTGCAAAAAGAAAAAAGAAAGGGTAATATATGCCAACCTGTATTTTCCTGATGTCTTTCCTTCTTCCTATAGCCATCTCTTCTTCCAGATCCTCTACACAACTAGGAATGTTCCTGTAAGGTGCCATGCCATATAAATGCAGCAGAAAGAATAACCAATGCCACACCAGTGATTCTAATCAGAAAAGAGCCCTTGCTGCTGGATCTGTGAAATGCTGTTACCAGCTGTGATTTGTTCAACAGCAGAACCAGTGGGTGTAGGTCACTCACAGGGAGAGGGGGGATGATTTGATACAGCTTTGGGCTTGAAGGAAAACCTGAGAGGCAGGAGGCATTTGTGGTGCATCCCAGCTTCTCCTATAAAAAGCTGCCAACCTGTGCTGGGGCTTTGACCAGATCCTGATAGTGATGCACCCAGGGAACAGAATGACAGCTGCCTTGCATAGGAGAGGCCTAGACCACTGCATTTGTGGGCTTTTTTCTGTACATTCACTCTGTTTGTCTGAGATGAAGATCTGTGCTAAAGGTCTTCTCCTCAGTGCGCAGAGCAACAGACTGGGAGGCAGGCGTGAGCTATGGGTAAAGCCCAGAATCCCTGAAAGCCATTGCAGAGAGGTCAGAGTTAGAGGAAGGAGAAATGCTTTGAATCATGTGGGCAAAAAATCAGAACTACCAAACTAAACCACCACCCTGACAATTACATACCTGGGAGGGACACATGGATTCCCTTTCTATGAAACCACAGGAGGCTCTGCTCTTGCACCAGGGAAATTCTCAGCAGAAAGAAGGAGAGGTTTCCTGCTGTAGGGTCAGAAATAACACCTAAGAAATTATCTAAGATGACTCATAGAAATGTAACTTTTAAAAGACGGAAAGATCAGCCCAGCATCACTTCAGCAAGTTCTAGTCTGTAGTAATTTGACACTGCAAACTCACTTCTTGCCTTGTCATACAGCCAGATTCTTCTGCCTGGTTTAAGTAGAACTTCGTTTTGGTTAACAGAAGACCTGTGCAATTTTTGTCAGTAAGACTGAAAGATTTTTCTCCTTGATGTCAGGGCCTTTAGTATCCAAACAAACCTATTGTCTCCCAGTAGTTAAATACAGAAGCTGGATCACAAGCTTCTGTTGCATCACAAAAACTGTGTTTGTTCAGGCTTCAGCCTAGTTCTACAAGCTCATTTGAACATTCTCAGAGGAGATATGCTTATTTCTTGTTCTTTGTACTTTGCACATGTAACTTCTTGGTCACTGCTTCCATCAGCAAAAAAAGGTGCACTCTGGGGAGAAAGCCTTCATGAGCATGTGTGTATATCTTTTTCTTAATAAATACCTCTCACAAAAAAACCCAAAGCAAAATTAAACAGATGTATTTGTTCAGAGCAGTCACTTCTCAGATCTCAGTTATTTCAGAGACTCACTGCTTAGATTGAGCACCAAATTCAGAGCAGTTGTGCAGAGGCAGGAGGATTGCCATCCCTCTGCAAGCACACGGTCATCTGGAGGAGCCCCACTAGACCAGAGGGGAGCCAGGCAGACGGAAGGATGTAACATCCACACCAAGAGAAGAAAGGATAAGCTTGTGGTTAGAAGGTGACAGAAGGATCAGTAAGATGGAAGGATAATCACAAGAAGTAACCAGTGAAAGACAGAAAGGATTTAGGTGCAAGGAAAGGGCAGGTGTGTGCAGAGTGAGCCCAAAGGGAAGGGTGAGAAGGAAGCTGAGGGTCCAAGGCTTTGGGATGTTCATCCAAAAAAAAGCCCAGTCAAAATGGCAGCATGATTTCTTCACCTCCTGCACTGGCTCCTGATGCTGGCTGCTCCCTGCAGCCTTCCTCCAGGACTTCATTCAGAGACTCTGGATCACTATCAGTAATGGAGGAAAAGTGACTCTGCCCAGCTCTATCTCATCAGACTTCCACAACTGGTCCCCACATCCCTCATCACTAGCACATATGGCATCAATGTGCTCTCTCTTCCTCTCAGAGAGAATAGAATGTAGATGTCTCCTTAGGATACCTTGAGCTCATTTACAACTTGGAGCTCCACGTGATGATCAGTACTCTCACATATGCATTTTTGGGTGACAGAGTGCTTTGATGGTGCCTGGCACCCTTAGGCATGCTGACCCAGGATGAAGCATGAGAGGCATGTCCTGCTCCTGCATGGGCTGCTCCTTTGGGGGAGTGGAATAAACTTGGCAGCAGCCCATTTCCCAAAAAGAGGCATCTGACAACACATCCCAGTATTTCTGTTATCAGGAAATACAGGTTTCGACTGCAACATTCCCTGTCTCATAATGAGAAAAAGAAACATCTCTGCCCCCATCTATGATGAAAAGACAGCATATTTCCCAGCCCTAGGTGTGAAGCTGAACTGACATTGTGAAGTTTTTGAAGGCTTTTTTTTCTCCCCTGATTTGCAAAGGCATCTGCACAGAAGTGGTCAGCTTTCTGACATTGTGCTCACCTCCAATCAAGCTCTCCCAGGAACACACCCTGAAGGACAGGAAGGACACAGGATTGACATGAAAGCCAGATGGGCACTCCCAACCTGAATTTCTGGCACTGGCAATGCATGGTGCTGCAGAAGTGCAGAGGTTTATTCTCAAGTGGATTTGAAGTAAACAGAAGAAGTTACAGGTTACCAGGGGTTGCCCAAGAGATGCCAGCATCCCGATGGTCAGTCCAGCTGGCAGCCACTCTTACCAGATTGCTGGCAAGGCAGGCTCCAGAAAGTAGAAGATGATCCAAGGCAGAGCTCTGGTAATGCTGGCACTGCAGCATGTACCAGTTCTTGTTCTAAAAGAACAACATGGAATGGTAAAAAAACATGCTCTCACTGGGGAGCAAAGGGACTGGATGCTGAAGACACTGGCATTCCTGCCATGTGACACACAGCACGTTAGGCAACTGATTCACAAATTTCATACTAACTTTCATCTCTTTTCTACCTTTACGCCATGATCTTGCAAACAGGGAACTTCTAGACAAACAAGGAAGGAGAGGGGAGATGGTCATGTGAGTTAGAGTGAGACTGATCTGACAGCAATGACTCCTGTAACAACTACAAGTTTTAGATACTATACAAGAATAAGAAAGAATAGAATCCTAAATCATAGCAACCCACTGGGTCTGGACTTCACCTGGATGGTCTAAAAATAAAGATTCCCACTGCTGGTGGTTTCCATTTCACAGTTCTTTCCCTTTCTATTTTGAGAAGAAATTCCAGTTACTCAGTCTCTGGTTAAAGGAGTTTAGAATGGAGATTTTCTTACTCAGAAAAGGGAATTGATCTTTAAATGTGTGTAACGCTCACTGTAACAACACTCACTGTAACAACACACACTTCTTTCCACAAAAGAATTCAGGTTAACAGCCAATCACCCAAATTTTCCTGCAAAAGCCAGGAAACAAAAAGGAAGAAACCAGGAAGTGGAAGATACTAAAGGCAAGACAAAAGACTCAAAACAAAAATTGCTTTTGCTATTGGTAGTCTGCCAAGAAACATTGTGGTAGTGGAGAATGAAAATGCATATTTGCTGCTCTTCATGATGAGGCAGTTCTTCACTGAAAATGTTGTCCTTGAAAACATTTGTGAATCCCTAGCCCAGGCTCTTGTCTCCTGAGGATTTCATGATACCCTAAGAAGGGCATTTTAACATAAATCCCCTCACTTGTAATTTTCAAACAGATATTCAAATATTTGCAAAGCTTGAGTGTTTCTCATACTGATATGGACCCATTTGTGCTTTCTATAAAGTTCCTATAAAATTCTGTAAATAAACAGAAAAACTGATAACAATTTTGCCCAAGAAGAGATGTGCTACTATTATAACTCAGCAAGTAAGCTGCTTTAAAATAATTTTTGAATTTGAAATCTGAGAGGGTAGGTGGCTACTTCCCCTACCAGACAGCAGGGGACTGTGCTCTTGTGTATGTGAGTGTGTGTGTGAGTCTATAGACATATTCTTTAAAGATTTAAACTCCATTTTCAGCTTATAACAGTAACACCCATTCCCCCTGCCTCCCCTTTCTAGCAGTCAGAATGTGAAAAGGATTCACATGTAGGATTCCTTTAACAAGTTGTTGGGGTTTTTTTCATTTTACATCTTGTGATTTTTCATACTGTCTCCAGTTGGGGAAAATGCATGGCAGTGAACTATTCAAGGCTGCTAAGCTTCAGCTTCTCACTTTTCCCTAAGGACAGAGTTAAACTATTTTCAAACTTTTTTTTTTTTTTACCTACTCTGCAGCTTTGCTGAAGTTGAGGGGGATTGGAAAGTTGCAACAGGAAAAAGAAAATGAAACCTGACCTGATGATGCCCCCACAGAATGCAGTCTACAAAGTCTGAGCAAGTCAGTGAATAAATGAATAAACCAATGCATGTGACAATTTTGCTTGGATCACTGTTGCACTGTGCTGTTCTTCACAACCACTTAATATACATTGATCCAGACTGTGAGCATTTCTACTTCCATTTCTAAACCCTGAGTACACATTGTTCCTTTATTCATCACAAAAGAATTTTTTTCATAAATAGAAACAAAAAGAAAGTTAAATTCACATGATATTACAAGATTTACATTGATGTTTTCCATGTAAAAATTCTGTTTTTCCTGGAAATGACAAATTCCCAAATGCAAGGACTGATTTTGCTAAAACATTATTTCTCAGCAAGTAAATATTTAAGTGGAGATATTTTGAGCTTTTTCATGGTAATCTTGGATTCTTTCCATTTTGGGGGGGACCTATTATCCTGGTTTGGGCCAGGATAAAGGTGATTTTCTGTCTTGTACTTTTGCTTTTAGCTAAGTCTCTTGTAAGTAGCTGCACTTGCTGAAATTAACAGCAAGTTTCTCTGACAGTGTCTGCTTTTGGGACTGATAACACTCAATGTTTATAGTTACTGCTAGAGACTGGTGTGCAGAGCCAAGGACACTGCTCAGCTCTGATGAGAACATTTTACCATCCAGGAGAATAAAGAGGTCCCACCTGCAGCCCTCCTTTGGGGAGGAACGGACAAGATAGATGCCAGAATTGACCAAACAGAGTATTCCATCCCATACACATCATACTCAGTATAAATTTGAAGGATCACAAGGGTCAAGCCATGATTTCCTGATTTCCTGCTTCCAGCTTCCAGCTGCCTGCCCTTCCTGCCTTTCCTGCTTCCCTTCCTTCACCCGGCATCCTGGAAGGATCCCGTCCGTTCGTCTGCCTGTGCTCCTGATCCATGCCAGTCCATATCTGTGTGTTCCTGCCTCCAGCTCCCGACTGCTGCCGACTCCAGGAGTCCAGCCTGGACTTTCCCAGGGCTGCCCTGCAGCCTCCGTGGTGACGTGAGAGTTATTGGGGGAGAGGGGGGAGGAATGTGGTATCCATTTTCCTGTATATTTGTATATATTTAGCAATTTTTCCTATTTATCATTACTGTTTCATTAAAGTTGTGTAGTTTAGTTTCCAACCCATAAGTCTCTCTCCCTTATTCTCTCTCCTTTCTTTATCAATGAGGAGAGAGAGATTAATAGAGAGCGTCTGTTACTCGGTTTAATTGCTGGGCCAGTGTTAAACCGTGACACCTATCATTGAGGATAACAAAACTTCCCTGAATACTTTTAGACACAGAGAACGCAAGATGATCAGAGCCAGTGTTGTAGCTGTAGCCCCAACAAAAGATGCATTACCACACAACAACTTCCTCTGAACCATAAGTTTAACCAGTTCAGTTGGCTTGGAATATGTATAAACATTTTTGGTCAGCACTTGTCCAATGTCTGTCACCTGTCTGATGGGTGTAGTGGCTGTTTCCAGCACCCATAGGTACAGTGTTGTCGCAGATGCTCATCTTCCTCTTCTGCTGCTGTGTCTTTGCCACACACTCCCCTCTGAATCCTGCATATCCCTTCATATTCAGTGTAAATCTCTCTGCTCACTCTGTCTCTGTTTGCATTTGTTTCCCCTTGTCTGTGCTCTTCTCTTCTCAGATCCTTTCTGAGGTCCCAGAACCCTCTGCTGCTGCCCCAGCCATGCACCACATGTCCTTTTTCACTCTCCCACCCCTCTCACCCAGCATCAGGGAGGATGTTCAGTTCATGCTCCAACAGCTGCTGGCCTGGATTTTCTTCCCCACTCCTAGAAGCAGGTCAGGAGCCTTTCACCTCCTGCAGGTGCCTGTAGGAGCTTGGCTGGGAACCCAGACAAAGAGTGGTCAGCATGCCTCTCCACAGGGCCAGACAGGAGAAGCAGTCAGGTAGTTACTAAGACACTTGGAATAGCTGTCTCATTACTGTGCTACTGCACTCTTTTTGGCATCTTGGAGGCATCCTGAATATCTTGACACAGACCGGATTCATTATCGGGATCTGATGTCTTCTGATGGTAAGGACACTGAAGTAAAATCTGAATTTTTCACCCAACTTTTCTGCCTACTGAAAGAAGGGGCAAAACTCTCAGAAACTGTGACTGTGTGAACTCAGAAAAGGGAAAATGCAGTTTGAAATACACATGTAGTTTATCCTAATTTTAGAAGAAAATGGACAAATTTTCCAGCTGTTTGGGAAAAAATAGAATACAGAGGCCATAAGTACCATACAGTACCATACAGTACCATAAGGAACTGGCCACATCTACACAGGGAAGTTGTGCTGATTTATCTGAAGTCTCTTTCATAATTTGTTTAAGGCCTGACAAGCTCTGGAAAATGCAGCAAGGAAAGTTGTAGATGTTACTGACCCTTTTGGTCCAAAAAGAATCAAAGCCAGAGGTTTCCATTCCTATAAGGAAGGGAGCAGAATGCAGTATATTCCCATGTACCAAAATCTTAGCACAAAGCTACTTCAGGTACATTAATATGATGAATGGTAAATATGACTCTCTGGGTAAGCCAGGGTATCAAAGTGTGAACCAGGATGCCTAAGGCAGAAGCTGGATGCAGACTGCTCAGCTCTGCTGAATGAGAGCAGGGTCTGCTGGCAAAGCAGTGCAGAGAACTCCCAGTGCTTGGCATCTTTAGTTGCTATTCCCAATGTCACCACAGCTCAGCTGTCAGATATTTCCCCTTCCACGGGCTCAGACTCCTTTCCTGTTTTCCTCCTACTAGGTTTAAATATAGCTGGTACCAGTTTGGCTTGCAATAATTTCACTGCACATGAAGCCCATAAATTACAGACAACAATTATACTGATAGCAATGTTAAATAACATGTAACTTATTTTGTCAGTAGATGTCCAGGAGCCTGAATGTGGGAATATCAGAAACTCCATCCTTAACAGTGAATAAATTGGTCACAGAAACTCAGGTGTCTGCAAACAGCCCTATTCAAGAGGGTTTTTTAATTTTTTACAGTTCTTGGTATATGACAGACCTTTGCATGGACCACATTCTGGATGCTCTTGGACACTGCAAATGAAACCAAAGCAATGTCATTTGTGGTGCACCTCACCAGAACACAACAGAAATAAACTAAAGGGGTAAAAAGACTTTCTGTACTGAACATCAAGGCAACAACACAGCTTTCCTAAAGGAGTGGTGAGTAGGAACTTTGCTAGGTTTCCTGTTGGGAGAGTTTTTGGAAGAAAACAGACATGTGAGCAATCCTGACTATTAAGCTTTAGCCAGAGTGAGCTAAGGGCCTTGAGGCCCAGCTGCAAGGTTATTAAAAGATCAGCTGTGGGCAAAAGATAAGGGAGCTGGCAGCAGAAACAAAGAATAACAGGATGGGAAAGCATCGCATAGAGAGCACATAAACAATTGTATTTAACCAGTTAGATAGCGCCCTGTGGCATATGAAAAATGTGTTGTACCAATCAGCAATATGTTTATATTATGTTATCAGCCTGACTGTGTATTAAAAGGGCTACTTCTGCTCTCAATAAGTGGCAATACTTCGATTACATTAATCTGTGTGTTGCCCACTGCACTCCTCCTGGCAGTTTCCCTTCAGGGTGAAACATTGCCAGTCTGTATCACACTGACATGCAGCTGGGAATCACCACCTCAGTAACAGTCCTGCTGGCTCGTCTCAAGAAAGACCAACAGACCTGATAAGTGAACTTTATGGCCTTCCTGTCTCCAGCTGGCCTCTCTTCTCCAGTACTAAAGCACACTCTAAAGCCCATGAGAGAGAATATTTTTCCACCTTTCACACCTCTGTGTTTGTTCAGATCTTTCACAGACTCTGTGAATATTATATATAAGCAGGATGTACTGGCATAAGCCAAACATTGACTTTCCTGTAAGACTTTTCTGCAGCTAATGCACCCGCAATATTTTTCATATCTCTTTTCTTCTTAAGAAGAAACCATATCTAGGTCACAGTAGCTTATCTGCTAGCACTGTTCATTTTCTTAAGAGCATCTTAAGAGTCTTGCTCTTAAGACTGTCTGTGCAACAGAGCAAGAAAGACTATTTTACTTTGATGGTTTGCACTTGCTCCACTGGACAGTTGTTCCAGGAGCAAATGGAGCAGCAGGTGGAAGCACAGTAATACAGGAGATTACTTAAGCTGCCTCCCACAGTTCAGGCACCACTTGAAGGGGAACTGTGGAATCAGTGTAAGGGAACTTCCTCTGTTTGTACCTTTGGCTTCTCCTCACTCACTGCTTGGAGTTTTGCTTTTGATTAACAGACCATCATGCCCTTAAAAACCATAGGACCCAATAATGATGAAGAACTTCAGTCTACATCCATATCAGAAGTACCTTAGTAGTTCCCCTTTAATCATCTGCATATTAAGGAGAAGACTGAATTTTATTTTTTTTTTAGCTCAGTCTTGCCTATTGAGTAGCCTGACAAACATAAATCAGTGGGCTTCTTTCTGCCCTTTTGAACCATGGAGATGTCCAGAACTTTTTTTCTTTCTTATTCTTCAGGCATATATTTTATTTTTATTTATTCTGTCACAGGAAATCACATTACAAGGAAACAAAAAACTGCCTTCTACAATCTTTATCCCAAAACTTCTGCCATAGAAAACAGGAGATGATATATCTCCTTAGCAGCATAAACCTTGATAAACTGCCCTAGCATTCAGCAAGTCTGCTAGGACAAGAAGATGTTTCAGTGGGGGATGATGTGGAGGCTGAAGGCAATTGTGAGCATAGAGATCGCAATATGATAGAGTTCTTAGTTATCAGAGAAGCAAGGAGAGGGGGTCAGCAGAACTGCTACCTTGGGCTTTGGGAGGGCAGACTTTGTCCTGTTAGGAGACCAGTTGACATAGTCCCTTGGGAGGCAAGTCTTGAAGGGCAAAGGAGTATAGGGAAGCTGGATGATCTTTAAGAAGGAAATTTTAATAGGAGCCAACAGTCCCTGCGTGTCAAAAGATGAGCTGGAGGGGAAGACCGGCTTGGTTGAACAGAGAGCTTTGGTTGGAACTCAGGAAAAAAAAGAGAGTTTGTGGCCTCTGAAAGAAAAGGCAGGACACTCCGGGGGAATACGAGGATATTGTGAGGTTATACAGGGACAAAATGAGAAGGGCAAAAGCCCATCTTGAAAATAACCTGACTACTGCCATAAAAGTCAATTAAAATGTTCCTATAAATAAATTAGAAACAAAAAGAGAGCTAAGCAGAATTTTTACCAGCAGTACTTTCTTACTGGGGAGGCCCAAGGTCATTGCAGGTTAGTATATGTCTACAAGAGGGGCCAGAAGTAGGATCTGGGGAACCTCAGGACTGTCAGTCTGACCTCAGTGCTGAGGAAGGTTATGGAGCAGCTCGTCTTGAGTGCCATCACATGCAGGACAAGTCAATCAGGCCCAGTCAGCATGGGTTAATGAAAGGCAGGTCCTGCTTGACTAACCTGATCTCCTTCTATGACAAGGTAACCCACCTAGTGGATGAGGGAAAAGCTGTGGTTATGCTCTATTTAGACTTCAGTAAAACTTTTGACACAGTTTCCCCCAGCATTCTACTGGAGAAACTGGCTGCTCATGGCTTGAACTGGTGTAAGCTTCTCTGGGTAAAGAACTATCTGGGTCACTGGGCCCACAGAGTTGTGGGGAATGGAGTTAAATCCAGTTGGCTGGTCACAATCAGTGTTCCCCAGGACTTAGTACTGGGGCCAGTTATCCTCAATGTCTTGTTCAGATGACCAGGAAGGCCAAGAGCATCCTGAACTCTATCAGAAATAGTGTGGCTAGCAGGACTAGGGAAGTGGTTGTCCTCCTGTACTCAGCACTGGTGATGCCACACCTTGAATACTGTGTTCAGTTTTGGGCCCCTTACCAGAAGAAGGACATTTGGGTGCTAGAGAGAATCTAGAGAATGACAGCAAAGCTGATGAAGGTCTAGAACATAAGTCTTAAGAAGAGTGTCTGGGGGTATTTGGATTGTTTAGTCTCAAGAAAATGAGTCTGAGAGGAGACTTTACCACTCTACAGCTAACTGAAAGGAGGGTGTAGTGCAGTGGGTGTTGGTCTCTTCTCCTATGTAACTGGTGATAAGACAAGAGGAAATGGCCTCAAACATTTCCTCTTGCACCAAGGAAGGCTTAGACTGGATATCAAGAAAAATTTTTTCACCAAAAGGGTTGTCAAGCATTGGAACAGGCTGCCCAGGGAACTGGTTTGGCCACCAACCCTGGAAATATTTAAAAGATGTGTCAATGTGGTGCATAGGGACATGGTTTAGTGGTGGAGTTGACAGTGCTAGGTTAACTATTGGACTTGATGATCTTAAAGGTCTTTTCCAACCTAAACTACAATATTTTGTTGATTTTGATATTATGACCTTCAGCAGCCTTTTAGTACCAATGGTCCTGGGATGGCTCTGTGCTCAAACCAATCTTCATTGCCAAGACATAGAACTTCTCATTCCTGGCACAGTGCAGGGCTAACACAAGGATCCTGAGCTGTTCTGGAGATGCTCTGTGGTGTGGCACCATGCCACATGCACTCCTGCAGCCCAGCACTGCAGCACTGTGACTTTGTGTGCTGCTGTCCCAGCAGTGTGGGTAGACAGGTGCTCTGAAAGGTTTGTGCCAGCAGCACTGGTAGGGTCAGGCTCTGCATTTCCCCAGAACTTGTCATTAGAGTCTTTTTATGAACATCGTTGAGTCCAGTGTCACAGACCTGTCTGCTACCTTGGGCTTTGGTTTAGGCTAAAGGGACTTTCACATCTTCTTGTTGGTTAAAGGGAAATTAAAAAAAAAAAAAAAAAGAAACACTCACAGAAAAAAAAAAGAAGTTCCAAGAAAATGCAAACTAATTGGTCACTCCTTGATCTTCATGAGCTTCTGCTCCTACCACACATCTCCTGTCCACCCTCTCACTTGGAAACCAGAAGCTCATCAGAAGGGGCTTCGTGGTGCCTGCTGCAAGCTGCATCACTCCAGCACTAGCATTATCAGCCCTCAGTCTTATGAACTACTGAATGTTTGCTGAGGTCAGCTGTTTTTAGAAGGTTGCTTTTCAATTTTCTCTTGCATTCATCACAAAAAAAATCTTTCTTGACATTTTCTGTAGCTTAAATGGTTGTCAGGAGATACAAACCACAGAAAGTATGTGCCTGCATTCTGAAAAACTCCCTCTTTGCAGCAGGAGACCAGTCACTCACTGAAAAAAGGAACCCTTAATATTTTCATCCCTAAACACTAGTGTCAGTTCCCTCTTTGAACTCCAGAGTTTTACATCCTTCCCATATTAGGACAGCTACTTAATTGGTGATTTAACCAACCCAGCCTGAACTGGCTTGTCCCTGAAGCAGCCCCTGGGGGCCTCACAAGGTGCATGCCAGCAGGAGCAGCTGTAGTGCTCCAGTGAGCACCTTTGCTCTGCCCACTGGCAGCGGGAATCACAGATCACAGAATTGTCATGGTTGGAAAATACCTCTAAGATCACTGTGTCCAATCATCAACATCTCCCCCACCAATAAAAAAATACATGACCTGGAGCATGGCCTGAAGTGTCTCATCTACAGTTTTTGAATACCTCCAGGGATGCTGACTCTACCACCTGCTTGGACAGCCCATTCAAATGACTGACTGCTCTTCCAGTAAATATATTCTACTTAATATCTACTCTAAACCTCCTCTGGTGCAACTTCAGGCAATTTCCTCTAGTCCTATTATTATTTACCTGAGAGAAGAGGCCATCTACCACCTCCCTACAACCTCCTTTCAGGTAGTTGCAGAGAGCAGTAAAGTCTCCTCTCAACATCCTCTTCTCCAAATTAAACATTTCCAATTCCCTCAGCCTCTCCTCGTGGGATTTGTTCTCTAGACCCTTCACCAGCCTGGCTGCTCTTCTCTGAACTCGATTAAGCAGTTCAATGTCTTTCTTGTAGTGAGAGGCCTAGAATTAAACACAGTGAGTACAGGGGCACCATCACTTCCCTTCTCCTGCTAGCCACACTGTTCCTGATATAAGCCAGGATACTGTTGGCCTTCTTGGCCACCTGGGCACACTGCTGGCTCCTTCATCTGAACCCCTAGAGAGCAACCCACAGGATTTTCCATATGCTCTGTGTCATGGTATGCCAGATGAATGGTTCTTATCTGCTGGAGAAAAGCTAGGTGGATTTTGTGGGCTTTTCCATGGGTTTTCCTCACAAAACCCTCCTGCTTTTAACCCCATTGGAAGAGGAAAATGAGTTCAACTCTGTCTCAGGGTGTAATGTTGGTGGAGAACTGCCCTTTCAAGGAAAAAAGAGAGAAAACCAAGCTGCCCGTGCTCTTCATCAGGGACCTTGAATCAAAACTGAATCACTGTTTGCTTTGCATTGTATCATGCTGATCCCACGCCTCTCTGCTTCCCCAAAGGTTTGAAACCAGGAAGGTTTTTTCCTACCTTTGATGAATAAGGTTGGTGTCAGTGGGAATTGTGGCTGGGGGGTCAGTATTATCTGAAATATATCATGGCTCAGCTGCAATTAGGGACAAGCCAGAGCTCCTCAGCCTAAAGCACCCTAGTGATTCTTAATTCCTGGTTAATGTGCCTTGGGCATCCAGTGGCAGGCAGGAAATGGCCAGGATTCAGCACTGGGAAACACCCCAGGGATGGGGACAGAATGTTGCTGTGTGTGTGAGGGTCAGAATAAGGCCTGGTGAGAGGAACAAACAACAGAAGTAGACCTGGGATGTCCAGATAGGTCTATAGTAAGGCCTATGCCTGTGTTGCTGGTGGCCTGCTAAATTCTCATCTATCTAGGCAGGGTCCCAAGGGCAGTAGCAAGCTGCTCAAGAGATGTCATAGAACAGTTAAAAGGCAACCAGACAATCAGGCCCAGTCAGTATGGGTTCATGGAAGGCAGATCCTGCTTGACAAACCTGATTTCATTCTACATCCAGGTGACCTGCTTAGGGGATGAGGGAAAGGCTGTTGATATCATCTTTACTGGATCTCAATAAAGCCTTTTACACTGTCTCCCATCACATCCTCATGGAAAAGCTGGCTGCCCATGCTTAGATGTGCATATACTCTGTTGGGTTAAACACTGGCTGGATGACCAGACTTAAAGAGTTGTGGTCAATGGAGTTAAATCCAGTTGGTGGCCAGTTAGGGGTGGTGTCCCCAAGGTCTCACTACTGGGGCCATTCCTGTTTAACATCTTTTTAAATGATCTTGATGAGGGGATTCAATGCACCCTCAGGAAGTTTGCAGATGACACCAAGTTGGGAGGGAGTGTTGATCTGCTGGGTGGTAGAAAGGCTTTACAGAGGGACTTGGACAGACTGGATTGTTGGGCTGAGTTCATTTCGAAATGAACTAAATTCTGCCTAATCTGTGAGAAGATACAGTTTGTCAGGGTGAGTAGTCCAGGAGATGGAGGGATGCTGTGACAACAGGATAACGCTCCTTGGACACCAGCAAGGCCACAGAGAAGGGGCACCTTATAAACAGGAAGAATAAAACTTCCCATTACAGGAAGATCTGCAGTTAGAGTTTGCCTGCCACCAGAGTTGAAGGCATAGCTCTGTAAGAAACAAGACTTTATGAGCTCCAGGCCTAAGACACAGAACTGGCTATCCTAATTTGCTTTTCAGAAGCCCCAGTGAAGGAGATGCCACAAACCAGAACTTGGGCTATCTACACCGTTACCCCTAAATGACCAGATACATAGTCCCTTTGGGTCTCCATCATATGCCCAACAGAAAGCATCAAGAAATGCTTCATGGAGGAGTGAGCAGGTTTGATAGATAAACCTGACCCTAGTTTTGATAAACCTGACCCTAGTGTCCAGGGATCTTGAAGTACGCTGCACCTGTGAAAAGATTTAATATCAAGTATGTCTCAGAAAGTTTGGTTTGCCAAGCAGTCTGCAGAAAGCCTTCAGTAGCTCCTCCCTTTTGCTACATAACCATGTTACGTGCCCTCTTGCAAGAACTAAGGCTGCTTCACAGCACCCAGCTCCTGTGTATCCTACAAGGAATAGAGTCACTAAAAAAACTAGGGTTTTTTCTAGCCTTGTGACAGGCAGAGAAGACAGGCAGACAGACACATCAGTGTTCCTTCTCCTTTTTCTGGCTCACACTGGGCTCTCTCTGTACTTTCCAGTTGTGCTGTGGCTGTTGTGCTCCTGTCTGCCTTCAGTCAGCTGCTGGTGACTCACCCCAGCTGCCCTGCAGGACTTTCTGAGAACACCCACAAAAGCCATCAGTGGCAGTGGGTCAGAACTCATCCCCGTGCACCTTTCCTGCCCCTCACTCACAAACTTTCACTGAGCATGAACTTGCTGGCTCTCCAAGACAGCAGCTGCTAGCCACCACCACAGCAAAGGAAAAAAAAAAAAAAAAAAAAAAGTAACTGGGTTGACAATTTCCAAGAATAACACAGCAGCACTTTTCTACTTTATGCATCATTTTCATGAATGAATAATTCATTCAGTTGTGGTAATTCCTGCATTCATAAAAAAATAAAAGAACCAAAAAACAACCAATACAAATACTTCTCTTGGCTGTCAGCAGCTACTCAGCCCTGGGATCTGTGGGGAGGGGACAGACCCACACTGAGCTTCTGAGCCATGAGGAAGGAAGGAAGGGAGGAATAAGTATGATGCAGTAGTACCAATGAGACAAAGCTGTGTGGTGTGGTCGGCACACTGGAAGGAAGGGATGTCATCCAGAGGGACCCATGAGAAGTGGGCCCATGAAAACTGCATGAAGTTCCACAAGGCCAAGTCCAAGGTCCTGCACGTAGGTTGTGTCAATTCCAAGCACACTTGAAGGCTGGGTGGAGAATGGATTGAAAGCAGACCTGATGAGATCAACTTAGGGGTCCTGGTTGATAAGAAGCTCAAAGTGAGCTGGCAATGAGTGCTTGCAGACTGAAAAGCCAACCACGTCCTGGACTGCACTAAAAACAGCATGGCCAGGCATGTTGAGGGAGGCGATTCTCCACCTCTGGTCCACTCTTGTGAGACACCACCTGAAGTACTGTGTCCAATACTGGAGCCCCCAAAACAAAAAAAGACATAGAGGTGTTGGGCTGAGTCCAAAGGAGTCCCAAAAATATAATCAGAGGTCTGGAGCACTTCTCCTGTGAAGACAAGCTGAGAGAGTTGGGATTGCTCAGCCTCGAGAAGAGAAGGCTTTGGGGAGACCTTGCAGTACCTGAAGGGCCTATAGGAAAGCTGGGAAGGGTAGATTTAGGCTAGACATTAGGAACCTGAGATGCTTCACTACGAGGGTGGTGAGACAGTGGGAACAGGTTGTCCAGGGAAGTTGTGGATGCCCTATTCCTGGGAGTGTTCCAGGCCAGGTTGGATGGGGTTTGGAGCAAGCTGGGCTAGTGGGAGGTGTCCCTGCCCATGCAGGGGGGTTGGAACTGGGTGATCTTGAAAGTCCTTCCAACCTAAACCATTACAAGATACAATGATTGCATGATTCTTGATTTTTAGCATCATGCATTTCATGTTTTCAGTGAAACTTAGCAAATTGAAGTACTTGCAACAACAGACTGCCTTAAGCTGGCAATATGAAATAAGAGTTCTTGCAGAAGGCTGAAAGATATTTTTAATTCTTTTGCTTTCACTGACAACACACAGCACTACTTCTGAATTACAGATGCTGGAATACTTCAGTCAGCATAATCCTCAGCTTATATTATGAAATACCCATTTTGGAGAATGCTGCATTACTGAAATGGAGTTCAGATAATGACAGAACTGGAACACAAGGAGAAGCATTGTCTGTCCTAGTTTCCTCTGAAAAGCACCTGAACTGCCCACCCTAACAAATACCTCAAAAAAAGGGTGGACAGGCATAACTCTTGATTATGTTCTCTAATTCTCAGAGAAGTTCTTCACTAGTCCATTGTTATTATTTTGGTCTGGCACCAGAAAATAGCACTCTGGTGCTATCAAATGAACTCAGGAAGTTCAGCATGGACTGTACCTTTCTTCGGTGTCGCTGTCCAAGATATGCAATACAGCACCAATGCCAGCAACACAAAGGGGAGACAAAGTCCTGTAGTAGGAACAGCTGATTTGACTCTCAGAGTTTACCAGACAGAGAAAGGATCTGATTTAGCCATGCTACTGCCCCTCACATGTAGCCTTTCCATCTCAGAGGTTTGTGTTTATTTTTGTAACACGCCTATGACCTGACACAATTCAACCCACATGTAACCTGAAGGTTTGATGATGTTGAGGGGAGCACACGACCCACTGTGTGCCTTGTGTGCTACCAGCAGCTGCCTGAAACCTGTTCCCTCCCCTTCCCACACACACCTACCTCACCCACGCAGCAGCAGGAGCCTTCCTTCCCCGCAGCTGCCCTGCTCTATGATCTCAACCAAACATTATTCACGGGCAGGGAAGGGCTGATGAAACAAAACGGGAGCCAGAGGGTGAAGCCTAGGAGGGTACAGGTTGTTCCTGAAGCTGAGAATACCGAGCACGACCTCACTGAACAGGAAGCCAAAGGACGTCAGCAGAGTCACACGCCGGCAAAAACAGTGTGTGTGAGATCAGACTCTGGTCCCTGCCACAGAGAGCAGCATGAGCCCTCTGGGATAGCTGGCAGTCATTTTAATCACACCTGGGATTTCCAGGTTAAAAAAAAAAAAAAAAAAAAAAAAAAAAGAGAGAGAAAGAAAAACCTCTTCTCTCTTTAGAGCTGACATCGTATCAGCAGGAGTATAAACCCTTAAAGGTAAAATGCTTGTAGCTGACTGATAGAAGGAAATCTGAGCAGAAAACAATTGCACTTCAGGAACTATGGAGCTTTTGTCAAACTGATAGAAAAGGTATATAGTCAATATAAGGTATATAAAGTCAATATAAAGTAAAAATAAGGAAACAAACAAACTTTGAAAAACTGTTCATTAAAAATTATGCATTTAGTGCCCAGCTGGAATCAGTAACGAATTTTGCAACAGAGCTGAAGACCTCCCTTGGTGGGAATGATCCACTTCCATCTGCTCAGTGTTTCTGGTCTTATGGTAAAAAATCATCAGGTTGTCTGGCAGAGAACATCTTCATTTCAGCTATTACAAAATATGAATTTCAAACTAAACTGGTTGCTGTTCGGAAATGAAAAGTAGTAGTGGTTTTCCCAGTTCATACAACTGAAAATTACTTTCAGTAAAGTGGCAGAGGATTCTTGTGAAATTTCCTCACACTTGATACACAAGAACTAGATGCATTAGGGGTATTGGTAAACATGCATTATGAATGATTCAAGTGGTTTCCCTTTGAATTTTTCCTATATTACACAATTACAAGAGTCTGGTTAACTCAGAACTCTTGGTAAATTAAGCAGAGACACAGGAATGAATAAATATAAAAGTGATTATATTATATACACATATTTGAAATTGCTGCTTGAGGACAGAATTTTGCTGGGTAAGGAGAAGGTAAGACTGTCACCTTCAAAAGAGAAAATTAGTAAGGGAACTGTTATGAAGGCAGTGGACTCTTGTGTATCATTCACAGCACCACTGCTGGCACATCCACACTGAAACAAGCTGAACAAGCCCAATGGCATCTTTAATGGACAGTGTGGGGAAAGTGAGGACCTGCACTTGATTCTATGATTCCACAAAGTTCTCTGAAGGCTTTCAAAAGAGATCAACCTCATTCGTGCTTGTTTCTGAGTCCTAATAAGTTTTGTTGGCACTATCGTGGCAGGAATGTGACTTCCTGGATTGCTTCCTGTCACTCCCCACCTCACTGTGCTGCCTCAGACATACCCCAAACCCCACCTGACCTGAGCATCCCATTGTGATCACCCCACTGAGGTGACCTGGGGGGGGGTGCTGAACACCACCACCCAGCCCAGGCGAAATCACTGACACCAGTTAGGAATAGTTTGGCATGCAATCTAAATAAGAAATATGTTAGATTTCTGCAGTGCTCATCTCCCAGGGCAGGGCAAGTGGATGCTCAGGGACGGATGGGTGAGGACAAGGTCACCAAATGGGACCATTGTTCTCTCACCACCCACAGGGGGACTCAGTTGCCTGTGTACACTCTAACCCACCTCCATCACAATGGTCCCCAGCTCCATCCAAGACACATGAGATGTCAAAGCAAAGTGGTGCCAGAGCTCACAGCTCTCAGACCAGGAGAACTGAGAGTGAACACCAGTGTTGGGAGTTTGATGGCTTGGTACTGCCTAAGATCAGGGGAACCTGTGACATCTGGCCTTCAGTTGTGGGTTCTCTAGGTTGGCTTTTTACTATAAAGACAGAAATCAAAGTCTGAAACTAGACATTTGCTCTGTAAATACATAATTTCTCCACATTTCTTTAATGGGAAAAAGGAAACTTATTTCCAGCAAAGTGGAAGTGTCTGGTGCCAAATTTATATTTGGCATTTATATGCATACTGCTTGGCTCCAACTGCAAAGAGCACAAGTTAGGGAACTGTAAGGTAAGGAGACACCTGAAGTCAGTAAAGCTAAGGAGACACCGTATCAGATAGCCAAGAGCAAGTATGAAACCCTTATAATTGCAGGTGTTTAAGAATTGGTAATAGGGGCATCTGTCAGGATCAGCTGAGGTGTATGGGTTCCTGCCTCAAGGCAGGGATAGGACAGATCACCTCTGAGTGACAGGCTTTTTTACCTTGCCTCTGGTGACCCAACAAAAGCTCATCTAAGCCAGCTACTGCAAAAAGTGCTGTAGCTCCGCTGATGCTAAAAAGTGTCAAAACCTCAGATTTAAATATAATGAGAAAGATAGTAACTATGCAGCAGGACAGTTTCTCTAACATCAGTCATAGGTAAACGATCAGCAATGACTCAGAGAAAACAATGCTGTCTCCTGATTCATTGCTTCCACTGCTGCCATCTTACCTTCTGCACCACCCAGGGATTTCCTTCAACATCTCTCACCCTCCTGCAGGGCCCACAGCTCTGTATCTGCTGATGTGTGGCCGTGTGACAACCTGAGGCTGTGGACAGTTGATTTCATCAGGGTTATTTCTCAGGAACAAGTGCTGTGCTTATCTGTTTGGGAATAAAATTCTCCAGCATGCCAAGAAGCACTTTCAGTTCTCTAGAGAACGGTCACTTCTCTCAGATGTCAGCCACATGGATAGAAGTGGTTGCTTCCTCTGAAAGCAAGATACCCTCAAAGTGAGCATATCTAGGCAATTCAGAACATCTGTCTCCTTATCTGACAAGGATTACAGCTGTCACTACATACCCATAGCACAGTAGCACACCACAGACTGTGGCAGGCCAATGTTGTGTTCTGCACTTCTTGTCCTGAAGCATTAGATCAGGTAGCAACACCCACCTGGGGCTTTGTGCCTGCTTTGAGCAGGCAAATACCTCAGCTGCAGGTAGCTCACTCAAATGCAAAAGGCATCCTCTGGTAGTATAAGATACTGCCTGCTTTCCTGACAGCATGGGGCTGGGAGATGAAGGTAGGGGTACGCTGCTGCTGTTCTGATAGCCAGTTATGCTATCCTTTCTTTAGGACCACTAGATTCTTGCCAGGCTGGTCTCTCTGACAGACATCAAGCCAAGCACACAACCATTTTCAGCTCTGGGATGAGTGTGCAGGACAGCACATTTTTAAGGCAACCTCACACACACACACACCAAGACACTCCTGTGTAGACTATCCCACAAAGTCCAAGGGAAACCAACACAACCATTTTCTATGTTTCTCAGCAAAAGAGAGACAGAGGTCCAGGGAAGAGAGTTTATGCTAGCTGCAGTGGCTCTTAATTCACCTGAACGGTTTTACATCCTTTTCATTACAAGGGCTGAAGAAGATAACCTGTAAACAATGGCCCATCTGTCATTAATCCCTCCTGCTTTATCTTTACCTTTACCTTTACCTTGCTAAGGCCTCAGTCCCTGCACATGTGCTTATCCTTATGTGATGTGATTATCCTTATGTGATGTGATTAGCACCAACAAGGTCACAAAATGTCCCTGCCCATGGTAGGAGGGTTGGATCTAGATTATCTTTAAGGTCCCTTCCAACCCTAACCATTCAATGTTTCTATGAAAGTATGCATACAAATCCAAGGCGGAAAAGTCTGGAAAAAAGAAAAGATATATCCTTGATGTATGTGAGAAGAGCAGTAAGAAAGCATCCTTGATCTCTGACAGGACTCTGAGATACTTCCTAATAATAGCAACTGTGTACCCAGATGTTTCAAATAGCCACTCAAACACTAATTTTCTGGGTGCAACGAAAGTAAATGCCATAATTTGAGAAGATGTGTTCCCATAGCAGGACTGCAGTATTTTGATATATTTTTGCTTTAAAACTCTTCCAGCTTTTCTTAGATGTTATCCTCAGACGTAACCAGATCTGATGGAAATGGTAGAACAACAAGCTGGGAGACCTGAAAGCCCTGTCACCTTTAAATTATTTCCTAATGCTATATGTAGTTTTGTGTACTGTGCATTTATAACCACTGAGAGACCATCTGGAAGGCACTGAGGGGCTGAGTTTCCAATCCAGTAGGTTTCCCCTGGGACATTCTCCCAAACACTTAGCTTGTGTGCAACTGAAATTTGCATAAGAAAGTTTGAACAGTTTTAAAGGCTCTCCCTCCCCACTTGCTGAGCAGAGAGCTAGTGGCTTCCTGTCAAGGAAAGATTTAGTCTGCTCTTGTCTTTGTTAGTCAAGTCTGGCATTCCCCTCTGAAAAAAAAAAAAAAAAAAAAAAAAAAAAAAAAAAAAAAAAAGAGAGAGAGAGAGAGAAAATAAGTTACTGCTTAAAAGAAAGCAGTCAAGTGATGCTAACTTAGCATGTACCTATATAAAGGTTAAAAGAGTGGGCACATCCTCACACATCTGGTAGGTGAAGTGGGCTAAGATGACTGACCGCTACACTCACCACTTCCACAGGCCACTCATTTCTAAGAACACTGTGGCTTTTCATTCCTGCAGGGGCTTTTCATTCCCACATGTACATATCTTTAGCACACAGTTTTACTCCAGACCAGTGTAGCAAAGATGGGCCTTTCCTCTGAATACCAGAAGGCAGAAACACAGTGTACTTCAAACTTTTCTCTCACGAAGCATCTATGCTAATTAGTGAACCTTGTCGGGTGATACTGATCACGTAATTAGGGCAAAGAAAATGGGTTGGGTAATAACATCCATCCCTAAGCAACAATTTGTCTGTTGTGGCCACTGACAGGTATGAAAAGAACCAATGAGGTTAAGAGAGATTTAACTTCTTGCAGTAGCAGATTTGCTATTTGCAGAGGAAGACGTAAACAACTTATCACAGGAAAATGCTGTGGAAATGAAGGGAGACAATAGGAAAGGATGGAAGTGGTGTGACCTTTCTTCTTAGATAATCTCGTGCTTATCTCTTTGAATTCTGTAAATATGGACCTGCTCGCTCAAAAGCACTATTGCCTAAAGTCACAATGACAGAAACTTTGCAACCCAGCACATATTGCTATGATGCAGCATCACCAGCCTGAGTTACTGTGCAACCTTCCAAGCTCCTTGAGCAGCATGTTACAGCAGCAGACTCTCTCCCACTGATAATGTCACAGCAGAAGGATGCTGCATGTTCTCCCTCCAGCCTTGGCAGCATTATACTGCTGGCCAGAGGCAACTTTCACAAGTGAAACTCCTCTCTGTCATGACTGCCAGGCAGGGAAATGCCAAAGGTTTGCAGCAGCATTAGACGTGCATTTGAAAACCATGGACCTTACTACCTGCAAATGAAGGTGGAATAGTTCAAAAAGACCTATATAATCTTGGAGTTTATGCTGATTGTTTTACATGAATACTTGGGACTTCACTATACATTTCTCTTTTTTTGAAATTAGTATAAGTATATGATAAGACATGCCTTTCTGACAACATAATTATGTTGGTCACAGTCCTAATACACAGCTGTAGTAAATATTTTTCATTAACTATTAGCCATTGAATTGGATTGGGTTGTACTGGTATGGTACAATATTGTGTATGTATTTATTTATGTATTAATACAAACACACTGCCCAATGAATACCAGTAATATTTTAGTGTGAGACAGTGCATTTATTTGCCAGTGCCCACATCCAGCAAGACCAGAATGGAGAGTGGTATTGGTGTGTGATTATCATAAACCAAGGTTTATTCAGACAAATAACCTGTCAGGCTGTGATTTGTTGGCTGAATTTCCCTTGTTACCATATTCACAGAGTCCCAGAGTCACCAAGGTGGGAAGGCAGCTCTGGAGATCATCAGGTGGAGGTCACCCAGTTCAGAGGAAGGACAATTTGAGCAGAGTGCCCAGCTGGGTTTTGAGTATCTCCAGGAGTGGAGATTCCAGAGGCTCTGTGGGGAAGATCTTCAATTGTTTGATCACCTTCACAGTGGTAAAAACACTTTTCTTATGTTTAAGTGGAGTTTCTTGTGTTTCAGTTTATGCCCATTGCCTCTCATCCTGTCACTGAGCACCACATATCTGTCTCCCTCTTCTTTTTTTCCTCCCATCCAGGTATCTGTGGGACCTGGATTTCCAGATAATTTAGGTATTTCTGAAAATATCTTCCAGCACTTTCCCCCAAATAAGGTTTGTGACCCATTTACCTAAGCAGTAGGAGATTCATGTGTGCTTCAACAAAGTGATCACCCACAAACTAAGAGAGTCATCGCCTGAGAGGCAGGATCAGATCATTTGTTGATCCAAGTGTTACACATCTTCTAGTCATCCCTGCACCAAACACTGTGAGTTGCATTCAGAAATGTTTGGCTGATGCTTATCATCCAGGGAGCTGTCCTGATTTGATCTGATGTTCAACAGATTTTTGGCTCCATCTGACATTTGTTCCAATAACGATTCATCATAACTTAGCTATGAGCAGCTAACTTCTCCTTTGAGACTGTCTAGCTTTGACTTCCAGTTACTGGGGTTTGTTTGCCTTTTTCTACCATTAGCACCTTGTCCTCAATGCCTATCAAAAACCAAGCTGATCTTCTTTCAGCCCAAAGTTCTGTGCCCTTTAAACCTCCCACTGAGAGATGTTTTCTCCAACCCACAAATATGCCTCCTCATTCTTGAAAACTCAATCTTCTATTTCAAACTGGAAGAAGGGCTTGTGCACCCCTTTTTTTCTGGTTTCTTTGTTTGTTTGCTTGTTTTGGTTTTGTTGGGGGGGGGGGGGTTGGGGTGTTGGTTTGTTGTTTTTTTTTAAAACTATACCAGCTGGTCAGATAAGATATCAACTCTACCTGCTCTGAACTGCCTCTTCATTTTTTCACTGTTCTTTAAAAAATAGAGTAGAAAAGCTAGGGCATAAGTTTGTGTGTTTGCATGCATCAGGCTGCTATGAAAAGGAGGTATGTTCTTCTAGATAATAATCCAGATTTTCAAATGGACTGGATTAGAGACCACAAAGAATTAAAATCCTAATACGCCACAACAGCAAATATAGCAGAGAATCAACAGTTTAAATGAGATACATACTGTCATTGTAATGAAATAAAACAAAACAGTATATCCAGACCTGCAGCATTTTTTTCTCAGAGCTAACATTAAACATTTTCCAGTAGCTGATGTCAGGGCCACAATTTCAAGCCACAGCAAAAGAAAAGGTAAGAATTGGCACAACCCCTTTGTTTAACGAATGCTTTCTCGGGTTTGCTTTGGAAAGGCTGGAGATACGTTTATATTATCCTTTTACTTATTACTTCCACAATGTAGTTAAATAGCCCTTAATGCTTTGTATACAAAGAATATAAAAGAGAAAACTCATGTCTGAGCCCAAGAGAAGCCACTAATGAAGACAGCCACCAGGAAAATTGTGAATGTTTTGGTTTAAAATGTTACTGAGAAATGTTCCACATGATGCCCTACACAGTGCTCTGAATCTGTGGACTGTAACAACATTTGGAACAAATTTCCCTCCAATCTTATTTTAATGGTGAAAAAGAAAACAAAGTTGTGGGCTCTTTTTCCTCAGAAATCAAATGTTTCTGTACCAAAATAGTGACTAGAGTATGGATCTATACTTAGTTTAGGGCTTTTATTTTTTTCTCCACTGACTTGATAATGAGCAACCTACATATTTGAGGATTTTTTTTTTCTCCCCCTGCTCCACAATAGCCTCACAGATTCCTGTGACTCACAGAATCTTCTAAAAACAAACCACCAAATGTGTGATTTTAGAAGTATCGGTTACAGTTTCGTTATCAGTTATCAGAGGGGATTCCACACACTTTCAGTGCAATGGAAAGGAGTACCTCTTTGCTCATTAAATGACAGGTGAATGTCAGTTCTAGGAAACTGCCTTTAATTCCAAACCCAGACCCTTCATCTGTGTCCCTGATTTTGAGCTGTTGATACCAGAAGCTCTTTCGATTCCATCAAATCCCACTCATCCAGACCACAGAATTTTTTCTAAAATTAAGATTCAATGAGATTTCCTTCAGTGTCAGTCCTGGATTTCTCTTCTAAGATGCTCAGTGCTCCCAAATAATTCCTCATCCCCAGTTACATTAAATAGTGAGACAACTATCAGACTCCCAGACTTGCCTATAGTTATGTTAAATAGCAAGACAACCACTGGATTCCAATGTAAACTGCAGATCTGTGTTTGTTTATGCAGTGCTTCTCACTCAGCATGACTAGAAGAAAAATGCATGTCTTGATTGATCCTTAAGAGAATGAGCAAGATGCAGGGATCTGGTGTTTATTCCAAACTCTTCAGCACTTTCAATCTTGATAATTCTGTGAAATGGTTGCGATACTTGCTCACTTTTCTAAATTCCTGCTACTATGAATGTCAACATATTAATTAAGATTACTGCATTAACTACGCTATTATTCAACAACACAATATACTACACCACAATGAGGCAAACCTGACTCATCTTGCTTTGTTGACAGAGAGAAATATCCATTTTACCAAACAGAGCTTGCAAACACAAGTTTATGTGGTGCACAAAAATGCTCATAAAACATTTACAGACCAATCACTCAGGGTAGGAAATCCCAGAATTTAAGTTACCTTTGCAGATCTATTTAAGTGGCTCTGGGCCTTAGGAGGGAACCCTTCAGTAACTTTTTCCCCTCCACTGTCACCTCTTTGCATGCACAGGCTGCAAAGCCTGTGAGCTTTTGGTGAGCATATATCTGGGCTTTCACGAACTCCCCTTTGCCCAGTGCCTAGCCTCACACTTCACCTACTACTTAAAAACATCTCTGAAAATAAAATTACTCAGAAACTCTTGCTCTTGCCTCATCACCAAAGCATCTGTGTATCTCTAAATGTTAGCTAATCCTAATTCGTAAACTCTGCAACATGAGGGGGTGGTACAATCCTCATTTTACACGTAGGGAACTGAAGCATAAAGTGATGAAGGTCAAAAGTTTCCATTACTTCTACGTACTCCCAGGGACCTGATCTCTGGGTTTGTATAATACTCTACTTTCTCTCTCCAAAGCATTACCTCAGCTACAGCAATGAGAACTCACCGCTCCTTCACGTCAGACTCCAAATCTCCACCCACAAGTGTGTAATGTGAGGAGCACCCAGTCAGTCACCACCTCTGACCAGGCAGGTTTCAAAAATTTGCCCAACACTGCACAGAAATTTCGTGGTTAAGAGTATAAGGTCCAATTTCCCAGGACAGCATGTGACAGCTTCTTCTTGAGGGCTGTCCATGCTCTTGATGCAATCCCTTCCTTCAGCCTGCAGCTTCAGGATGAGACTGCAAATAAGGTGGAAGTCCTGGATCCACAGTCCTGTCCCCTCTGGCTCACACCCCTGACTGCCCCAGGAAAAATGCACTGTGAAGGAGACATGCTGTCTCAGACATCGCACTCAGTGACCTTAATATACTTTAATTTCAGGGAAACTAATAGGAAATGTGGGACAAAGATAATGGATAGATAATCCATTTAATGGAATAATGGCAAAACTCAAGGGGCTTGGACACCAATCTCAAGCACACTCTTTCAACAGCAGTCTCAAGCACAGATTATGTAGCGAGGCACACCTGTTTCTGCCCATTGCCTCACATTTTTTCCTCACTCCTCTCCTGATCTGTGCTTCAGCTTCCGCCTGATTCTTTCTTCTCCCTCTAATTTTGTTCTCTTCAGCTTTCAGTATGTTCCTCAAGATTCTCCACCAAGCTCCCATCTTGTTGATTTACCAAGTTCCAGCTTTCTTTTCTAGTCACCCGCCCTCGTTTTCATCTCTTTGAAATTCACAATACTGGACATTTTGCTGATAGCCTTAACCTGCCATGTTCTCTGGATTCTGACTCCTAATGATAGCCTTTTCCCTGGGCTCTATCTATCCTACTCAATTCCTTCCTTTGCTTGATCTTTTTTCTCCAGTCACTTCCTTTTCTCATCCCATATTTTAGTTCCTAGTAGGAGTTGGCACTCTTCCCATTACCCATTTCCCTAGCCCCAGTTGATTTCTATTCTGGTACCATTGATAACTGAATTTCTTGACTGAATCTTACACAGCTTCTTACCTCCTGACTTTCCACCTCCCTCAGAAACTGTTCTGTGCTCTCAGTTTCCTCAGCTCTGAAATTCAGTCTTCTTCAGCTTTAGATACCAGAACTCATCTCTGCTGCCACTCAAATAACACCAGGCTCCTCCTGAGCCACAGATATTCCCCTCTTCTACCATGCCTGCTGGCAAGACAAAGGCAACTAAAAGCATGAGATAGGCAGAAGCTTTCTTGTTTCATTTCCATGGCCTCCCACCTTGATTTGGACTTGTAGGGGGTGGGAATGGCAGGAGACCCAGCCTGCATCTGGGCTGTGGTAAACCTTCTTTGGGTCACCCAGCACGGTGTCACCTGCACGGTTTCACCCTCTGGGCAACACTGGATCTGTGAGGGGATGGTGTATGCTCCATCACACTGTGTACAGCACACAGCTGCAGGATGACAGCTTACTCCAGCTGTGGGTGAAGCTGGTTTGGATTACTGGAAGAACTGAAAAATCAGTAAAAGAAGTGGATTGATCTGGAGGAAAATGTAGATTTCTTTTTTTTTCCTTGTGAAAAATTATATTCACCTGCATTTTTACTCATGAGAAATCCTTTGATTTCTATTTACAGCATTGGAAATATTAAAAAAAAGTATAGCACAAAGCAAAGAACAAGGAGATAGTGCTATAACTTCACACCTTTTAACTAAAAGAAGCCTTTGGTTAATTCTTTTGATGGGTGAGGAGACCCAGACTCTTCTTTCACAGCTCATATCACCAGATGGTATAGTCTGGGGCATAGTGCTCCCACTTAAATTTTCAGACTACTCTATTCTATTTGGAACTATTAATTGGAATAGTGCTGGCAAGATTCCTCATTGTTAGTCTATTGAAACCTAATTACTTGGTGTTTTTCCTCGTACCCCAAAAAAATTAAATAAATTTTTGAGTGCCACAGCTTGAGCAAGAGAGACCGAAAGATTCCCTCTGTATATTCTGTGCTTCAGCATAGCTTGGACATTTCCTTAATTCACCAAAGGGGATAAATGAAATCTAGGTTTGCCTCTGCCCTTGTCTAGCTTTCTGTGGCAGAGGCAGAAATTAAACTGTGCCAACCACATTCTTTATGCTTTACTTCTCTTGGGACACTGAGCAAAAGTTGTCATTCACCTTCACCATGAAATATTTTCCAGCTGCAAGTATTTTTCCTGGTTCTTGATGATTTCAGGTCATCCAGAGCACATTTCTTGGATGGGGGGCAAGTAAGCTATTCACCAAAAGCAGTGCAGCTGAGCTAAGGCAGGAGGTGAACTCTGCAGGACACGGTCCAGAGACACACCTCCAGTCAAAACACAGGGAGAGACAGTGATTTGGCCACTATAAGAAACTAAGAGTGCATTTGCACTCATTACAGAATCACCTATAGTTTGACTTTAAAAGTCTCTACCTACAAGTGCAACTAGCAGTTGACTATCAATGGGTTTGGACTGACATTTCTTTGAGTTTCAAGTCACACATCCCTGATGCATAAGTTGTTCTGTAGCCATAAATTAGGTTTCTGCTCCAGAGAAAGGGTCATCAGACAATTTCAAATAAAAAATTGGTGGGATCTTTTAAAGGGACAAAATTACTTGTCCCCTAGCCTTGTGCCTAGGAAATAATGAGCTATTTTAAGTCAGGCTTTCCATCTTTCTCAATAGTAGAGACTTATTCCAAAAAGTACGTGATTTGACAGACATGAAAAAAGAAAAATCCTGGGTTTTACCATCAGCAATGTTGAGCACTTTAGTAAACAGTTTTTCCTTGATTCTGCTTATAAGTAAAACATAAAACTGAAACACAGGCTCTTATTTGTTTCTTCATAGACATTGTATCAACTTTCTCTAAATAACAGTGATGGCCTATCATCAACTGAGTATTTAACTAAGGTGAGAAATAGGTAAGTGTGTAGGTGCCTCTAATCTGCAGAAGTTCTGATGCAACAGTGAATGTTCAATTAGGGGATTTACCCTTGATGAGCAATTCAGATGTTAAACTAGCTATGGGCTATACCAGTATTGTGGGGGTTTTATGCACAATTCAGTGGAAGTATGTGAACTACTTACTGCAGAGCTTGGTTAGAATTGTGCAGGACTTCATTTGAAGGAGTTACCCTCTCTGCCCAGGATAGCTCTGGTACCAGAAAGTTTCTCCAGAATTTGCAGGTTCCAATTTTGAAGCAACAGCACTGCTCTACTTTGGTCTGATGTAATTCTTCCCATTCTGTTGCCATATGTCCTATCTCTAAAGGAAGAACAAAACATAAGGTCAGAGATAATCCTGGTTTCATTAATGCCCAATTAGGGTAAACACACCAAGCAGCCAAGGGGGCAGAACACATCTTCCTTCTTCAATCTCCTCAAGAATCTACCACAAAGGCAGAGGGTGCAGAGATTACTTCCTCCCTGCACCTCTAGAGATTCAGTGTGCCAGAGAAAGAGAACAGAGATGGATCAGATAGATACCTGCACTCACAGCCAATGAAACCTACTTACATCCAGAAGAGTAAATAGCCATAGGAGCACAGGAACTCCTGGAATGATGTTTGTATGGAGCAAGGCCCTGGTCTGTGAACAGGAGTAAGTTAAGACTGCTGTTTTGGATGGAGGACTTTTAAAAGACAGGCATGTCCAGGCTGAGAGTACTTGCAGGGGGTAGATGAGAGTGACAATGTCAGAACATGCCCAGTGAGTCTCACAGACACTGAGATCCTATCCCTAGGATTCAGGTCTTCAAGCATCTCCTGAAAAGTCTGGAGCTTATAACTCCATTTCAATTTCCAGCCCACTGAACTGAACCAGATTAAGCCTCTCTCAGGATGTAGAAACTGAATCATGGTTATAAGTGATCACGATGCTATTAGATCAGCTGGATACTTCAAAAGAGTTCCTTTCCTGGTCAGGTAGGGGAGTGACTGGTTAAGTGCCCTATTGGAAGAGATAGACTTGAGGTGACACTTCCATGGCTATGCCCAGAGGCAGGAGGTCAGGGGAGGGCAGTGCAGGCAGCTGTGAGCAGTGGGGATGGGTGCCCTCCTAGGTTCAGTGGGCAGACTGGCTGCACATTAGCCTGGCACTGTACCTCTTAGAACAGAAAGGCACAAAGGTTGACAGGACTAATGAAGAGGAGCTGAAAATCTGTTGCTGAGAGCATCAGAGAGGAGAAATTAATGAGGAATCTGTGAAGATCATCCACCTGGTACTTTGTAGATATCACACTACTGTCTTTATCTCTGTTGTTTGCATTCTGCTGCCTCTATCATCTTGAGATTTAACTTTCTCTGTTCCACTTCTGTATCATCTGTGCACACATGCATACATACAAGCATACGTTTAGCAGAGCAAACAGCCCATGTATTACTTGTCTGATAGAAGAACAGTTATTTACAAGCATATTCAGCGTATGCTGTTCTGTGTATCTCAGCAGATGATGACACAGGGCAATACTCTCCTCTCTCTCTTGTAAACTGAAACCACTCCTGAAATGCAGCCACTGTGCAGGAGAATATCATAGCTGCTCCTTAGTGCACAACTAGATTACTTTATTCAGGCCAGAAAATGTTAGTATTACATAAACCTGATGAAATTGCAGGCATAAACCTATTTAAGCAGATACAATTGGCCTCATCGAAACATGTAAAGCCAGCACAGAGCTTTACTACAGTAACAAATCCCATGGAATAATTACCGACTACGAGCTCCTTTTGCTTCTGCCTCATGTTCTCATGAAATTTCATTACAAGCTATTTGAGAATTAGCCATGTAGGTAGTGTTGCCCTTTCATCTGTTTTTAAAATGAATTATCTTGGGCAATGTGCATGCCCATAAAAGGGGAAAAATAGAAGAACAGCAGAGCAAGGAGGCTGAGGAGATCAGGATCACCTGTGTGCTGGACTTCTTAGATTGTCTGACTCCCTCTCCACAAGACAGACATGACCCAGATAGGATAAAGCTGTACATACTGTAATTAAAGCTTTGGTGTTGAACTTTCAGCCTTTATCTTGCTCACAGGGAGATTTTTCCTTCAGTCTATCTTCAGCGATCATTCAAAATCATCTGCTTACTTTTCTAACACACAATATCTATTCTTTTGTACAGAGAGGACTCAAGAGGTGAACATATTTTGATCACAATGATGAGGATTTGACTAGCACTTCAGCATCTCTCCCATTTGCAAATAAACAGTTTACAATGGAAAAAAAGAGTTTTCTGTAAAACTGGTCTAAAAAAATAAAGAAAATGCCTTGTATGTAAGTATGCATGCATATATATATGTATGTATGGAAAATTCATCAGTCCAAGTGGAAATCATGCAATATGCTTTTGGACAATGAACCATTAAATAAACTATTACAGAAACACACAAAAAAATCATAGATCTATGGCCTCTCAGAAACTGCCTGTCACACACAGTCTGAACTATGTTACTGTGCCATGAAAAGGGACTCCCACTCCATATGAAGAAGGGCAATGCACAGAGTGATGTATTTGCTTGATGTAAGTGATCCACATAAGACAGTTTTTTAATGCTCTACAACATAGGGATGAAAACACAATTACTCAGGGTGCTCCACAAAAATCAGAGATTAATAGATTTTTATAGTATCTCCTAGACATGATATAGTACTTCATTCTCTACTCTTCCAAATTCTGCATGGGACTACTTTTACTTCTCTACACCTGAATGAATGAGGGATAATTTATAGCAAGCCACTTGTGGGATGTGTTCTGCAGCTGCAAAAATTACAGAGGTAGCAGCACGTGACATGAAAACAGATTCCCTGCATGTGTATGGCAGAAATCTTATAAAACTCTCTCTGTGAAGACAGGAATAAATGATCATGCTGCTGTTACCAATAAGTGCTGTCTTTGCAAAAATAGGGAGTCCCTTCTCCCTAAAATTAGTGTGAGTCAGAAGAAAGCAGCATACTTTTTGAGCTAAAACACATGATAAAAGTCACCCCACAGACTTCAATTAAACCCATGTTTACAAAGCAAATACACCATTTCCCAGGTAGGAGACAATTTTTAGTTTTTAGGAAACAATCTCTGGACTCCATTATTGAATTCAGCAAATGCTGCTAAATTCCCATGTGTAAACAAACATCCTTCTTTGGAGAAATTTTTCCTGAGGAAATTCTGGCACTGCTAATACAGGGCAAATAGATTTTCTCTCCACTTGGAAAGCTAGATCAAATTTCTGGCAACTCATATAAGCCTCTCCTGTTATTCCCCATGGACAGAATTTGATCTACGCAAAGGAAATGCCTTTCCTCTGCTTTTGAAAGTCCAGGAATGAATTCACTTCCTCATTGCCACTGAAAACGGCTGTGAGCTTTTAGCAGGCCCAAAACGCAGTTAACCTCTTAACATACAAGATATTGAAACCTATTCAATACTCAACACCTTTGAGGTAAAAGCCCAGTGAAACTGTTCGGCTAGGCATGTGCCAAATGAGATTAAACCCCACATCTGTGATAGTAATTCTAAAATAGGATTTATCGTAAGTGCTGGGTGTAACAGACACCTTATATGATTCTCTTCTCTTTGATGAAATCAAAACACTCTTTCCCCGAAAGAGACACTTCTAGCAGAAGTTATGGCGCTGACACAGAAACTATAGATGAAGTTCAATTGCTTGTATTATTGAGGACATCAGACTAGACATTTATAAACACAAAAGGCTGTTCAGAAACATCCACCGTGTAGTTTAGAAATGGGCTTTTCTTGGCTATTTCTCCACATTTTTATGAATTGTTGGAAACTACAAAAATTACACAGGGAAAAGATTGACAAGCTTCATGCTCTATTATTTGTGACTAAAGATTACCTTCACATGGTGACTTATCAATTCCCACATAATTCCATTGCTGAGAGATGCCAAGGAGATAAAGTATTTCCACACCGAGAGAAAAAGTTCCATCAGTTCTCCCATATTAGTAAGGAATGATACAAAGTCATTCATTCACATATTCACCAAGCATATGGAAACTAACCACGATTTAAAATAGCTTTGCTGATTTTAATGCGTAACGTTTAATGCTTAAGAAATGGAAACATACGTAAGAAAATACGTTATTGGAAATGTCTAAAAGAAACTACAACAGTTTGCACTGATTTTTTTGACCATTCAGATTACACAACATGCATATATTTTGAGAAAAAAATAAATTTTTTCATTGAGACTTGAAAGGAACTCTTAGCTTTATACACAGTGTCCTAAAAACCTGAAAGACTGACATGTCAGCTGAACTGCAAGCTGTCCCTACTGAAGAATGTTTGCCTGACTGCATTATATGTTGAAATCATTCATGGAATAAAGGAGAGGGGAGTAAGTGCTCCAATTACATGAGCAGGCCTTTGCTAGCTCCATTGCCTGACCCCTTCCCATCCGCTCTCAGAGGGAGCTCTGTGCTAAATGCTTACTTCATACTTAAAGTCAGAGTAGCTGCTTATGTAATCTCATCAGACGGGAATATAGAAGAAAGGAAAACAACAGCAATTCCTCCAGACTTCAGATGAGGCAATCCTGTTGTGGTGTGCACTGTACATCTAGACAGCACAGCATTTGTTCCAGCCTAAAGATAAAGGTAGAAGCTAAAATGAGTGGGCTTACACTACCTAAACCCAGACATTTGCTCTGTGATTAAGGCTACTACAGTTCTGGAAAGCAAAAAAAATCCCTGTGCAGAACCCAACCCTCTACAGTGTTACATATCATAGAATCATAGAATCAGCTGGGTTGGAAGGGACCGCAGAGATCATCAAGTCAACCCTTGATCCACTACTGCTGTGGTTACCAGACCATGGCACTGAGTGCCACATCCAGTCTCTTTTTAAATATCTCCAGGGACAGAGAATCCACTACTTTCCTTCCAATGTCTGATCACCTTCTTTGTAAAGGATTTTTTCCTAATATCTAACCTAAACTTCCCCTGGCAGAGCTTAACTCCATGCCCTCTTGTCTTACTGACAGCTGCCTGAGAAAAGAGACCAACCCCCCCCTGGCTCCAACCTCCTTTCAGGGAGTTGTAGAGAGCAATGAGGTCTCCCCTGAGCCTCCTCTTCTCCAGGCTGGACAGCCCCAGCTCCCTCAGCCCTTCCTCACAGGACTTGTGCTGGATCCCTTCACAGCCTCCTTGCTCTTCTCTGGACCTGCTCCAGCACCTCAATCTCCTTCCTGAACTGAGGGGCCCAGAAATGGACACAGTACTCGAGGTGTGGCCTCACCAGCGCTGAGTACAGGGGCAGAATCACTTCCTTGGACCTGCTGGAGACGCTGTTCCTGATACAGGCCAGGATGCCATTGGCCTTCTTGGCCACCTGGGCACACTGCTGGCTCATGTTCAGCTTCCTGTCGATCCAGACTCCCAGGTCCCTTTCTGCCTGGCTGCTCTCAACCACTCTGTGCCCAGCCTGGAGCTCCCCATGGGGTTGTCGTGGCCAAAGTGCAGGACCCAGCACTTGGCCGTGTTGAACCTCATCCCATTGGAATCAGCCCAACTCTCCAGTATGTCCAGGTCCCTCTGCAGAGCCCTCCTGCCTTCCAGCTGATCCACACTCCCCCCCAGCTTAGTGTCATCTGCGCATTTACTAATTGTGGACTCAATCCCCTCATCTAAATCATCAATAAAGATATGCTTACAAACCTCAATCTAAATCAAAGACCATTACAACAGTCACAGTTCACAGTTAAGTGAAGCCTGCTAAATTTGGATAGTAACTTTTTTGAAGCAGGGACTGCACTGTAAATATGCATGGTAAATCACCATGTGCCTAAGCGTTAAGGTACAGCAAACATGAATCAAGGAAAGGTTCTATCCTAGAGGGTTTGTAGTCAAAATTAAACAAGCAAGATATGGAGAAGTGTGAGACAGGAAACTTCCTCATGCTAAGGTACCAGAATGTTAGCCACAGCTCCAAATCCCACAGGAAAACTCTGACAAAGTATGAGCTGGAAAACTATCAGGAACTCCATCTCTACGCTTTTTCCTAGGCATCTGTTTTTAAGCACTGAGAAACAGCGCACTGAGCTCCATGGGCCTTTGATTTAGCTTACTACGGCTGTTCTTATTTTCTTCAATTCAGCCACAAGCCTTGTCTGAGCTTGCTTCAAAATCCACTAAAAGCACTTTGCTCTCCTAGGCAAAAATAATGTTTGTTTTCTGCTTATTTCTTGTTGGGGGCTTACTTCCATTCCGTATACTGTGCATTACAGAGGGTCAGTAATGCTGGGCTCTGCTGCTGTCTCAAACAAATACAAAGCTGTATGTCTGCAGTTCTCAGAGGGCTTTCAGGTTCGATCCAGTATGTACAGATGGCAGGAGAATGTATGACAGCTAAAAATCAAGTTGGAAAGATACTATGATTACCACTTCACCTTCTCACACATTCCACAGACTCTCATAAAACAGTGCTGGGAAGGCACTCTTGAGACTTCAGCTCACCCACTGCCTCCATGCCAGGAGGTAAGTATGGTTAATATCATAATTAACCCTCTTCTACCTAATACAACCTGTTCATAAAAATACCCAACGTTTGCCCCCATAGTTCATTTATTACAATGTTTCACCAGCCTTAATGGGATAATATTATCCTTAATGTTTAAGCTACAGCAAAGAGCCTAATGCAGGATTTGAACTTTCAGCTTCTTTGGATTGCAGAGCGGTTCTAGTCCTACGTTTTTGACGTTGTATCATGAACATTAAAAAGAAGAAGAAAATAGAAAAAAAGTAGTAGAAGAAGAGAAAATGCAGAAGAAAAGCAGAGGGGTGGTTGGCCCAGTGACAAAAATAACGTCTGTACTCTCTGTATAGACACCTGCCACAATACCCTGGTAAAATTCTCCCTGGGAACCCAGAGTTTATCTTACTGCATTCAGATGAGTATAATGGAAAATTCACAAAACCAGGTCAGCTCTTGCAGTGACAGAGATGAATAGATTAATTTGTTTGGGGTTTTTTTGATTTTTGATTGTTTGTTTTTTACCATCACTACTAGATTCAGAAGAAAGCACCAGTTTTCTGCCTGATAGAGATTTCAGGGATTTTCCTCCCTCTTTTTCTTCTGCACTGGCAAGCTCTTCTCATCACTTCTCCACCAGGAAAAGAAGCAATGAAAGGGCTCCTGGAAGACAAAAGTCCTGAACTCAAGCATGACCTCAAGCACTGCTATTGCAATAGAAGGGATTTCCCTGTTATGATCTTTTTCCTCCCTTCTAGATGAATCACACCTCTTACAGAATTATCTGATATTAAAAGACCTAGCAAATGACTGAGCTATTAAAGTAGGAATGTTACTACCTGCACATATTATCATAATCATCATCCTATGATAGAATATTATATGACTGCCGTTCTGACAATGAGTCTTGACCAATGCAGCCTCTGAGACACTTGGTGATGGTGTTCTGAACACTCTGTGGTCTTGGTTTAAATAAAATATGAAGTTAAAATTAAAGTAAAAAGTAACTTCAGTGAAGTAAAAAAACCCAAAAACTTCAATAAAAAGAAGTAAGATGATCAAAATAACATAGAGATGTGAAGCTGAATGGGGTCTTGAGGGATTTATTCTTCTTCCTAAGCCCAGTAAAGAATTGTTATTGATTGATGTATATGAAACTGATAGCTTAAATACCCTCCAAAGATGGATATTCTGCAGCTTCCATAGACAGCCTGCTCCAGGGTTGTACAAACCTCACTACTTAAAGGGCGGGGTTTTTACCTTTATACCTAACTAGAGTCCAGGTAGCCACAATATAAAGTATTTCTTATCCTGTCCCCAACAGCAAGAACTTCCCCCTTCACTCAAAATATATATAAACATAAATGTGTGTGTATGTGTGTGTCTACACACCACACTTCAAAGAAGAAGATTTTCCTTACCCCTATATATATATATGTATGTATGTTTATATTCTGTCAAATACAAATATTATATCATAAACAGTGGCATAAATTAAGGGATAACATTACAAGAAATAGAAATAAATCAGAAAAATTATATATATTAATGCATTCTATAATTATTGACATTGCTGATGTTTTAATGTATTCCTCTATTGCCTAGGAGATCTGTTTGATAGGACAGAACTGCTTTTTGTGCTGTGCAAACTCAGATCAAATTAATTTCTGCCATCCTGCTCAGACCTGTATGATAAACACCAGCCTTAGCCACGTGCAATCAAATTCCAGTTTATCAAGATATAAATAGTAATTATGGGTATTCAGATGTGCTCACTGTTCAGAAAAACAAATATAAGTTGTTGACTTTTCAGGTTTTCCTGGGACTCAGCATCTCCCTTGTAGGCTCACAGATAACACATGCAGAACTGTTACACTGTCTACTCACACTTATTTTCCTTTCCTTTTTTCTGGAAGTGAAAACCAGAAGGGGCCAGGACCATTTATTAATCTATTTGCTGCAGTTTTACATACAGATCATAATATAAATAAGCCCATTTCCCCCTGTTTCCTACCATAGCTCTTCATTCCCACTCCATGGTGAAACTCGCCATCACTTCAAAACCTGTAAAACTCAGGGAGTGGTCAGGCTCCACATCACATGAGAGAAATGCTTTTGGTAAGAACAAACAAGTAAGTATATCCATTTTCTAATCAGATCTTTTTAGTCATCCATTATCTCCAACCACATAAGGGGACAGGGAAAAATGGAAATATCCAGGGAATGGCAAGATGCTGAGAAAAACATAGATATGTAAAACACACCACAGATGCTGTAATCGCTCAGGCCCAGTTCCCTCAGGCATCCAGCCCCCTGGATCTCAGGCATCCCTCAGGCCATCAACCTTTCAATGTGGAGCCTTCCTACATGACTGCTACTTCCCACAGCAGCAGAGAATCTGGTGCAGAGAAGCAGGGAAGGCAGGGGAGTGAAGAAGGAAACTGCATATAAAAAATAAAGAAAAAACACCTAACTTTTAAAACAAATCTATGCAAGGAGATGATGTAAAAAAAAAAAAAAAAAAAAAAAAAGCCCAAACAAAAAATTAGAAGTGATTATCCTTCTTCCAGCCACATTCCAAAATGCTTCTTTCACAAAGGCAGAGAAAAAAGAATGTAAGGAGGATGTCAGGTTGTGCAGAGCCTGAGAACCCTGGGAAGGAGCACACTGCCAGGTAACTACAGTATGTGACAGGAGAGCATGAGCTGAGCAGCTGAGGTAGCTGCTGATACTTAAGTGAGGTTAGGTGAGAGAGATCAAGGATGAACTCTTCTAAATTCCACCTCTTCTCTGAGGGGGTCAAGATTGAAGGCTTAATTTCAAAGTATGGACCAAATCTAGCTTCTAGTCAAGCCAGCAGTAGCAGTGGATGCTCAGGAACTGTTAGGAGCTCAGTATCTGTGAGGATAAAGTTTTTTGAGGACTGCAAGAAATTTTGTTGAATCTTATCTCATTCCTGGGTGCCTGCAGGTTGCCAGGCTGTTGGGCAAGGAACTGCCTTTTTTCCAGCACAAATCCTGTCCATAAGTCATATTCACAGGCTTTCAGTATTGTGGTTTATTCAGTGACTTTTTCCATTGCATGAATTTGAAGATACTGTTTAAAGCTGTGAGTTAATTTATTACCATCATTAACCTTAATGACTCCTATATACTGCTAGGCCTGGCCAAGAGGGTGCAAACACACCCTGGCACTTCGATCTCCCTGATCTCATAACTTTGGTCCAAAGTTCTGCCCTCTACCTACAACAAGCTTACCTTGAGAAGGACTAAGTTGGCTGGATTAAAGCAAGTTAATGTCTCCTGCCTAAAATCGCAGTATAGAGTTACAGTATTATGTACCTATGTAATCTTGAGTTAAAGAAATTAATGACGCACTTGTGGTGACTTACAATATAAAGTCAAAACTGTGAAGCAGACCCAACGTAAAGAAAAAAAAATATACTTGCTTGGATTTGAAAACAGTCAAAGAGAGACTTTCTGTGTTTGCAAGGAGTATAGTGGGACCCTTGCCCTGCTCGTCCCAGTGGACAAGAACAAGGTAACAGCTTCTGGAGCCTCTTAGTGCTGCTGCTACCAGCGCTTGAGGGTGCCAAGGTACAACTGGGGTACAGTCAGGGAGCAGCCTCAGTGCCAGTGAGGGTGTAAGGGTAGCTGAGTTCTGGGCACGGCACATCAGGGCAGGGCTGCAGCAGCTGGTTCCCCAGCAGGGCTCCCTAGTGCCCAAGGGACATTTTATAAAATCATAGAATCATTCAGGCTGCAAAAGACCTTTCAAGTTCAACCATTCACCCAGCGCTGCCAAGTCCACTACTAAACCATGTCCCTAAAGCACCACATCTACACCCCTCCAGGGAAGGTGACATCCCTCCACCACTTCCCTGGGCCTTACAACCCTTTCAGCAAAGCCATTTTTCCTCATAACCAATCTAAACCTCCCCTGGCGCAACTTGAGGCCATTTCTTCTTGTTCTGTGACTTACAACTTGGCAGAAGAGACCAGCACCCACCGCACTGCACTCTCCTTACAGTGAGGAGGTTTCCCCTCCACCTCCCTCCTTTCCTCCAGACTGAACAACCCCAGTTCCTTCAGCTGCTTCTCATAGGTCTGGTGCTCCAGACCCTTCACCAGCTTCGTTGTTCGTTGTCTGTATTCCCTCTAGCACCAAAATGTCCTTTTCGTAGTGTCTAGCACCAAAATGCCCCGTTCGTGGTGAGAGGCTCCAGAACCCCACGCACCGTTCGAGGTGCGGCCTCACCAGTGCCGCGAGCAGCTTCACACGCACACGCACGCAGGACGGGGGTAAAAACGAAATCAGGAAGGGGGAAATGACAGCCCTGCTCCCGAAAAGCCCGAGGTGAGTCACGGCGGGGCTGCCCGGCGGCGGCACGGCCGGGCAAAGGGGGCCGGGGGGGTGCGGGGTTCGGCTGGGCTGGGACTGGGATCGCGGCGGCTCCCCCTGGTGGCGGCGGTGAGCGCAGCGACGGGGGTTGTCACATGTCGGAAAGTCCCCGGCGCTGCCGGTGGAAATCCCCGGTGGGGATTTTTTTGTTGTTGTGTGTTTTTACTCTTTTTTTTTTTTTTTCTTTTGCGTCCGGGCGTTGGAAACAGAAAGGGGAAAAAAAAAACCCCAACAAAAACCAAAACAACAGAACAACCAACCCAGAGGTTCGGCTCAGCCCTTCATTCCGCAGCAGCGGCGGCAGCAGCAGCTCCGGCGGGGAGGGGGGCGGCGGAGGGAAGGGAACCTCAGCTCTGTGAGGGCTGATGGCTGCTAAGGTCGGCTGCGTCCCACCGCCCCAGCCCCGCTGCTGAGCAGGAGCGACCGGCAGGACCGACCGGAGGAGGAGCCGGCGGAGAGGTGAGCGGTGCTACGGATGCAGGGAGGGCAGAGGAGGGAGGGCACGGCGGGGTGGCCGACCGACCCCCAAACCGGCTTCATCTCCCTCGTCCCTCTTGCAAGAGGGCGCCTCGGAGCACCAGGAGGGTTTTGCCGCGGTGTTCGGTGCTTTTCCGAAGCATTTGGCGTCTGGAGGGGGCTGTCCGTCGGTCCCTGGTTCCCGGTGGAGGTCTGTGGCCCGGCGGGGATGTTGTCCCTCCGCTGTCTGGCGCCGGCCCGGGTTCGGCGGGACCCCAGCCCCGCGAGGGCTCATCTGGATCCCTTCAGCACGGCTCCTGGGGACACGGGGCGGCGGTGGGTTTGCTGGGTTGGCTTCCAGCGCTTGCTGCTGCCGAAAACTTGCCTGCTTTGAGCAGCTGCTCCTGCAAAGTTTGCGGGTGGGAATAGCGGCTGTCGCCTCCAGCTCGCATACACATGGTTCCCGCAGACCAGTAAGTTGAGGGAGTAAGCTGTGTAAACCAGCCCTGTCGTATATAAAACACCTTCAGTTCTCCTCTTCTGTCTTGGCAACGAGTGACAATTATTTTTAGTTTTGTACCAAGCACTCAAAGGCCAGGCGTTAGAAATCCGTGGGTGCTGAAGGTGTATTAAATGCGTTTATTTTTGCAGTGTCTAAGCACTGTACGGTAAAGAGTTTATTGTTGCCGTTTTCCCCACAGCGGACAGAACATTAAAATAACTTTATTAAGCTACTGGCAGATCTTGGAGCAGCATTTAGCTTTCCAAAGCCCAGCAGCCTCAGTATTACAAGTTCAGAAAGCATGCTGCTTCAGAGAGCTATTTAATCATTGTTTGCAGCGATGCTTTTCTGAGAATTGTCATTACGTGTCAAGAAGTAGTATAGTTTGCAGTAAAGCACAGTACAGTACTGTCGACTAATTTAACTGTAGCTGAGCTTCCATTCTTTGAACCTCTAGCTTAGGTGCCTGTTGAGTTCTGTTTGTTTCATCACATTGTTTCTGAAAATAAGGCTTGCTCAGCTTTTGCCCTGACAGACGTTTAGTGACCATAAATAGCACTGACAGTAATTTCCCTGTGCGGAGGGGAAAATATGCCTGTAGAATGTAATGTTGAACAATATGGTTTCAGTGGATGCTTCTGTAAACTCAGTACTTTTTACTACTTAATGCTGGAAATAACCATTTCAAGGGTCTGTGCCTGTAGTACTTAGTCATGTGATTAGCCTTTATTAATTTTAAAAATTCCCATTGACTCAATGGCTGTACTTTTAAGTTCAGTATTTTGGTCATCTTGGAGCAATGTATAGCTGTGGTTATTAAGCAGATTAATAAGAGGTTGTTTATATTTCCCTTAAGTTTATATATCCCTTAAGTCCTCCATTCTTTAAATACAGGATTAGAGAAATAGCGTGTGTAAAACTATATTGGAGGGGGAGTTGATTAGAAAATGTGTTACTTCCATTCTAAGTTATATGTTGGTGAGGGAATTGTAGGAATTTTTATTAGCTAAAGGAAAGCTTTTCCATGTGTTGCAGGATGTGAGAGCTCTAAGCCCTGTTCCTAATGCTCTTACAGTAGTAGAGGAAATACTGTTGTGAATGACATTGCCCTGACTGAGAGGAAAGGACTTCTCAGCATCTTGTGTCTCACTCACCTCTATTTAGGGCTTGACAGGACATCCACTGAGGCTCTTGCTCAGCTGGTTCTTGGAGGGGTTATAGAGGGCATCTTGTGACAGCAGGAGTTCTTATCCTGGTGCTGTCCTTTCCCACACTCTGGCTGGGCAGCTGGAGGTGGATGTCACCAGTGGAAGTGTCTGAGTGAAGAGAGAGAGCAGATGGTTCCCTGCAAGGAAGGATGTGCTCAAGTTGTTCCCAGACCCAGGAATCTCTTCCTGGTCAGTCTGTCATGTTGTAGTCCTTCTTCCTCTCTCTAGCCGTCCAGACTCACATCACAGGGAAGCTTCCTAACAGTTGCATAAATTAAGATTTCAGTTGCTTCTTGTCTTTGTGTACTTTTAATGTTGGCACCTTAAAATATACCTTTGTTTTGATATTTGTCCATAATAACAGTTGTAGTCTCACATTGAGACTATATATCTTTATCTGTCTTAATAGAAACTTTGCTTTGTTTTTAAATAGAGCAGTAATGTACATGGACAGCATGGAGAGTCTCTCCATGTAAAAACAGGTTGTTGGTGTTACCGTAGCACACAGGAATTTTGAGGGATGCGGTCCCTAAGTTTGGCTCTAGCTAGCCACAAAGTTAGCATGCTCTGAATTTCAGAGAGTGCAGACAGTTTGAGGTTATGGGGTTTTTTGTTCTTCCTGCTGTAGCCTATGAGGCCAGAGATACTGAAGAAAGGGATTCAGGGCAGGAAACATTACAGGTCTCACTGTGGAAAAATATTGGGAGTTTTGAGCCAAGTGGAAATGCTTTTTCAGCTCTGTTGACTTGCTGCTGAGTAATAGCAGCACTGCAGTCTGCACCCCCACATGCAGCACAAGCAGCTCTGGCCAGTAGCTTTACCACTCACAAAATATAAGAAGCCTCAAGAACAGTAGCATAGATTTGCCCTTCAGTACTTGCTCTGCTACAAAGTCCTCATTTGCCATCTTCAGCCACTGTAAGTAAAAGACAGCTACTAGTATGGCATGTCATTCTTGGGGTTTTTTTTATACTGTACCAACCATCACTTCTGAGAATGTATGAGTTGCAGGAATCTGAAATGGTCATTACCTGTTTTTTTGTTGGTTTTTTGTTTTTGTTGGGGTTTTTTTTTTTGGCATGTCATCAAAACGAGCTTGAAACATGCTGAAAGTTCACCAGGTTCATATGGGATTACACTATGCAATTATCAGTTAGTCAAGTTTCCAGAATAATTTTCCCTTCCCTTGATCTTGCCTTCTTTTATCCTTACTTTGATTTAAATGCTTTTCTTTTTCTTCTTCTTCTGGTACAATGATGTAATTTCCATAGTTATGAATGAATTCTCTTTAATATCTGGTAAATGATAGCAGTTAATGATTGGAATAAGCTGGTAAGTTTCTATATCTGAGTAACACAGAGGGGCTAATGGATATGAGCTTTAACAGCCTTCAGATGTGTTAAGCTCTGTGAACTGCATCCACTCTGCTCATTTTAGGCAAAACCACAGCCAGAATCACAACCCTGAAAGTGCCTTCACAGTCTCCATGGAAGTGATAGCTCTGTGATGCAAGGATATTAACATGCCAATAAGTGGATCCATTTTAATTTCAGATGTCTTCTAGAAACATGGCTGGGCAACACATCCTTCCTCAAGCTTTGTATCAGAGCAATATGCTGAAAGCCATGAAGATTAGGGAGAGGACACCTGAAGATCTGGTCAGGCCTCCTACTGGAATAATTCACCACTTCAGGACTATGCACAGATACACCATAGAAATGTTCAGAATGGGACAGTTTTGTCCTCAGTTTCGAGAAACACTTCAGAAGGCTCTGACTGACCAGGCCGCTCAGACTTCGCTGGAGCGTCAGAGGAAGCTCAACTGGTGCATGGAAGTTCGGAGACTTGTCCCTTTGAAGACTAATGGTGAGTTTCAGCAGGTCTTTGCATTTGCCTTACAATGGGTAATAAATGTAGCACCTTTATTAATAGCATCTGAGTTCATGTTACCAAAACAGAAGCACACAGCTTTAGAAAAGGGGTGCTTTTTAGTCCTCGTTTTTTAAACTGAAATTCTTTCCACATGATGTACTGTCCTGAGGCTGTAGCAGTCCCTGGGATATATAACAGTGTTATGGACAGCCTGAAAATTTCACAGATATTTTCATGATATCCATAACCTGTGGCACATCAGAGTAAAATACCAGGTGGGAACCTTGACTTGTAACCCATCACCTTTCTGTGAATTTGATTCTCCTATGTGTTTGCTTTCTCCTCGGAAGTTCCAAATGATCCTTAATGCCTGGCAATAGGAGACTTCGGATGCTTTGAGTGACAGGGATGCGTTCTCATATATATATATCAGAAGCTAATATCCTGCCATCCTAGCTGGCAGGCAAGGCTCACTTGCTGATCCAGCTTTAACAGTGGTGCCAGTGGGAGCATCCTGGGAGTGGAGCCTCTGGAAACCCAACCTTGCTCACCCTGGAGTCAGCATCCCACTCCTGCCTGGCTCCCTCATCCTCATCTGCCTGCCAGGGTTTGCCACCTTTGCCTTTCCTCTGGGCTCAACATGTGTGTGGCTGACTGCCATCTCTGTGCAACACAAGTTGGGCAGGGCCCTGTTTTTTTTTTCTTCCAGTCCCAGCACCAGTTTTAGTACCTGGCTTTTGGGTTCCTTTGTGTGTATTGCATCAAGTGCTCTAAATTCAAAAGTACAGTAGTAGCGCAGAGATTTCCTTAAGAGGGTACATGTGTTCACAGTCTTCAGCAGCAAACTTGCACATGACTCTGAGAGTTGCTGGGCATTGGAAAGATTTGGTAATGGCTATGACTTATGGTCACGCAGCTACAAACCTGGGACTCAGGATTCTGTACAGCACAGATTGTCCTGAACTGTGAAGGTAGACAAGGATAGTGAGGACTCCAAGAACAAGGAAGACAGTTCTTTGCTCAAGGAACAGATAACACTAGTTACAGAAATACTGGGTGTGGTGGACCTGCAGCCTCACTGAAGTCCTTATGTTCTGTTGATGCTTCCTTTTGTATCTACTTACATGCACATTGCCCTTATCTTCCTAGTGCACATTCTTCCCATTTCAAGTTCTACCATACTTCTGATTGCACATGGCTGTGTTGTGCAAAACCCATAAAAACAGAACCACCATGTAGATGACACTGCCATGACGTAGAAGAACCTCACCTGAAGTGTCTCTTAGTAACTCTCATAGAGGCACTGACCTTTCAGGAGGCTTTTGCATGTGCAGGAAATACTCAGGTGTGTAATTAGTCTGTGTATGGATATCACATAGCCTTGAACTTCCAAAAGGACTGGAGTTCTAGCTGGGGCGGACAATGCTTTGCAGGTACTAGGAAAGTACTGTCAATCTGAATTTTGCATTTTCAAGACTTCACTCCAGGAGATAAACTCTAACTTTACTAGGATGTACCAGGAAAATAGAGGACAATGTATAATTTTTGTCCAGGGCAAAGACCCACTGGTTATGGAATCCTCCAGCTCCTGTTAATATGAGTCCTGTAGGGGTTAATGATGCCTGAAGAGATCCCTGTTCCTGACTGTATTCAGAAAGTGTGACCTGTTGCGTTATCTCATGACTATCGGTCAGTGTTACAAATGGGAACAATTTGTGGACTGGTGACTTGGATCCCATCCGTGAGCAGGCACACCAGCATACAAGAAGCCCCAGTACTGGGGAAGGTTGAGGGAAGGCAAAGCAAGGGCTCAGTTTGTGTTTCACCGTACGCCCCATGGCCAGTGAACTCAGCTTCAGTGCTTTTAGGGTCCTTCAGTGCATGAGTAGAAGGAGTGGCTTTGGGAACCTGTGGTTTAGGTAAAGCAGTCAAAGCAAAGGACCTTTTCGGGGTAAAGAAGGTAGACTGGACTGAAAGAGTCAATCCCTGAAGGAAGAGACAGAAGCCTGGAGAAACCTTGTATAATCACAAGAAATTACATGGTAGACAGTGAACTTTCTTCAGAAAATTCTGGGGTTTTTTCTAATGAAAGTTTTAATTGTTGAAAGCAGAGATGGTGTTTCCTGTAGGATCTTTCAGCGTATATTTTACCTAATATGTACATAAAGTTATGAAGTGGTGTTTTGATTTTTTTTTTTTAATTAGAAAAGCTCCTTTGAGTCACCACACATTTCTTTGCAGACATGCGGATGGAAGATGAAAGGAAAGCAGTAGGAGATACAAAAATTGAAACTTTTTTTTTTTAAATGTTTAAAATTCCAACATCTATTGGCTGAAGAGATTTCACTTGTATAATGAATCGGCATTCATTCCAGCTCACCCAGCCACACCCCCTGGGAAAGTCCAAGGGAGGCTTTGCTGTGCAGCCCTGCACGCCTCAGAACAAAAAGTACAACTGTTGCTCAATTGCCAGTCAAACAGCACGGGGGAATTCCAAGTGCTGTGTAAGGAATTTTGGGCAATGCTTCTCAATAAAGGACTGAAAGCAAGCTCTCAGGGAGAAGGAGAGAGAACAAAAAACCAACCAACCAACCAACCAAAAAACCTCCCCCCCCAAAAAAACCCAAACAAACAAACAAACAAACAAACAAAAAAACCCAAAAAACTCCAAACAAACTTATCTTTGCTCTAGATTTTATGAAGGGAAAACTGTAATGGGATTAATATGTCATATTTCTTGGTCAGAAGGAAACCCAGTCAGTTTTTCTGTTTTATATTGTTGTTCCTTGATTTTTGAGCTGGTGAGCAGCCTGAACGCTTGGAATAAGCCTTGCATGACAGCTTTCAGAGACCAGAAGGCAGTTGCAGGAACTTGATATACACAGAGTCCCTAACACCAGAGAGTTAAGTTAGATAACAAATTATATATTTTTCAGGATGTGGGGTCTGTTGTAAGTTTTCTTCTGCAGTTTCACAGAAAAAGTAGCAAAAATGTTCACAAATGGTGCGCTTGAGCTCATAAAGCACGTAGCAAACTGGGTTGAAGCCTTTTGTGGGAGATCTTTGGGTGGGTTTTTTCCCCACATGAGAAAAATCTATGGCTTTACCATGGTTGATGTCCTCTGTTCCAAGGAAATTGCTGCATTTTCCAAGCAAATGCTAATAATCTGTTTATTATTAGTAAACACTGGACCTAGTTTTGAATCTGAGGATATGACAGTAATGATTCTTGACAATCTCTTTTGAAGAAGTTGGCTAGGGAAAGAATTTGAAACTTAGCCACAGGCATAGTTTGTCACACCTTTTAACTGAGTTACTTAACTCCTCTGATTCTCAGTTCCTACCCCTCTGAAACTGCAGAACATCTCATTCCTTCTTACCTGCAAAGAGATTTTTCAAATGCAAGGATTGTGTCTAAATGAAAATAAAATCATTATGATTTTCATTTATTAAGTATTAATTTTGTGTTTTAGAGAATAAAATATGTAACAGCCCAACTTTCTATCAGTTCTGAGAGGAAGGGAAGAGGTGTGCCTACAATTACTTTACATGAATCACCCACTCTCCCCTTTCTGTCTCTTTTTTATTAAAATTCCTCCATCAAGCACAGCCAGGTGCCAAGCCTTTCAATGCAGTGCTTATCAGTGGACCAGAGGCTTTCTATTACTATAACATACTCTTATTATCTCTACTCTGTGCCATCAGGTGTACTTCTGTAAATGCCAATAAGGGAGATTTATACATTCTTTTGTAGTTTTAACTTGACTTTGTCACGTTTAAAAGCTATTCCAACTGTTCAAGGTTTGCAGTTGACACCAAAATTTAGTTAATGGTATAAGTTGAAATTAAGTAAAATAGGTAAGGGGCCCGCTTCCCACCATCACTGAATGACAGCTTAACACCAGTAGCTGAAGGAACAAAACCAGTGGAGAGGGGACTTCCTCCTTTCTTCCTCTGAGTGGAGAGCTCATAGCTATGGTCTTCTTCTTAAAATCATTCTCTCTCTAGAATGAAGTGCCCAGGGAGTATGCATTTGCGCAGCTTAATGCTGCATGCATTATCTAAGTGGTCTTTTAAAAAGAATGCACCTTCTTTTTGTGCAGGTGATGGAAATTGCCTCATGCACGCTGCATCACAATACATGTGGGGTATTGAGGACATCGACCTCGTCTTAAGGAAAACCTTGTTCAGTGCACTCAGGGAGAATGACACACGGAACTTCAAGCTCCGCTGGCAGCGGGAGGCTGTTAAATCCCAGGATTTCATAGAGACAGGACTCCACTATGACACTCGGGTAAGGTGGCCTGAGGGATTGGTGCTGTTTCCTGAGTGCTCGTCACCCTTGCCTTGCTGATTTCATTTGCTTTCTGGCTTCATGGACTCCACCTTTAATGGAGAGCAGAAATAGTCTTCCTTTGGAGGAAATGAGAAAATGTGATTATTTTGAACACTGCTGTGCAGTGTTGATTGCAGTGTTTGTGTTGGTTCCTGACCGCCTTGTCTTTGAACCATTGCTGATGGATGTTTCTTTCCCCAGAACTGGGAGGAAGAGTGGGAATATCTCGTTGAAATGACCTCCCCAGAAACATCTGGGGCTAGAAACAGGCTTCCATATAATGCACTGGAAGAAATCCACATCTTCATCCTTGCTAACATCCTCAGAAGGCCAGTCATTGTCCTTGCAGGTGAGTTGTCCAAACAGCCATCTCATATGTTGAGATTACTGTTTTCCTCTGTGCAGTGTCAGTGAACTTTCTTTGCTTATTGTTGTTTTCAGATAGATGTGTTTGAGAACTGGGAGTTTTCAGCCACTGTTCTAGAACACCCAGGATACATTTTCTCTTCCTGGTAACACATACTTATTTGTGTTTATTTGGGTTTTTTTTCTTCCTTATGCAGACAAAGTGGTGAGAAGCTTAGAGTCAGGCTCCAGTTTCGCTCCTCTGAATGTTGGTGGTATTTACTTGCCTCTCCTTTGGCCAGCTGAAGAATGCTACAGATACCCAATTGTGCTTGGCTATGACAACATGCATTTTACACCACTAGTGACTCTGAAGGACAGTGGGCCAGGTATTTTTCAAGTACCTTGTTTGGTATTTATAGAGCTTCTTTAATATCGTCATACTGATAAAGGAATTAAAATAAAATGTGTTTTATAGTTGCATTTCAAAAGTTAAAATAAATGTAAAAAATTTCTTTGGAATACATTTTTAACATGTGAGCAGAAACAGCTGTGTAAATCAGAACAGAAACTAAAAGTTGCCTTCAAAGTGATGGTTGAAAGTAGAGCACAACTCACCTGCTTGCAGGCTGTGGTCAGTCAAAGGGTGGCCTGTTTCATTGTGTTTTGGCTTCCTTTCCCTGCCCTGTGGTAGGAGAAGGAGCTTTGAAGGAGTTAGTCTCACAATGGCTACCAGACAATTACCAATGCCTGACAGAGATAATGAGAGAGATGCTTTGCTGTTTTAATGCCTCTCTTCTGAATGGATAAAAGTTGTCTAGGTTTAAGCTAGGGCATCATCCTGTGGGAGTATTCATAAACTGAAATCTACAATGCTGCCTACACTGAAAAGAAAATTTATATGGAGACATTTAAACTCCTGTGAGGTGAGGCTGCATTTTCTGGTGCAGACATGTCTGCATCCTCCCCCAGTGCCATTGTTAAGAAACCAGTTGCTTCTGCCAGCCATTCTTCTCTCTGAAATTCAGGAACAGTGTTGACATCTCTGTGTGTCACATCTTGTGGTTAGTCCTACTTTGTAGAATGCATGAGGATAATGATACATACATATAAAGATATATATACACATATAAAAATATATATATACACACACACGCACACAAAAATCCATCTTGTTTCTTGACAGAAATCCGGGCTGTCCCTCTGGTCACCAGTGAACAAGGCAGATTTGAGGATTTGCGTGTTCACTTTCTGACAGATGCAGAAGAGAGGGAGAAAGAGCAGCTGCTAAAAGACTACTTGATAGTGATAGAAATTCCAGTGCAAGGCTGGGATCATGGTACAACTCATCTAATTAATGCTGCAAAGTGAGTATCATTTCTGTTTCCCAAAAGTTATCATGTTTACAGAGGTGGACAAAGCTGTGTGGTAGAATGTGTTCCTTTGGTCTTCCTTCCACAGCAGCACACGTTTACTCTCTGAAATATGAAATACTGGCACTACTGTCGACATGCTTTGAAGTGGTGTGAGGTCAGACCAGTCTCAAATATAAAGAGAAAAATGTCTTCAGACTTAGCAGGCTGAAACTAGTATTTTAGAAGAGGAAACCCAATGGACTAGTTTCACTGACAAAGTGAGATTTGCAAGGAAGGTAGCTAAAAAGTATGGTTAAACCCAGGAACTAGTTAGACCAAACACTTGCTTCTTGTGTAAGGGCACATTGCATAAAGGGCAATTGGTGTCATTTTGGTTGCCCTAGGGAAAGCACTCGGTGGTGTGTGCTGAGCAGATGCCTTGGCACCCTGGGCTGTTGCTCTGCAGCAGTAGTCAGGAAGCTGTCACTGGTGGAGGAACCGGCACCTGCGCTCGTCCCACTGGTGGTTGAGCATCAGTAATGTGCCAGGGGCACCCTTTGGTTTCTTGTGTTTAGGGAACGCTGGCAGCTGTGTCTGCCCAGCCCCATCATGAGTGTGCAAAGGAAGCAACTCCCTGTATCCTCTCTCTTTGCTTCTGTTACTGCAAAGGGAATACTAGTTCAGGAGCCTTGAAAATTTAAGCCCTCCAAGTGTGTAAAAACTGGCAATCCAGCTTCCCAAGTACCACTGCACAGATGTGTTCTTGAGTGTTCCCAGTAATGCTAGGTCTTCATTCCCCCAACTGCAATGTGGTGAAGCTCCACTGTGGGGTTTTCCCTGTGGTCAGGCACAGAGTAGGGATGGTGTGAGGAGATACTAGTGTTACACACACCGCATTGAAGCCCAATAATTTTTTTGAATTCTGTTGGTAGATACAGACCCAACAGGGAAAAACCAGAGACAAATTTCATCATTAACTGTATAAGGAAATCCTGAGCCCATTGTGAGAAAGGCTTGTTCTTAGTATAGGCTTCTGAAGGTCTTCCACTCTAAGCTTAAATGAGCACTGGTCTTCGGAAGAAGTTAGGATTGGGAGACTTTTCTTTTTGCTTCTGAGAGATTATCTATATCATTCCTGCAAGCAGTTCTTGAACAGAAAACCCTCACTTAGAAAATCTTTTTAAGAATACTTCTGTTTAGCATTGTGTCAGACCATTTCTTTAAATGAGAAAGTCTCCGATTGACATCACTGAGCACCTGCTTTTGAAATTATTTCCGTTTACTGCTACAGTTTAACATCCTACATCTCCTGGCTGAGTAATATGGATGTGCATTAGTTTTACATTTCCTCCCCACAATATTGTATTTGCCCCCACCCCCGCCATCTGCCCTTTTCAACCACTGATGCAATCTTCCTTTTTTTGGCTGTCAGGTTAGATGAAGGCAACCTACCCAAAGAAATGAACCTGGTGGAAGATTACTTTCAATTGGTACAGCACGAGTACAAGAAGTGGCAGGAGAGCCCTGAACCCACTAGGAGGGAGACCTGCTCCAGGAACAGACAAGAACTGTCTCTTTCCCAGCTCTCCCTCTTACAGGTGAAATGTGAGACACCAAACTGTCCTTTCTACATGTCTGTGAACACCCAACCCTACTGCCACGAGTGCTTTGAGCAGAGGTCCCAGGGAAACAAAGGAAGAAAGCAGACCTCCAAAACGGCACCTGAGAAATTGAAAGCAGCTGGGTCGGGCTCCTCTCCTGGGGACGTTTGTGAACCTGGGAGGTGGACATCTGAAGAGCCTGTCACAGGGCCTCGCTCTGCACCTCCAACTGCTCCAAGCCTCTTCCTCTATAGTGAAACCACGGCCATGAAATGCAGGACACCAGACTGCCCCTTTACACTGAACGTGCAACACAATGGGCTCTGTGAACGTTGCCACAACTCCAGACAGCTCAGTCCTTGCAACAACCTGGATGACCAGAGACATTTGGACCATGCCACGTGCAAGGTGTGCCATCAGAAGGCCAACAGGACCTTCAATGGCACATGCAGCACTTGCTTCAAAAGGACTACAGAGCAGTCCTCAAATGGCAACCCTGCTTTCCTGCCCGCATGCCAAAGATCAACACCAGACCCATCCCAGATCCCACAGATCCTCTTCCAGCACTCCTGCCTTCAGGCTCCCAACAACCACAGCGAGGAGCCCCCACCACCCCCACTGCCTCCTGAGAAGAGGGGAGGTAACCCCTGCAGGAAGCCAGGCTGCAAGTTTTTTGGGACACTGCAGAATGAGGGCTTTTGCACACTGTGTTTCTTTGAGTACAGGGAAAACCATGGTAAGTGGAGATGGGGTGAGCTTTGGCACGTTTTGGCTGCAGATCAGTTTCCTCAGGCTTTGAAATTTTGCATGCGCTGGGTGCTAAAAGGACTGGGGGGGGAAGGGAGCAGCATGGAGCAGAAGCAGCAGTCTGAGAAGGGGCTTTTTTGGTTGTTCTTATCCTGCAAAGGGACACGTGGTAATAGTGTGGAAAATCTGTGAAATCTCATGTAGAACTTCCCACCAGCTTTCATGGGAGCAAAACTAGCTCAAGAGGGAATGGTGGGTTTTGATCCCTCGCCACCATCTACTACAGTCATGGTTTGCTATGACTTTTCTTCACAGCTAGACAAGTTGTAGGGGAAGTACAGATGCTATTGAAAACCAGTTGCTAAGCAAGGCTTTAAGGAACCTTGGGATGAATTTGAGGATTCTTATCCATTCTGGATGCAACAGGTTTAACATTCTGGAGTAACTACTGAAGTCATCTTTATAAACAGAGCAAGTAAAAGTTGACTAGCTGATGTGCTTGTATTTTTGAGTAACTTAGTGTTTTATTAGAATCCAACTTGAAATCTTTCTTGATAGTATCATGCGTGTGCATGCATGTTTAAAGGAAGGTTTTCAAAAAGGTAATAGTGTGTGAATAAATTGCAGCATGAAATCTTCATCTTTCATGCTACTGCTGTGTTACACAGGCAAAGAACTCTTGGGCAGAGAGGTTGAAAGGCACACCTGCTTATGTCTTCACTGTTTGATTGCTGACAAATGTGCACTCTTCTTATACTTTCAAATTAGGGAACTTCTATGCAAGCTTGCAGTAGCTTATTTTCCAGTGTTGTGGACAATGAATTTTTTTTTCATCTGATTGTGGAATATATAAGATTTCTTCAGGACTGAAAAGCATAAGGCACTTTTTCCCATTAATCTCTGTGCTGCTCTACTTCCATTGCCCCATGCACCTGAAATGGGGGAAGCCAAAAGGGAAGTGTTGGGGTAGATCACAAATGACACAATGAAGCCGAAGTTGAAAGTCTACTTGACTTAAGTGGGATTTAGTTTTCTCACCCAAGGGCACATTTTTTTCCTAAATCAGCTGTTTCAACAACTTCTGATATGAAAGTCAGGCTGTATTAGCTCACTTATTTATGTAACATAAGGGGAAATACATCAGCTGAGGAGCCTCAGGGTTGCCGAAAACCCAAGTTTGAGGCTGGTAGACTTTTTCAGTTATTTTACTGTTTTCTTTATAAACCGGTGAGATTTTCATCATTGCTTTGGGTCACTAGATCTGTCAGGCATGTTCTAACTTCTCCTGTCTTACTTTGCATTACAGATAGTGCTTTGCTACGCCACCAGAGGAGATCCCAGAGGAAGTCCTCGGCAGTGGGACAGCTGGGGACCTCAGCCGCCGCCTTCCGTGACACCATGTCCTGCCAGCGGCGGGACTGTGGCACCCTGGGCAGCACGATGCTCGAAGGGTACTGCCAGAACTGCTTCATCAAAGCCCAGAATCGGAGGTTTGAGGAAGCCAGGAGGACGGAAGAACAGCTAGTGAGACAGCCAGAAGTAAGTGTGAACTTCTCTAAAACTCCTTAATGTTTATCCCCTGCACATTTTTGTCTTGGGTGAATATCTTGGAATGCATACTGGAAAAATCCTCGAATCCTAAGTGTCAGGGAAAGACAAACATGACTGAGCAGCGTTCCAAAAAGTTGTTTGCAGTTTAGGGTTTTCACGGCTGTGTTCAATTTTGCCTCGGCTGGGATTTTGCCAGCAATTTCAATGAAAGCAGTTGAACCAACAGTAGGTTTGTTTGCTGATCAGAGGGAGATTTTCATTCGTATCCTTAGACCTATGCAAATGCGTCAAGGGATTTTGTCAGTTTCATGTTGCCTTGTTCTCTAAGCCAATTACAGGTTTTCTTTGTTCTGTTTGTTTTGTTTTGTTTTTGTCCTTTTGTTGTTTTTTTTTAATTTTATTTGGTTTGTTTTGACCCTTTTAGAACTGAGAGTTAGCAAAGAAAAAAAAAACCCACTATATTTTCTCTGAGAAATGGCAGAACTTGTTATTTTCTTTCAATACCAGGTTGGCTCTTGGTATTGTCCTTCTCAGAAGCAGCATGTGTCTGCAAGAGTCCCCAGTGGTTACCTATACAAACCCTTAGCAGAGCTGAAAGTGAAGGAAAAGCTGCTTGTCCTGCCAGCATTGCAACTGACAATGTCTTTTAATGTTTTTCAAGAGAACGGGACAGCACAGAGATCTGCAGCGAGCAGCATTGAGTAGCCAGAAGAGACAGTGCTCTTCAGCATCGTGTAGAAACAACCTGGCTGGCAGGAGCAGTGGCTTGTGCCACGAATGCCAGCGCCTCAGTCAGCTCATGCCGTGGGGGGGTGCCAGGGATCTGCCTGCAGAGGAGCCCCCGAAGCAACGCTGCCGAGCCCCTGCTTGCGACCACTATGGCAATGCCAAGTGCAATGGGTACTGCAACGAGTGCTACCAGTTCAAACAGATCTATGGCTAGCGGAGGGCAGGGCTTGGTGAACAGCGAGGAAGCCGTCCCAGCCACTTCCCTTCACTGAAAAGGTGCTACGTCCAAAACACTTAACAGTCCTGGGAGTGGGAGGGCGAGGGGAAAGATAAGCTGTCTGCTCGTGTTCGTGTTTATCCCCAGGAATGGGAATAAATGTCTACTTCCTATAAACACTGCATACAAGGACTTCTGAGAAGGACAGGCTGCCTTCTGCACAGAGCTGTTGTTCACGCCTAAGCTCCTGCAATGCCGTATTTAACTCTTGGACTTCCAAAGAGGAAGTGTGAAGCATTTGAATCCAAAGAACTTCGCAGTTCTTCCTCAGTACCTCCCTGGATGAGGAGTCACGGCTGCTGTCAGAGGTGCAGGAGCCCTTCGTGTACTTCAGTCAGAGGCAAGGCTTTCCTGAGAGGAATCCCCCTCACCCTCAGACAGGCTGATGCAGCTTGCAGTTGATCTGAAGAAACTTGCTTTGGGTTGCCTGTATCCTTGCTGGTGTTCTTACAGAACTCATCAAGGTTGGAGCTCCTGTGGGTGTTTCAGGGTGCTAATGGCAAGCGGTTCTGTGTTTGCAGACCCCTCAGAAAACCACAGCCAGAAACAAGACCAGCAGCATCTGCTCCTTTAACGTGTTTAACCTAAATAGCATTTAGGTCGTTTCCCAATTCCCAAGACAGCTGGAAAGACAGGTGGTTACAGAAGCAACGTCTGTGGACATATGCATGTGATGGGAAAAGTGAATCCCATCATCTCCCACTTGTATGGATGGAATTACCTCCAACATACAAAACCCCCAACACAGCCCTTTGTCTTCGGCTTCAATTCTGAAATCAAAGCAACTCTTTTTCCTTGTGACTGCCAGGAATATGTGTGCTGCTGTTTGTACCCTCCCTCCCCATTTCTGTCACACGTTTTGTTATCCTCATTGTGATTCTGTGACTGCAGAGAGCTTGGAGCTCAGTAACGGGAGACCTTTGGGACTGAGATTTTACTCCTGTAGTTCATGCATCCACTTCTCAGTCTGCAATACTTTCTTTACTGACTTTGCCTTTACCATTGTGCCTTCTCCTCCTTTCACACCTTTATGTTTTCAGCATCTATTTTGCTGCTATGATTTTGGAGGAGATACCTCTTCTAAGTTGCTTCTCAAGTTTAGAATCTTTCTCTAGTTATTATAAAACAGTTTTTAAAAAGAAAAAGAATAATTCATTACTTATTCCTGTTAAATTTTATATATTTTGTGAACCTTAATGTGAACATGTGTTTTATTAAAATATTTATATTATTTGAAACAATGCAACTTGAAATTTGCACAGCTAGGATATTTTTTTTTAAACATATTTAGTCTTCTGTTGAAAGTTACAAACAAATGTACAATTGAAAACCATTTTCTGATATAAAGAAATAAATTATTGAAGGATTGAATTTTCTGATTTATATCAATGTGATAGAGCTCACGGGACAACCCTTGCCCATTTCTGCTCAGGATCACCATTCAGCATGTTACCACGTGCTCCCTGGTTCAAGTGATGTAGCAAAGCCTTTTGAGGATGTCATAACTTGCTGTAAGTCTCTGCATACTCCTACCTGCTCTCCTTGCCCTTTCAGGAAGAGCTCTTGGTACTGTGGGAGTCAAAGTCAGTGTGCATAAGAAGATGGTCCCTGTGGGTGCAGAGTATCTTTAGTCCCCAGAACTATGGGTGTGGGAAAGTAAGGATGGTTAGGACCAGGCTGCAAGATAAGTGAAGCTTAGACTGAACTTGACTTTGCTTTCTTCATTCATCAGTTATGCCAGGGATTCTCAACTGATGGGAAAAAACAGGTTGAATGCCACCTTGGGAGATGGTGAGGGCAGAACATGATCCTCAGCTGAGCCCAACCATGCCCAGCCAAAAGCACAAGCCATCTTACCACCTCTCCTCACCAGGGGTGGCAGGGCAATACTGAACAGTGCCATGGCTTCTAAGGCTCCAAATGTCCCAATGCTGTTAAGAAAGTGGATACTTTCTTAAGAGGCTTATCTTTCCATATCAGCTGCTCTCTATCCTGGTTAACTCTTTGAACCTTTCTGACTGTTCAGGAGCACACATCAGCATATGCTTCAGTGCTGTTCCAATTGAAACCATAGAATCATAGAATAGTTTGGGTTGGAAGGGACCCTAAAGATCATCCAGTTCCAATGCCCCTGCATGGGCAGGGACACCTCCCACTAGACCAGGTTGCTCAAGGCTCCATCCAGCCTGGCCTTAACACTTCAGGGAGGGGCCACCCACAACTTCCTTGGAGACCTATTCCAGTGCCTCACCACTCTCAAATTAAAGAATTTCTTCCTAATGTCTAACCTAAATCTCTGCTCTTCAAGTTTGAAACCATTTCCCCTTGTCCTCTCACTACACACCCATGTAAAAAGCCCCACCCCAGCTTTCTTGTAGGGCCCCTTCAGGTACTGGAAGGTTGCTATAAGGGCACCTCAGAGCCTCCTCTTCTCCAGGCTGAACAACCCCAACTTTTTTAGTCTGTCTTCATAGGGGAGGTGCTCCAGCCCTCTCATCATTTTAGTGTCTCTCCTCTGGACACATTCCACAGTTCTATGTCCTTCTTATGCTGGGTACTCCAGACCTGGACACAGTGCTCCATGTGTCCTGAGTACTTTTGCCACAGGTTAACTAGTCCTTATAATTTGCTCAGCTCTTTAGCACATGTTCCTTGATGCCTGTCCACCTTCCTCACGCCCTCTGCTCTCCTTACAGTTTAGCCCAGCTCCCCCTGTACCCGTGCACCACTCCTTTCAGACCATACAACCTGTCAGTCAACACAGTCCCCCCAGGGCAGCGGCTGCTGGATCTACCAATGCCATCTATACAGCATATCTACTTTTACAAAGTCTGTCTCTGTTTATCCCCACCTTCCTTCCCTTTTCCTTACAACTCATGCAGCTCACATGCCCACCCAATTCATCAGATTTCTGCACCAGGCAGACACCTCCATACTGAAAGAGGAGGCAAAGACTAGGAGGGATGTCTGCTCCATAGAGGCAGCTCCCAGCATCCAGCCCCAGCAGCCATCAGCCCCTGTGTGCTGAAATGGCAGAGCCTCCATCATGACATCAGAGACTGGATAACCCCAGCTGCTATTAACTGCAAATTCTGTGCAGAAGAAGGATGTCAGATGAAATGCCCCATGTCCCGCTGATTTTTCTCTGCTGTTTTCTGGGCCCATTACTCATAACCCTAAAGTCACATGAGGCTCATCTCATTCTGAAGCTTCTATTCAAATGAGTGCTCAGCCTGTCTCTTGTGATTTACTTGTGTGGGAACATTAAAGCCAGCTGGGCTTTTTTTTTTTTTTTTAATTTAATACTCTGATATTTCCCTAATGTCCTTTGGGGATTTTGACCCTCTGATGCTTTCTGGTCTTCACCCAAAAACCTCTTCATGTGTTTTCTCCTTCCTGTTCTGCAAAAGAGAACTTTTATTTAGATTCTCCCTTCTTGTGACCACTTCTGAAAGTCTCTTTGCTAAGACGCTAATATTGCACAGACAGAGCTTCTTTTCTTAGTAGAAAGCCAAAACTAATATGAAAGAATTAGCTTAATGACTACTTACATTACACAGGGAATCCTCATAATACAGTGCAGTAAGGGCCTGCTGTGCAGACTGTGCTTACACATTCATTTTCTTGGGGAAAGACATTTTTCTCTTATTACAGTAATTCCTTACTGGGAAGGAATTATCTGAATATTATCTGTATTTCTGGATTTCTCATGTATCTAACCACTATACTAACAGATGACATGATACAGAAAAATTTCAGTGGTGTTTACATGCTGAATATAGATCTTTTTATATAAATCTTTATGGTCTTGGGGTCATGAGGCCACAGTGCATGACATTAGCTTGTGCATTCAATCTGTGCAAAATAAGTGGTTGAGCATGGTGATATGATGCTTGCTTAGTTCAGGTGAGAGCCACAGGGGAGCAGTGACTGCATAATTTCATCCTGAATACTTGAACGGGACACTACAGAAAGATAAAACCACAACACTGAACAGTTACAATTTTAGTTTTTATTAAACTGCCGAGGCCCTTTAAAACACACAGTTAGAAGCAAAAGTGCCTTTACAGCTGAGGTGCTTCGTTTCTCAGGTGTCTGTGTTTAACATGCAATGCAGCAAACCTGTCACTGCTGGGAGCAGATTCAATGTACTAAGGTCAACTTGTTCAGTCATTTCTGTGCTGATGATTTCTCCATGTGGCTGATAAATGCTGATAGCATCAACGCGTGCCTGGTTCCAAAGCACTATCCTAGCTGCTAGGAAGAACTATAAAAATAGTTGGAAGTGGTTTAAATGAGCTGGTAGTTTAAATGCCTTTTCTTTGACCATCCATGGTTATTTTGAGATTGACACTAGCTCTTACAAGTGTTATAGCTCTTATATGTAGGAGGACAGCCATGGCTCCTGTGTGAGCATTACCATTTCTCAACCTGCAGCAAAGCTGGCTCAGTCAGTTCCCCAGCCATATCTCTCCTCCTGCTGCCCTGGGCAGCCAGAACCCCTGCAAAGTAACCTAGTAACCCCAGTGTGATTGTGTCTCCATTTGTCAAGATAAATGTCTCCTGAAAAAAAAAAAAAAAACTTGCATGTATATATATATTAAACAATAAAAAAAAGTTATTTGATGCCTGTCAAACAGAAAACTAAAATAAGAGCAGGTAATTTTTCTTGGGAGTTTTACGATTACTTCTTTTTGTACTAATGTTATTTCTCAAAAAACTCCCTGTGTCTAATATTGAAAGACAACCTATGGCGTGCTATCCCAACTGCCCTCTCCTTTGGCCTCACCAAAGTGAATAATACTATGTACATAACCATTCCCCCCGCCCACCACCTCTGATCTATGACAGCATTTATTCTTTTTTTATTGCTTTGGCTTTTTTTTTCTTCTTTCCCCATCCCCCTTTTTTTTTTTGGTTAAGCTCTAGTACATATCCGTGGTGTTGGGCAGGAAGTCAGATTTCCCCTGGTGAATTACTTGGGGGTGGGGGTGGGAGGGGAACTCAGGTTTTGTTCTCTCTGGTTATGGCTCTTTGTCAGAGGATTAATGTGAGCTCATATGAATGCATATCATGAGTTAGTTCAACTCCCAACCCTTACTGCTTCTTTTTTTAAAAAAGCAACTATTTGGTGGCACATCACAAGAAGGGGTCAAAATCCCTTTCTTATTTACAATGTAAAGTCAGTGAGCAGGGGAATCTGTGAGGAACACAACTCAGTGCAATGGTTTGAGCTTTAAAATCAATGCTTTTCTTACTGACAGCTCTCAGATAGACCCCAGAGTACCATGGGGCAGAATTTGGTTGTGATGTGAAGAATGATGTACTTTGAGATCACCCAGGCAGAATTCCCACTTCTTAACATTACCTGTTGCAGGACTAATTTAGTTTCCTGTTACCTGACACTGCATGTCTGGTAAACATCTTTCTACCAGCTCTGGTAACATTTATGTTGGTGTAAACTTTTAGTAATTCAATTGACTTCAGCAACTTTACTCCAGGCTTTGCTCTAGGATACCTAGGATGGGTATTTGACCAGCTGTTTTATAAGAACAGTCTCTTACTTCCTTTCATATGTTCTGTAATAAAAAGATGGACCCTAGATTGCTTCTGTTGCAATCCTCATGCCACAAAGTCATTCCTATCTAGGCAGACCTGTAGCGGGAGGAGCCATTCTTGCTCCTGAAGCTCGACAAGCTGCTGGTCTCTTCCAGGACTCCAGCCACCACACAGCGCTTCCAGGGTAGAAGTGTAGCGAGAAGAGCCTTTCTTGCTCCAGAGACTCGACGAGCTGCTGGCCTCTCCATGCCTCGCACCAGAGTGAGCTGAGGTTCCTTCTGTGGGTGTGTGTCCCACCTTTATTGGCCCCCTGGTCTTGCTCATGCCCAATAGGGGCCTGTCCTAATCAGGCACAGGTGGATTCACACCCACTCACTGGCAATTCGAGGCACCTGGTTGACAATGTCTCTCTACACAGACCTCATTTGTTAATTTAAATAAGTGCACCTCTTGCACTGCTTTCTGGTTACTGTTTAATGGGGATTAGGTATCTTTGGCTTTGCTGTGGTCCTTAATACACAGCCACTTATAAGGCAAGTAACCAAACTGATATTTCAGCACAATAGGTTGTAGCTTATTGAGCTTGTGCCTTACTACATGCAACGAGGACAAGGGTCATTTCTACTGGAGGGAAGAGTTCACATTATGTTTTCATTTACATATTAATGCACAGTCTAACAGAAAAAGATGATGTTGTATTAGTTTTCCACAATCATATGCATGTCTATCTCAGCCTACATTTGCCTAAAAGGAACAAGTTATAATTTCCAGAGCCTTTTTTTAAAAAATGGAAGTTTGGGTGGTGGTGATATAGCAATTAATGATGACCCCTGGCAGAGCTGTTCTCTTTGAAGTCTGGCACCAGGTCAGGTGCTTGGAGCAGGAAAGGCTCCAGTGCTTGCTGCCACTCATGAGCATTTGAGTCATATCAGCAGTGTGCACCATGAAAGTTCAAATTGCATTACTCAGACCAGATGTGTAGCTCAGGCCCCATCAGGTCTGGCAAAATCTGAGCTTACACGAGTGTCAGATTTAACATATTCATCACCAGAATTTTCTTCCTCTCACTTTGTCTTTTGGGCATTCAACAGGGAAAACTTACTAAGGCAGAATTTCATAGCATTAGAGTTTCATTGTTTAAGTAACCATCTTTCAGACCAGAGAGTTTGCTGTGACATCAGACCTTTAAGCTTTGCTCATCTCCCTTGCAGTGGGGCTACATCAGATTTCCACTCTGGGCTCCACTACACTTATTCCTCCTCAGAGTGGTAAGATTTTTTTGTCTGAGGATTTGAGGTTTTCATGTGCCTGCACATTGTAAGTTGACTACAACCACATCACCAATGTGATGTTGAGTTGCCTCACTGTGATGCATCTGTTTTCTGATCCAGGCTTGCCCTCTTCTTCCAGAAAAAAAACCTGACAACAGCTGTGACCAAGAACAAGCTGGTCTTTAATGTGCAGAGCCTTGTTATACTTTCCGCTGCCTGCCTATTCATTCATTTGTAGTGAAATGAGGCAACCAGGTGCCACTAATTGCCAGGTAGTGGGCATGAGCTTGTGTTAAGCCCACCTGTGCCTGATTAGGGTGGGTCCCCACTGCACATGAGCAGGATTAGGGGGCCAATAAAAGGTGAGGCCTGAGACACAGGCTCAGCTCAGTCCTGAGCAAGCCAGCAGAGAGGTTAGTTGAGTCTGGAGCAGTAGCACTGAGCCAGGCTAACCAGTCCTGAGGGCAACAGACTCAGAGCACTGTCTGTGCACTTCTGCTGGAACATCTGTTGGACCTCAGAGCGCTGTGTCCTAAGAGAGAGGTTCGTCTTGCAATGTTCATTTATGGAAGTGTCTATGTGTGCTGTAAATGGCACAGCTTTTACAGCTTCAGCCAACTCCCCAAGGTACCTGTGGTTTCCTCTTACCCCGCAAAAGGATTTCTCTCTCGCTATTCCCCCACTTTCATGCCTGCTCCTGGGTTGAGCATGTTCCTCCACTCTCTGAGGCTTTGTAGGAGGCAAGGGTCACAAGCATGGCTTGCTGAAAATTTCCAGTTCATAATGTTCCTCCTTTATGCTTGCCTACTTCATCTTGCAGGTGGCTTCATCTGTAGAAATACAGAAGTCCAGCCATGCTCTGCAAAAGGCTTTTTATCTGCACTGGGGACATATTCACTCCCCACCAACAACATCACTTGGGGATCAACTGATTCTCACCTCTTGAGACTGCTGTTCCATTTCCTCTCAGATTTCACAGTATTTACTCTTTTGAGTTAATGCTTCCTATTTGGAAATAACTTTGAATTCAGCTGTCATAAAAATCCACCTAGAAGTACATTAGCCATGGTTTTATTTCTTCTTTTCTTTTCTACAGTGAAGGTACAGCCTGTAATAGTAAAATCTGCAGTATAGTTGCCAAAGCTGTTTGTGCCTAATCTTTTTTACAAGCATTCTCTTTCTGTTATGTTTCAGGGTGTAACTAAATATTTTCAGTTTTAGAGAAAGTATAGTTAGATCATTTACATCCTGATTTATTTTTGCCCAGTTACAAAGCAATAAGCTATTTTAAAATACTTGCTAATGTAGAAAAGTTGGAATACATCTGTTTTGATGCTCTAATGATGAAAATATCAACAGTAGATAAAATTAACATACCAAGGCCTTTAATAGATGGAAAATAACTACAGGACATCAGAGGTCAGCAAAACCAGGAGATAATAACTTTATAGGCATGTGGAACCTGTAAGTGTTTAATCTATAAACTCTCTTGTTTTGAGCTGGGTGAAGCAGAGACAAGTAGACACATGAAAAAGTACAAACAAGTTCTTTATTCTGAAACTGCATTAGAGCACTCTAAAGATAGCATCAAGGACTGCATGGAAATCCCCTGGATATGTTTTGTAATTTTTTCCGGTGAATCTCAGGATAGCAAATACAAGAGTCTAGGGTAAATGGATGACCACAGCTGGTGCAGGCTGCATTTTGATATTCCATTTTTGTGGTGCAGACACCCAAGTTGGAATTCGTCTCTGTTGTCTTTTCCTCCCTTGACTACAAGGAGCATCCAGATGACTAGTCCAGATGTAGATGTTTACACTGTAAAAGCAACACATTTGATGAAATGAATCTCACAATCAATTTCTAAAATGGTGCTTCCTCTTGGAGAGAGTTAGAAAATCAGGGCAATACACAGATTGTCTTTTACTTCATGGCTTCCTGACTAACCCGTTTGATGCTGGGCAAACCACAGGAGCACTCAGAAATTATGGGGACTAGTGCCTCCTGAAATCACTGGGTGTTAGGCCAGTAAATACCTTGCATGTCTGGGGTAATTAACCTCTCACTTCTTCCATTTGTATGTACTCATTCTGCATGAAACTGGAGAAATAACACTCATCTAACTCTCCTTGGTAGTTATGTGGTTAATTTCATTGATTCTTACAGTATGCACTGACATGACATGAAAGGTGCTACATGTAAACAACAATCACTCACTAACAACGTAACTTTGAGATCAACTGATTCTCACCTTTTGAGACTCCTCTTTCATTTTTCTGAAGTAACTTTGTCTTGTTTTTCTTCATGGGATATAGAGGAATTAAAATGAAACTTGCCCAAAGAGAGCCTGTGGAACCAGATGCATATCACAGAATCACAGAATGTTTCGGTTGGAAGAGACCTCCAAGATCATCCTGTCCAACCTTTGATTAACACCACAGTCAGCTACTAAACCGTGCCCTTAAGGACCACATCCAAATGCCTTTTAAATGCCTCCAGGGATGGTGACTCCTCCACTTTCCTGGGCAGGCCATAATCTCTGAATTAAACAGCAGCTAAATACTAAGTCCACTTCTTTGTCATATCCTTAGTTTACCAGTATTGTAAAAATGTATTTGAATCCTCAAATAATTCCCAGTTCAATGACAACACGTTCCCAGTGTAAAAAGTCAGAGCAAATAAAGTTTTATCATGGCAGGGATGTCTGGAACAAGTGTTAACAGCAAGACATTTGTCACTGTTGCCAAAGACAACATAACCTCCACTTCAGTTAATGCTGCATTCAAGAAAACATGATTTTCCTTTGTGGTCAATGGGATTGCATCTAAGAACTACCTGGTTCTGTCATCAATTTCTCTTTCTAACACAGCAAAAGATCTGAAATGTTCTCAAATGACAAGGAAGAGTACTGGACCACAGTTTTTCACACACCACTTGCAGTTGGCTGCAGATCATTTTAGCTTCTTTGAATCATACCACTGTTGAAAGGTACCAGGGAATTTGTATCCACCTTACAGAGTGATCAGCATTACAAACGGGGGGAAATAGAAGATCCACTTGTTTACTCTGAGGTTTTCAAGATTACCAAGGGTGATGAGAATAAACTCTAGGGCACAAGCAAGGAAATTAAGTGAGAAGTTCATCAAGCTATCTTTTATCTATTTCTTAAGTGACTTATTGCCATAATCAAGGAATAAACACTTTTTTTCAATGGATAAATATCAATAATAAAGATAAAATTGTGATCTCAATAAGACCTAGGAAGTACTAGTATAAAGACCTAGAATTACTAGTATGGCAAAAAATCTCAGCAATGAGAAATACAGGGCCGGGAATCAGTTCTTCTCTTAGCTTGCTTAAACATCCATGAATTGCATCATTCCTTTTCATCCCTATAATGAACTCTGAGCTCATGTTGAATTATTTGCATACTGTGCCCCCCTATGCTCTTTGTTGTTCTCATAATATAATACTCCACCTTTTATTAGCCTGTATTAACGTGCATTTGTTTCAGCGGGTCTAGTTTGCTAATCCATCTAATATGCACTCTCTCACTCCTCAGCCTCCTCTGTTTTTACTGTTTTCCCAGTGTTATTGTCATCTTTGGGTTTTATCAGTAATGACTTAATATTTTTTTCCTGGCCATAGATGAAAATGTAGCATGAGATCAAATCTGGCACTGATCTCTGCAGAAAATAACTAGAGAAGTCATGTCTTGAAAATTTCTCATTGCCAACCTATTAGTAATTCTGCTGGGGCATCAGTTCTTAGTTTAATGGGCATGGTTTTTTTGCCAGCAAGAGTTGCTAGATTTTTCTGCCCAAGCATTTTACAAATCCAATATTAATAACTTAAAAAAAAAAAGTCTACATTGTTGCTTTTATCACTGGACCAGTAATTGACATCAGCAAAGCATGTAATCATATTTATTTAAGAAGTATTGTTTCCTAATAATTAATACAGAGTTACACTGGTTGTTATCCTTCTTCAAGCAACTGTTGTAGGATTTGTGGGTGTAAGTTGGATTCAGGAAGAAGTGATGTTACTTACTTGTATTACATAAGAACAGTACTTTCCATTACATTAATATTTAAAGAAAATGTTAGATACAGACCAGGATGTTTACTGAACAGTTTTTCCCTCTATGTTCAGGATTTTATTATCTCCAGAGGAGATATTTACTACTTCTGAGATTCATTTGATGATAAAAAATTCTTTATTGCCTTTAGATTTTCCAGCCTCTGATTCTCCCTCAATGTGAGTGCAACTCAGACTTGGGAAGATGTCCAAAATGTACTTAAATTCATTCTTCTACACAATTTCATGTTCTGTTTTGATGAAGTGGCATTCCTGTGAAAAGATGTAATCATTTTACACAGCCCATTGTCTGTTGGTTCTGAGATGCAAGAAACTTTTGACTTGAGACAAAAATAGACCTAGGGAGTTAACCTACATTATAAAGGCTCTCCAGTGTCATTAACCTTTAGTAGCCCCTGTGTACTCATCTAATCTACACAAGAAATAAGCAAAGTCAAACCCTTGAAAAAGTTTTATACCAAGTAAAATTTTTTACCTATCCTCTGTTCAAAATGTGTAAACCACTCTGTCTTCTGGCATCTGGTGATAGACTTCAGGGAGTTTCAGTCTCTGTATGTGGGAGAGAAGTGTTCATGCTGTAAACAAGTCAGATGTCAAAAGAAGAAATGGGTGACACACCGGGTGCTTGGGTTAGAGTTCAACTGCCAGGTTTGGGCATTATAAGGCAATGTGAGAAGTTTCCTAGTCCTACGTGTCTGCACCATCCATCCAGCTCCACCCACATATTCTGGCTCCTGAGATGCTGCTCCAGCACAGCTGAGGAAGGGACCCTTTGGTCCCTCCAGTCTGGAACATGTGGTGTTTGTTACTTCTACTCAATTGCTGAAATGTGCAAGGGCTAAACAAACTACAAATATAATTTAAAATTTATTTTTTTCCTCCTACATTATCTAAGAGAAAATGTAGGTCACTACATTCTCTACCAGGTCACTGAAAACTTTCAAGAGAAAAGAGATAATTTAAGAAACTGTAGTTCATGTCTTGGTACCAAGATTTACATAGGAACACAAGTAAAAGAACCAAGAAGTATATTTCTATCAGAAGTAAAAGTGCCATGTGGGTAAGAAATAAATACCTCTCAGATTTGTTTAGGGTGGGGCGGGGAGGTGGAGATACTTATGAAGAATTGAGATGTTTATTGAACTTATTCTCACTAAAATAATTGAAAAATGATAAATTTACAGTAGACCAACTATCATCAATCTCTATGCTGTGGAGAGCTTCTTGGTGTCTAGACTTCAGCATGACCACATCTACACTTGTCTACACTCAACTATTCCTGGAGCAGGTCCTAGGATCCCCTCTAAGCTCTAAGCCTCTTTTTGTAAGCCTAGATTCAAGCCTAGATTCAGGCAGCATCCAAATGTCCTGTGTCCCATTAGCAGTTCATCCTGGCAGGATCCCTGGCATGGTATTGCCACAGGGCAGGAGAGACGTGGCATCCCACCTGGAGAGAGCACAGGGCAGCCCATCTCCAAAAGAGAAATAAAATCTGAAGTTCAGGGGATATTTCTGAACTAGGGGTCTGATTTCTAGGGGTCCTGGCCCCACCCAACGGTGGGCTGATGTTGGAACTGTCTTTGGAGATAATCCAAGGGAAGACTGTTAAGGCCTTTTCTCAAAAAATATGTCCTTTATCTCAGATTTTCCTGTCCCTCTCAGCTCCGAGGACTCCAAGCTGCAACTTGTAGGGCTGAGGACACCTCAGAACCATTTTTCTCCAACAGATTCAGACCTGATGATAGGTCTGAAGAGGATTTTTTCTCTCTGGAGGTGCTGTCTGAGTAAAGTCTAAGCAGCACTTTTGTGAGGTCATTTGCAGAGGGAGGTTCACATTTGTGACTACAGGAGATTACAGCGTTGTCTCTTTAAAAAAGAATTAATTACCATGAAGAAGGCACCAGTTGACTCTCAGGTGCTGGCTGGTGTGAACAGTCTGAGTGAACCAGCCAGGAGTTCACACCACTGTCCAGGTTCTCCTCTGGTTTGGTGATGCTGGGAGAGTGGCAGCAGCCATCTGGCCACCCCATCCTTGGCAGAACTTCCATGTCTCTCCTCCTCTCCATGTATATTTTTTTTTGCTAACAAATACCAACACTGCTTCTTTTCCCTGAGGTCTGCCTGTTTGGACACAGAGGTGGTTCCCAGGAGGGCACTCAGGAAGGTCGGGGTACCCATCCCTGCCCAGCAGTACTCCAGGCAGCCCCAGGGTGCAGGAGCTGAAGCAATTCCTTTGGGTTCTTCAGCATGACCAAGGCTATGCAGAAATATGAAGAAGTCACTTAATTACAGCTTGTTTTAACTTAAGTTCAGTGGAGCCTCCTTAAGCTCCACAATACAAAATGTGGCCCAGGGTCTTTAGGTTGTGAGGCAAAACCCCTTGAAATCCCTTTGCTGCTTCCATAATGAACACAGACCAGCAGAATTTGTTTGGTGTAGCTTAGTTTGGGTTTTTTTCATATTTTGTCATATTTTCTGTTAATTTTGAAAGAAAATGTCTCAGAAAGTCACAGACGAGTGTGTTTCCAGCATGGGATGAAGGAATACCCCAGGTCTCCTGCCTGTCCCAGCCTTTCACCTGTATCCAAAGTGTGTGGTGAAGCCTGACCTAGGTGTGAGTTCCTAACCACTGACACCACTCCAGTCACCCACAAGAACACAGCTTTTTTTTGAAAATTTAAATTCTGTTCTTCCACCTCAGCTTTTCTCAGAGTGTTTCTCCAGAGAGCTGGAGGTGCAATGTGGATGGACATGTTCATACTACACCAGTCACTTGGGACAGACAGATGAGCAGAACTGTGCTTAGCCTTGCTCACAGCAAAGGAACAAGTAACTCTGCTCTACATATTTCCAAGCTTTGAAATTTCAAGGGAACTGTAATTACAAATTTAAGAAGAAAATTTTGTATAACTGATTTTTCCTGAGAAACTGTGATCAGGGTAAAGAAAGAAGAGAAAGCATAGAGTTTTATTCCTTCGGTGGTTTGTTGTTTGTTTGTACTGTCAAAGCAGCATAAGCTTTTTGCAATATTGTTCTATATAATGTTAAAACATTAGCATTAAGTTCTTATTTGGCAGTGTTACTGAAAGGCTGGATAAAAAGGGTATATTTATATTGTACTATGCTTTCCTCCATGACTATCATGTTACTTAACCAAAGAAACAGAAGAAAATGAGGTCTTGCTTACAACATAACTTATCTTTTCACCAGAACTAAGATAATAACTGCCATTAAAAAGCCATCATCTTGCTGAATAACAGTGAGAAACAGGAAAAGATAGGTCACACCACACACAGAAATTTCTCTTGCACCATCACAAAATAACGTGAGTTTCCTGAACAAATGAAAGTTGATTTTTTTCCCAACCTTCAAATGTTTGGCCTTATAGCTTAATCAAAGATCACATGTTGAAAACCTTAACAAAAAAATTCACCCTTAAATACTCACCCAGACTGGATGATTCTGTCCTCTGTGCCCACCAGCAGAGCAGTGCATGGGTTCATCTCAGCAGAGGGAATCCCCCTGCCCCCACCTCCCCCAGCCCTCCAGGCATGCAGCAGTGAGTGAAATGCTGTAACACCAGGCCACCTAGCAGCTCCTGCTCTACTTCTGCTTGGATCATCTCCAGATTCTGCTATCCAGAGGAATATGAGTACAAAAGCATATTTCATTTCATTTCATCAATACCCACTTGAGAGTAATGAGGGATTACTTCAGCAGATGTCCTCTACTTCACCCCGGTGTATTAATTATGCATCCTCCTCCCCACCTCTTGTCAGTGAGACACAGGCGAAACAGGCCACTAGTGACAGCTTATCTGCACAGATTTCATGAAACTTGTCATCATAAGACAAAGTTTGGTAGATCATGCAGCTATTTCAGTACACAAAGCAGTTTATTCTGATTTCTGACATTTTTTTGTTGTTGTTGTTCAAAGTATAGGCTTCCCACAGGTACATGTTTTAAAAAGCAAATTCTGCCAACTTTTAGATGGTGTTTCATCTCCTTAAAACCTCACTACTATAAAAGATAAGTTGGAAGCCTATAGTGATTCATACAACCTCTTCCTTTCCCATGTGAAAATAGCTCTTGTTTCACAGACACTTTATCTAGATGCTTTTTATCCACATCTCTGTACCTCAGATGCTTGTACGTAAGTTTCAGCTTTTCTTTATTTCAGTTCAGGATCAGTTGGTTTAGACAGCTCTTATCTCCAGCCACATGTCTCCAAGCAACATGAAAAGATCATCACATTTTTCCAAAATGTCTCGGGTACTTCTATCCATTGTTATAAGATGTCAGATGGAAAGCAGGACTTTGGCTGGAGGAGCACATCATGCACACTTCTCTGATGTCCTTGGATGATGCCTTCAGTTCCCACTTCTCTACCATCTTCCAAGGTGTGGTGGATCTCCACAGATTCTCTATGTGCATGGGATCCCACCTTCTCTGGTGTCCTCATAACTCCACCTCTGTGGCCTTTCCAGCTGGAGAGGTTTGTTGCTCCTTGCTTGTACCAGGATGGGGCTGGGTGTGTGGAGGACCCTGAGCCAACCATAGCATCAGGGCAGCACTGACTGACGTGCAGTGAGAGTGCTGTCACACTGCTGGCTGAAAAAAGTTTCCTTGTGGGTAGATTCTCCTTCCCAGTTCCTCTTTCAGCCATTTTTTTTGCCCCCCCTTTGCTTGTCACAGCCTCCTCCTGCCTGCTTGGCCAGTGGCTTGCCTGCCTGCTGTATTTTGTATTCCCCTCTGCAAACAAGCCACCACTCCAGACTGTCCAAAATGCCTGGCTTTCCAGCCTGCAATTCTTGCTGGGCTACCCCTTACACCCCTGCTGCTCTATAAAGTCCAGAGGACTTCCTGAGGCTGCCCATCTCTGCTGCCTCTCAGAGCTTCTCTGCATCTTTAAGGAGGTAATGCATCAAGAAGTGTTTGGGTGTTTTTTTTTCTACGAGGTTATTTAAGGCTGCCTGTTGCATAATTAGGAAACATTTCCACCAAGTGATTAGCAGCCTACCCAGCTGTGAGTATCTCTTATTCATTCTGTGCTTGGGAGCACACTCAGGTTTTTGGCTCTGTTGCTGAGCTATTTGCACTTTCTTGCTGCAATTGTTTTTGTTTTCAGTGGACAGAGTTGGAGACGTGCTCATCTTCTGGAGAGAGGCATGGGAAGGCCTCAGGAATGTGGGCTGTGTCTGTCCACACACCCTGTGTGAGACAGACGGAAGGGTAAGACCTTTGTGGGTAAGGCAGGGCTGGCTTTTGGACCCTCCAATTGCACCCTCCATGTTTTGAAGAATATGATGTGGGTGTTGAATGTCATATTGCCCCTTGCTATCCAGAACAGCCAGCACTGCAGCTGCCCTGGCATGAGAGTAGGTTTTATTTCTAACCATAATAAAGGCATGGGAAAACTCCACATAATAGCAGCAACAACAACAAAAAATTCCCTAGACCTCCCAGAGAAATGATCTAGTAATCTGTAGTCCTCTACACACGTCTTCTATACCTACCTTTTCTGAGGCATTACCTTCCCTGCCCTCTCTCCTCCTTCACTCATGCCAACTGGCAGAATGCCAACACATGTCCCAAGGAGCTAGCAAGTCCTTCAAGAGCTGCTGCACTGTTTTTATGAATAAGGCTAAAAATGGCACAAGACCTTGGGAGAAATGTTCCCTGAAGAACTACTTCATGCCATTTAACTAGGTTGGTTTTCTCTTGGTTGTTTGTTTTTGGTTATTTTTTGGCTTGAGAAGTCACACACCTACTACTTCCAAATGTTTCCTTCCTTTCAGTAATTTTCTCTGTGTCACCTCCATTTTATAAAAGGGAATTCAAAAGCCTCCTGGTCTTTCCAATGTCTGTTGAAGGTAGGAAAAAAACCCATAAGCTTCAGTAGCTGACTTTTATCCATTATGGAGTCCAATAAATTATTCAAATGCCACAACACCGAATAAGATACAGCTATGTGGGCTATAGCTCACTCCTTAGAGCTTCATGATAAAATCAACCCCTTGTTTCTTTCTAAAAGCAAAAAAGAGGGATGATGCACTTCAGGTGAATCAGGTAAATAGCCTGTACTTGCATAAGCATTTTATTTAGGGATTGCATTGTTGTTGCATGGTTTAAAGGAGGCAGACTGTCAGTAACAGCTTTCACAGTGACTGGTGTCACTCAGGTTCAAACCCATCTCTCTAGGGGATGGGTTACCAGCACAGCAGAGGGAGACCCGGCTGCCTGAACATACTCATTCAGTGATTAAAATTGCAAAATGAGATGATCAGAGAAGAACCTTTTCTTCATAAACTTCATGCAAATTTCAACACTGAGACTGAAAGTGACCTGAACAGCCATTAATATTCTTACAATCCTGAGGGACACCACCAGATAGGCAAGATGCTACTTGTCAACACAGTTTAACTCTCCCATAAGGAAGGCCCTAGAAAATCCCACTGCTACATGCTGCCTCTCTACCTGTGTTTTTACTTCTTGGCATCCTCCTCCTGAGGAAAGCATCTCCTCCACCTGCTTCTAGAAAACCATCCAGCACTGATATGGATTTGCCTGCAGCTTGACATCTTCCATTATCATCCCTTCAAATCTGACTGCAAGAAGTACATGAGTTAACACAGCAAACTTTCCAACAAGGCTTCCTGACAGCTCTTTACTTTGAAACTTTTCTTATACTTGATGGTGGAACAATGCAATACTAAAGATAGAAAACTCCTGAAACTAAAAATACAGAGCAGCCAGAGGTATTGTGTGTGGTTGAATAAGGGGAAGTACTTGACCTCATGGTGCCCTGTGTTCCAGATGAGCAGTCCTGAGCCTGTTGAATCAGTATCTGGCAGTTTGTCTTTTTGTCAGTGTTCATCCTAGAGCTTATGTGTCACATCTGTAACTAAACAATAATAACTTCATATAAACATTTGCTGGTGGGCTTTCATGACAGCTGCTAAAAGTATGCAGAACAAACAGTGTGTACACATGAGGAGAAAGGTACAACTGCTCCAACACGTTACACACACTACCAAGAACACTGGAGCTCAGTGTCCAGCATTTAGCATTTAGATTATTCCTTTCTAGGGGCCTGCCTGTGAATAAGACAGTTTTGCAGGCTTGGGGGGTTTCAAGGTAGTTCTTGAGTCTCCCACAATTTTCCTGTATAACCTATACAAATCCTTTAGCTTATCAATGCTTCAGTTGTTGGTGTGTTTTAATAGCATTCCTAGAATCACTGCTCTCATAACATGTTGATATACTAGATTAGGTATTTGAAATACTCTATCATATATACATACCTAATCCTGCCTCTGAGTGCTGGTGCAGCAAACACCATTATCTCCTAAAGGTATGATGTTCCTGAAAAAGAAGATGCTGGTCAAAGCTGGACTCACAGGCAGCAAGCTCTAAAGAGAAGTTCACAATCACAGCTCACTTTCAATTTGGCCTCACAATGGGCAACTTCATCAAGGACTGACTAAAAAGGAATGACCCTCTGTTAAGAAACCCTTCTTTTCCCTATTTCAGAAAGCTGCAACCATGTATTTTCTCTGAATTTGCATGAGTCCTAGTCCTGTTACTAGAAACAGCAGACAGAACTCTGGAGACTTACTGGCAATTGACATAAATGGACAAAACGTTATTAGATAAATCATCACTGAGCATAAGAAAGTCTCTAGAGTACACTTGTGTAACTCCATATTTACGTCATCTGAAATTTGGACTGATTTCTATTCCTACAACATTAATTAAAAAAAATGAGAAACAGGTTTTGCACAGTTTTTATGAAGTCTTGTAAATAAATTTGCAGTCACTATTTTCACAGAATATTAGCCTGGAGAAAGAGCCCTCCTTTTACTGAAAGACTAAGATGAAGCTGAAAATTTGATGAAACTACTTCAGTCTCAGCTAAATATAATAACCATTGCTTTATTGAATACTTATATTTCACTGTTTTATGTCAAGAAAGAAGAATACATTTAAAAGACTCTATCAGATATGGATACAGAAGCAAAGGTTTCCATCATAGTCCTTGGTAACTGGGATGGAAATTTGGTAACATCCTCAAATTGGAATGGAGCCTGGCTTCAGATCAGGCAGAACTGCCCTGAACTTCTGCTCCTCTCTTAAGATGAACCCAGAGGTCTCACATTATAAATGTACAAGAAACTGTTAAACCCCTTCTATTTTTAACAATTACTTTTTCTAATCTGTGTAGAAACAAAAAAGCTGTTCTACAGGGGGAGAAAAAAATCCTTAAAACAAGTAATTAAATTGCCTGACCTAGAATGAGGTAGCTTCAGAAAATGTAGGTGGAAAAATCTTGCCATACTGAAGACAGTGCCTGATTTTCCTCTTGCCTGTCTGTGAGCCCAGGTTTCCACATTCTGCCTGTGAAATCAGCCTGGATATTGTAATGTTTATAAAAAGCATGTGGTTAGGAAGCAAATAAGTTATAAAAGGTAGCACATCCAATATCATGTCAGTCCTGCAAAAATATTATTTCAGAGCAAAAGAGACATAATACTGACATAATTAGATGCTCAGCTTACATTACAAAAAAAAAAAAAAAGGTGAAGTAAGCAAGTCCAAGTTAGTCTAATTGTAATTGAAGGTCCAGTTGATTTATTTCAGCAAAGAATTTAGTGGCAAGTGGCATTTAGGTTTCAAATATTTAAAAATCCTTTATGAAATAAAATCTTCAACCCTTTTAATGATTTTTTAATTTGCTTCTTTAAAGATTTTTAACATACAGTTTGATTTCCAAATGAAACTATGTTTAATAGACAATATTTCTTACCATGAGTGTTATATTTCCCTTCTGGATTGGATCAATTTTTTCAGGTATGGCAGACTAAAGCTATGTACCTGTAACCATGCATATACCACCTCTGAAAATGCAAAATTAACAATTTTTTCCTCAAGGAAGATTATTGCTTTTATATAACAAGATAAAAGTGGATGCTACAGGGCACAGAAATACACACTAGCTAAGGCATGGGGACCTCTTTTTTCACACACCCCTAATATGTATAAGGAGATTAAAAAGAACTTAAAAGACAGGAGTAGATTTTCTATTAATCTTTCATAGGGTTTCTAAAACACTTTCAGAGGGTGCTAGATGGCAGTGTCTTGCTGCAGGCAAGTAGCAATACTGGGGGGTTTTATCCTCACCCTGTTTTCCAGGGCCATTGTGTTACTGTTCTGCCTGGAGCATGTAATTTGTCACAGCCAGGGAGGCTTGATGGCATGATGCCTACTCGACAGTCTCCTCCTCTGCCCTGAGATGGTCAGCTCAAAGCACTGTGGACATGCTGCCAAACCACTGGGAAACATGGAAATAACTCACTTGTGGGTAACTCCGTAGTAGGCACACAATTTCATTTTCATTGGTCTTAACTTTCTATCTACCCGATCGACTGAAATGACTGCATCATTTCAACTTTAATTACAGATGTTTTAGGTTCATTAAGGTCTTAATTTAGATGTCATCTAGAACTCAGAGCCTGGCAGAATTGTCACAGTATAATTAACATTCAAAAGCATTTCAAAAGCTTGCTAAGTATGGACAACATAAATGGATTAAAGTTTTATTTTCCAGGTTGCAGTGACTACAGATCTCTTATTTCTGACTTTCACTGCAAGCCTAACTGACCACAATAATACTTCTGTTGTTGGCAGATTTAAATTTTCCTTTTCTCTGTGCACAACAATTTGCTGCCAGTCTCTAAGCATGAGTCACTAGAATATTCTGTGGAGAAGAGATAATACCCCACTGAAGTTTTCAGAAGCATCACTAAGATATCATTACCTTGATTACAAAATAGTGAGACAAGCCATGGTCAGCTTTGAGGAAGAAGCATTTCAAGAGAAGCCAGACATGGCAAATGAAAATAATTTATTCCCAGCTAGTGCACCAACTATATCCACACAGCAAGCTCCTCACTTCTTTGCCAATTGACCACTTGAGGGCCTGTCTGAAATGATACCCAGTGCACAGACCTTTCTGGCACTTTCAGCAAGACCCCTCCATTGCATTAAGTTTCCCCATAATGTCCTCATCAAATATATTCTGTGGCTCTCAAAGTCCCACTCAGACAAGTGGCCTTACCCACAGCTGCCTTTTCTATTGTGGTAGTGTACAAAAGTGAGGACCAGAGAGCAAAGAAACAGCCAGATCTACAGAACTGCACAAGGCTGCTCTGCTGTTTTATCACTAAGGCTGTGAATCTATGACTAGAGATAGCAAAAGAGGCAAGTCAGTGACTCCTTGATATACTGATAAAAGCTGACATTGGTCAGTGTGAGATTACTGAGATGAAATACAAAAAGAATACCTTTTTGGTTTACTAATGTCCACAGAAGGGCAATAAACAAACATGGACAACTAGCCAGCTTTGACCTATGTTTCAGGACTCAAGCCTAGCTTTTGCATTGTAAAGCTACATATTAAAAACTATCCTTGGCCACCATCTGCTAAAGAATACACACGGGATCCCTTGAAAGACAAAAACAAAGGCACCTCATAGCCATCAGCTGATCAGTGGAGCCTCACTAACAGAAGCCATGTCCAACAGCTCCCTTACCCTCTTGGTAATGATGTATGAACATCTCTGCAACTCAAGACCATCACCAGCAAGTAGAGGCAACCAGCAGCTGCAGAGAACCTTCCCACTGGCCTGGACTGTGCTCTTCATAAAATCTGGAGCTAGCTCCTGATTGCATGATGCTTGGAGATCCTGCTCTGTGTGCCATGGCTTTGTCAGGCTTTCACAAGAGCCTGGGGCTGGCAGTGTACCACTTCTGCACATCCCTTCAGAGACACTGAAAAAAGGCCAGATGGGCCTAGACTGTCATTGCAAGGAGGCTCAAAGACAAGTAGACATATTAGATACTACTTTTCCATTTCTAGAGACATCCCTGAGACTGAGGAGGAGGAAACAAAAGTGTGAGATGCGGCAGAGGGAACAACCAAATCAGAGAAAGAAGGAAAAAGAGGATCTGCTTCACAGGGTAGAAGATATCCCCTGTGGCCAGGGAGGAACCACACTGGAGCAGGTCACTGAATCACAGAATGTCAGGGTTCAGAAGGGACCTCTGGAGATCACTCCCTGCCAGAGCAGATTCCCCTAGACTACAATGGATAATTCTGAAGGACTGCAGCTGGTGTAGAACCTGTACTAGAGCAGTTTTTCCTGACAGAAACTTCAGACCACGAGTAATTCACACTGGAGCAGAGGAAAACTGTGAGAGAAAAGGAGTAGCAGAGAGAAATCATTACGTACTGGAATGGATTTCTTCTTCATGGGAAGGTGCAGAGTTTGCCTTACCCTTCTTCTGCCACCCAAAAGCGTGGCGGACACAGCCATAGACTGGCAGGTACTCCATAACCTGAGACTTCTAACATCTCAGACTGAGGCAAGAGCAGCTCCCTGTGGTCCCTGCAGGAAATGCTATCCTTGGCCTCTATTAGAATTAGTCTTGGTTAAGCAATAGAGGACAGCTCAAGACCTACACACTCAGGCCCAGTGCTGACCAAGCGGTCCTGTTCAGGCTGGGTTTGTGAAGAGCTTCTTCACAAAACTCTGCACTGCACTGCACCCTACAGCCCTCCTTATCTAGGGTGGTCCAGATACCCATGTATAGAACAACCAATATTGCATATAGAGCAAAAAACCTTGTCAGAGTTCAGGGTAGATTGTTCTACCTATTTGGCCTGTCACATGAATTACTCTATGGAAAGACTTAACTGAGCTTATAAAAATAAGAACGCGTCTTTAATACGCCTTATAGCAGAGTAAGAACACGTGTGTGGCCTTTTGTTACTGAATACAGCCATCTAGTGGTTAATTCTTGTTTATTCCATACAGTTTTCAGAAGAGAACACTGCTGACAAGGGAGACCAAGAGAACAAGGGTGTACGAGCAAGATTCCCTTCCACAAACAAGAAATTTGCCAGGTGTGGCTGCATGACCTTGGTGCAGCTTTAGGGAAAAATGATGAAATGAGATGAGATGTGATGATGTGATGAGATATGGGGAAGTACTTAAGCTAAAGTTACAGAACAGAAGTAAGAGAAAAGACAGGAGTACACTTATTCAGGCAGGATTAATTCCTAACAAGAGGACTCAAGCAACAAATACCAACGTGAAACAGTGTAAACCCCTAAGAAATAAAGCAGAGTCAAAATATCTCAACAGGACCAAGCATAACCCTATCCCAAAGGCTCATGAAGGCTCTCACTGAGACCTGCTAAACCAGCAGGGACACTTCACATGTCTGCATGAGAAAATGCACTTCAGTAGGACATTAGCCCCAGCTTCTTGCACGACTCTTCTTGCACAACAAGAGATGCCCAAGCAAAAGGAAACCAGTGAAGTGATGGTTACCAATTGTACTATGCTGAGAACCTCCTACCATCCTACTAAGAACGTAATACTGCTACGGCGTGATGTTAGCATCAGGATTTCCATGGAGAATAGAGGGTTCAGGGCTGTTCTGTTGCAAGTTCTTTTGTTTATTTAGTGTCACTGAGCTATTTAGTGCTATTTAGTGTCACTGAGCTTTGGACTGTTACAGAGTTGTTTGGGAGCTGACCCCACAGAGCACCCAAAAAACCCCAAAGCTATGCCCCAAAGCAGCTGGTGAGGTGACAGCCCAGAGCTCCTCTGGGGAAGGGGCTGAGCTGGGGTGGGCATGCTGGGTTTCCATCAGTCAGAATGGGCCTTTCCCATGCAGCCAGCCTGTAGCACCTTCCTTCTCTTAGAGGTCACCAATCCATCTATCTGTCTCCATCTGAGGAAGACCTTACTTTCATTCCAAAGTACTTCTGAGAGTCTGTCCCAGGTTTCACGAGGGGTTTTTTTTCAGCTTTGTGGCATGTTGCAATTGGGGAAGGTAGATTCCAAGCTGAGAGAGGCAAGAAGGCAACCTAAAGCTGCCCAAAAGGCATTAAGGAGCACCACGTAGGAGGAATGCTCCACCAACACCCCGGGCACCGCAGCCATCAGGGCTCCTGCTTGCCCCCGGCGTATGGAGGTGACAGCTGCCGGGCTCTGGGGAGATACCACACACCCCAGCTCCCACAGGAGCTACTGATCTGTCCCCTCATGCGGTTTGACGCTTCGTGAAAAAAACAAACTAAAAGCTCTGCTGGCTCTCATGAGAAATCCCCAGCCCGAGATAAGTTCTTAGAAGACCCAAAGCCGAGAGGTAAGGCTCCGCCTTTTTTCTGTGCGTGCCTTGCCGCTGAGGTGAGCCCAGCTCGCCAGGCCCTGCCCTGCCCTGCCCTGCCCTGCCCTGCCCTGCCCTGCCCTGCCCTGCCCGGCCCGGCCTTTCCCATCCCCGAGGAGAGCCCGGCCCGATGCTGGCTCCGCTCCGCCTCCTGGGTCCCTGCGGGCCGGCAGTGCCTGTGAGAGCCACCAGGGGGCGGGAGCGGGCAGCGCCGCTCCGTGTTGGCGGGAAGGGAGGGGCAGTGCCGTAGGGGCGGGGAGGAGGGGTCGGAGCAGTCTGCACCGGGGGTTTGTAGGAAAATAGTGATCCCTCCTCAACGCAAAGACAGACTCTCTCTCCTCTTCCACTCACGTCCTCTTCTGTAAATCCCTAGCTCACGGGAAAGCGGGGGTTTCAGCAGGGAGGTGATAGCCAGCAGGTTTTGGAGAGGGGTGACCGTTCACCTCAGATGGAGTCCCCATTTGGAAACTCAATGCTTAGCTATTTTATTATTCATAGAAAATGAGGTGGAGCTCCCAGCTCCAGCTGGGTGAAAGGAGCAAGGATGCGGTAGGGACATGCCCATATCTCAGTGGATCCATAAACTCTGGATCCGTGAACACCTGACAGCAGACAGCAGACAGACTCCTGCTTGGCACGGCCCTTGGGCCTTCTGCCTGCCTCCCTCCTTTCCCAGAGCCATGAAAATATGTACTCCCAGGCCCTGCCCAGCCCTCTTTTCTTATGGCATCTTTCTTGTGACTGTAAGCAAAGCTTTGCTGACCGTCACAGCACTGGTTAGAACAAGCAGTCAAATCCAAAGCCTTGAGACAGGATAAAAAAATGTCACCTCTCCGCTGTGGCACCATTTTGTATCAAATCCATTTGGTCAGCTCAGGTATTTTCTGATCATTGTGTGAAGGTTTTTTTAGTTGCCGGGATCTCGCTCTTTCAACAGAAGCACCCTCTCTTTATCATCCCTAAAGAAAGAGGCACAAAATGACAGTAATGATCTCACATCAAAAGAAGTGTGTCATTTTGCAAGGCAGTTCTCCCCATGCTAACACGCAGAACTCAGTGACTGTTTCAGCAGAGGCTAAAAGTGACACTTGCTGCAGCCTGTGTCACAGCTTCACGGAGCATCTTGCCACCACTAACACCTAAGGGCCTCACTGCACTGGCTTGGGGTCACCATGTACATGCTGGTGTGCACCTGAGTTTGCACCCTTTCTGTAGATTTATGCCTGCAGTTCGCTCATAAATATTCTCTGCACTTCTGCGTGAGAACTGACACAGAGAACTTTGATCTGGGAATTCAAAGTAATTATTTCTTTAGCAGACATAATAATCACAATAAAGTCTGGGAAGGAAACCCTGCTAAAGCAGACAAGGCCTTGCATGTGGAAAAATAATTCAAATTACTCTGGTAAATGACTGATTTTACCATCTTAGGCACACCATGGTTTTTCATGCAGTGTAAGCCCTTAGGATCTCCACCAAATGCTTCTTAAGGTAAAGGAAAGATATTCAGACCTTTTGCCAAATTCAAATCTGAGTGTCTTCACCCAGTCTACTGGATGTTCCCTTGCAGGTTCAACCACTGTTGCTGTTAATGTAGGTATATATATATGGCTAATGCATATATATATATATATGCCTGCAATAACATGTGTGTGTGTATATACATATAAAATGCATATATATATATACATGCATATAGAAGTACTTTCCCAGTAGTTGTCCACTGCTGTGGCATGCTGTATATCAGCTCATTTAATAGGACATGGGCAGTATGGAAAGCTGAGAAATAAAAGTGATGATATTGTATTCTTTTTGAAAGAAAGCCTGTGCCACAGTAGGAGATATGTCTGCAAGTCACTTTCCAGGAGATGTGCAGGTACAAAATTAATCCTCAATGCAGGAAAGTTCTTTCCCCAGGTCTGGGCTAGGTCTAGAATTAGAGCAGTGGAGTGTGACTGACAGAAAAAAACAGATAAAGAAACAGTATTTCAGTGAAGAGTTGCAACTTTGTGTAATAATCCCTTTAATCCTGTTCCCCTCCTGCTCAGGGGCCGGGGCTGTGAGCTGTGAATACAGCTCCAGCAAAAGGAGGCAGAAACTAATCTCAAATTGTTCAGCCCCCTTATCTTTTCCACAGCCCGTGAACGTGCCTAACCAATTTGAGGAGACGGCAGATTCCATCAAGAATACAATCACGGGTAATTCACTTGGTGCGGTGGAGTTTAGGAGCTGGAGATTGGGAGCCGGAGAGCCGTGCGTGATTTCCGCTTGGCTATGTGCAGGAAGGAAGGCAGGAGTGGCAGATTGGCAGCAACTTTCTGCTTGAAACCACCCCGATTTGGGTGGAGCAGGCTTCACAGAGCTCCCGCTGACAGTTTCACTCTGTCACTAGGCCAAGGGAAGCAGATTAAACTGCCTGGAGCTGCTACAATTACACATTAATCTCTGCCTCGGTGCTGATTAACTCCTTAACTCTGCACTGCCTACTAGACCATTTGTTACTCAGCCATAAGCATGGGTCTCTTAACAGCTTACTGCCCTTCCTATGAGTATGCAGGCACTGACTTGTCTTCCCAAATCAAGGACTTTTATTTTGCACTTGGTAGAAGTGGTACCATCTCCTCACCCAAACACTAGCACAGGGCATAGGCAGCAGCTGGAGACCAATTCTAGGAGAAAGGATGTACTCAAGAGAGATGAGATTTCTTCCATGGCTCTTAAAGTGCTTTTAGAAGAAAGGTAGTGTCTGCAAGGATACTGATGGCCCTCATTCACATTTCCTGTGTTCTTTCAGGAGGTCTGATGCTTGTAGAGAAACATTGTCAACCAGGTGCCTCGAGTTACCAAAGAGTGGGTGTGAGTCCACCTGTGCCTGATTAGGACAGGCCCCTATTGGGCATGAGCAAGACCAGGGGGCCAATAAGGGTGGGACACACACCCACAGAGGGCAGCTCAGCTCACTCTGGTGTGAGGCAAGGAAGAGGCCAGCAGCTCATCGAGCCTCAGGAGCAAGAAAGGCTCCATCCCGCTACAGATGCTGACTCCCTAAGCAACAGATAATCAAAATGCAGTTACAATCTGGTTAAGCTTTTCAGTAGCTGGACAGGAGCCAGAATGTATCTGTACAAGCTGAAATTGTAAGGTTAGACATGATTAATGTAGGTCTTGATTTGGATGGAAAGGGATCACTTAGGTAACTGCTTTATCACTACCTCAAAGTGATATATCAGGTATTTTTGCTCATTATTCTAATGTCTCTAATTTCACAATCTTTCAGTATATTTAGGCCTGCAGTTTGGCCATAAATATTCTCCTGTCACTTGTCAATAATGAAATATATATGTATTTCAATATAATGAAATGGTGCACTGTCAGAATGAAGCACATGGGTTCACATCAACAAACACTTATTTGACTGATATCTATTTCTAAAGGTTTCTACATACTTGAGGTGCCTGAAGGTAGAGTAGTCACAAAGCCATGGGAGCCCTAGTTTCAGCTGCTTCCCATGGAAGCATGGCAGTAACCTCATCCTGCACACTGAGTGTCATAGAATCATAGAATCAACTGGGTTGGAAGGGACCTCAGAGATCATCAAGTCCAACCCTTGATCCACTACCACTGCAGTTACCAGACCATGGCACTGAGTGCCACATCCAGTCTCTTTTTAAATATCTCCAGGGACGGAGAATCCACTACTTCCCTGGGCAGCCAATTCCAATGCCTGATCACCCTCTCAGTAAAGAAATTCTTTCTAATGTCCAACTTAAACCTCCCCCAGCACAACTTAAGACTGTGTCCTCTTGTCTTCTTATCTTCTTGTCTTGTCCTCTTGTCATGGCTTCACATCCCACCAGGCTACAGAGGTAGCACAGTTTTGCAGCACAGGATCACAGAACACTAGGGGCTGGAAGGCACCTCTGAAGATCATCTCATCCAACCACTACAGCAATGAGGAGAAGGGAGAAGACACAGGGAACTGGATTATAGCCACCTCTGTCCAGGAGCATGAATATCATACATATCCATGATTATTACAGGTCTTAAATGCATACCCAGTACTTTGAAAAAAGGCAGAATTTTAGGTCCAATTTCCATTCTCTGGCTTTGAACTTTCATTTATCTTTTTTTTTCTGTGGCATCCCTACCTCAAGAGGAAGAATGAGTGACACCTGGCAGAGAGGAGCAGTGGCTTTGGGCTATCCCTGGCAGCACGGTCAATGGTAGGTGGCTTCCCACCTTGTAAACTGGCAGCACATACCACTGCTGGATTAATAGATGAAAGGGGGTTACCAGCTTCCTCAGTGTCAGAATGACCACTGCTTAGCTTAGGATCTTCTTGGTGTCTGTGTTAATGGAGATATTAAGTTAGAGGTCCTACATGGAGGAAAAAAATGCATTTTTCAGCCCTGCAGACTATCTGAAACTCCAGCTAAGGTAGTTTTTAAGAACTGATCTTTCCTTCAAATGTTTCTTTCCTGTCTTGCATCTTTAAAAACATAGCTGTCCTTTACTGATGTACTCACAGTGACTTCCTGAGGTGACACAGGGTATGAGTAGCAGGCAAAACAATGAACCTTTCTTTGTCTAGCTCTCCTGAGACCTAGGCTTGCTTGCTGACTATACCTCTCTTCTCATAATTTTCTGAGGACATAATAATATATATTTTAAGATCATAGACCTCTTGCTGAGAGTGTTCTTGTGGGTATGGGATGGTACTACCCTGCAGTCAGAAAGCACCAGGTGATGAGGAGTAAACATGGGAGGTACCTCATCATCCATGTGCCCCACAAGGAGCTTGGCTGTGCTGAGTCTCTTCAGATTGTGCTCTCTTCTAGACTAGGTATTTTGATTTTCAGTTTTGTTATCTCTCCTTAGAGACAACGAATTACATAAATGACTTTTCTTCCTCTGTTAATTAGTGCAGCCAGCACTCCAATTGAGCAGCAGTTAATGTCACCCTGCTCATTAGCAGCACCAGGCTGGCCTCATCACTATTTATGTGTTTGTTCCTGTACAGGTCACTCTCCCTCACACACTCATATGCACCATATTCTGTATCAGCATATTTGGAAAACTGAACCTTCCCTTCTCTAATCTGCTGAATGAAAGAGGCTTGATGAACTGCTCTGTAGCTTCCCCTAATGCCAAGAGCTTAACAGCTCTAAATATGCAGACAGTGTCATCGTAACGTGACACAAAAGAGGGAAACTATGAACTCAACAGTTGCAGACACGTGCCAACCTTGTAAAAAAAGGCAGACATGTGCCCATCAATTGGCACGTTATTACAGAACTTGGCCAGTCCATTATATGATTCACTGACAACAACTTGAAACCAGAACTGAGAAGCTGAGCTATGGTTTCGATCTGAGGGTCCAGCACTTCTGAGTAGGATTCCACACTGGAAAATGTATCAGAGGATATATAGAAGAGGGGATTTCTATACATTTCTCTGTCTAAACAGTTAGCGTGTACATCAAAGCTCTGCATGTGTGGTCTGCTTCTGACTGAATCAGCTGAGGTTTTGCCGAAGGCTTTAGTGTAGACCACATAAGACTCAGTTTAGATGTGTTACTCACAATAGCTCTGTTTGCAGTTTTTAGCCCTCTAGGAACTTTCAGCCTTCTTGCTTACCATGTTCACATTTTAAAAGCCCTCAGGTCATAGGACCTGCAGCCTGGGCACTGCCAGAAAAAAAAACATCTCCTCCTGTGGGTGGCAGAGGAGCCAATACTGTCATAAAATGGTTTGAGTTGGAAGGGACCTAGTTCCACACACCCCCTGCACGGGCAAGGACATCTCCCACTAGGCCAGGCTGCTCAAAGCCCCATCCAACACGGCCCTGATCACCTCTAGGGACAGGACATCCACAGCTTCCCTGGGAAACCTGTGTCAGTGTCTCACCAATGTCACAGTGAAGAATTCCTTCCCAATGTCTACCCTAAATTTACCCTCTTCCAGTTTGAAGCCATTCCCATTTCCGTAGACCCCTTCAGATACTGGAAGGCTGCCATAAGGTCTCCCCAGGGCCTTCTCTTCTCCAGGATGAACAACACCAACTCTCTCAGCCCATCTTTGTAGACACTGATCATCCACATGGCCCTTCTCTGGACTTGCTTCAACAGGTTTGTTTTCTCCCTCTTCTGCCATGTGAGGTAGGATATGATTTTGTCTACCTACAAGAAATAAATTCTGCCTCATAGAGCCATGAAATCTGAACTATTTACCAGAATTCGACCTTAAGTTGTAACTCACCATACCATTGAGTTTTCCAGGTCCCTTGTAAAAATCCCAGTGTAATCTGGTTTTGACATATGTCCAATAGGAAAATGGTAAAACTTTCTATTGGACTAAATTAATGTAATACTTAGAGCTTCCAAGACAGCTAAAGTACAGGTGGCCCTTATTTTAGATATACAAGGTCTGCACAAAGTATATCAATGGAGTGGGTTTCCCATAGGATATGAAGAGAACTGGCTGCACAGTTGTCATAAAAACGCATAAGAATGGAGATCCTTACAAACCTTGGCTTAAAACCCCCCCGTTTCTCTTTTATTTTCAGGTAAATATTTTTTGTATTGTGTTATGTCATGTGGAAAATAATATTAGTTCCAGAACCAGCAAATGAACAAGAGATGTACAAATATCTATAAGACTGAATTTCAGCATTATCTATGTGAAATACTGTGCCATTAGTCCAAGTTCTTGATCCTACACTGCTTTGATTTAATGCCAAAAGGGACATTAGAGTTTGATGACTGGCTACTGGAAACATTTAAGAAATTTTCAAGATTTTCAACTGAATTTAGTAACCACTGTGGCAGGGGGATGTTTAAAGGCTCTCCAAGACCATCAGACTATCTGTAATGATACTGACATCTCTTCCTTCCAAAAAACAGCACACCTGTATAACCACAAGGTTCAACTGGCTCTGCCCACTGAGGAAAATAAGTTTTGCCAGGTAATCCCTAGGAGGGATTATAACCTTCTAAATCCAAAAACTAAGTCTCTAGGAATGAAAGTAAAGACACTTTAATGAAGCTACAAATAACACAGGAAGCTAAGGTAAGCTCAGTCATACAACTGAGAAAAGTATAGCTTCAAAAATATCACAACAACAACTAAGCTGTAGTCAGCAACTAAGTTTTACATGGGAGGATTCAATGATCAGTTTTTAAAGTTATAGACATCACAAATTATTATTTTTCTAAATGATAAATAACTTCTTACTTGCAAAATGGTATTAAGATTTAAGTCCTCCCTCCCCACCACAGACACAGAAAGACTCGAGCTGCTCTCACAGTTTAAACAAGCAAATCAGGATATAAAATACACCTGAGCAGACTACCCAGAACAGATCAATATCTCAAGGTTTACTTTAGAAGCCCCTAGAGCAGTTTGAAAGAGGTAACATGCCTGAGATCCTTGTGAGACATTTTAAAGAGATCCACTGAAGGTCCTAACAATTTTCTACCTGGGAGGTAAACTTGCCTGATATAAAAGAATTAATAAGCATGAATCCTTTCTTCCTTCTGATTAGGACCCACAACCATCCACAGCTAATTATTGTTTACTTCAATTGGTTTAGAATAAACTGGAAAAAACTCCAGGGCATAAGCTGCAGCTGAACTTAGAATCATAGAATCAAAGGATTATCATGGCTGGAAAGGATTTTCAAGGTCATCTAGTCCAACTGTCAGTCCTACACCACCTAAGCCACTAAATAATCTACCAATTTTTTTAATACCCCCAGGGATGGCAACCCTACCACCTCCCTGGGCAACTGGTTCCAATGCTTCACCACTCTTTTGTTGAAGAAACTTTTCCTATTATCTAATCTGAATCTCCCCTGGTGCAACTTGAACCCATTTCCTCTTGTCCTATCACAAGTCCCTGGGGAGAAGAGGCCAACACTCACCTCGCTGCAGCCTTCTTCCAGGTAGCTGTAGAGAGTGATGAGGTCTCCCCTCAGCCTCCTCTTCTCCAGGCTGAACAGCCCCAGCTTCTTCAGCCTCTCCTCATAGCACCTGTTCTCCAGACCCCTAATCAAGCTAATTGCCCTTCTCTGCATCCTCTCCAGCACCTCAATGTCCTTCCTATACTCTGGTGCCCAAATCTGTACACAGTGCTCAAGGTGCAGCCTCACCAAGGCTGAGTACAAGGGTAAGATCAGCTCCCTGGTCCTGATGCTCACACTGTTCCTGATACAGGCTAGGATGCTGTTTGCCTTCTTGGCAACCTGGCTCATGTTCATCCAGCTGTCAATCAGCACCCCCAGGTCCCTCTCTTCTGGGGAGTTCTCCAGCCACTCCTCCCCAAGCCCATAGTGCTGCTTGGGGCTGTTGTGGCCAAAGTGCAGGACCTGACATTTTTCCTTGTTAAAACTCATACAATTGGCATTGGCCCATGGATCAAGCCTGTCTAGATCCCTCTGCAGACCTCCCGTACCCTCAGGCAGATCGACACTTCCACCCAGTTTCGTGTCATCTGCAAACTTACTGAGCGTGCACTCTATCCCCTCATCCAAATCATCAATAAAGATGTTAAACAGGAGTGGCCCCACCACTGAGCGCTGGGGGACACCACTCAGGACCGGCCGCCAGCTCCATTAACTCCACTGACCATAACTCTTTTGACCGCTTCATGCATAAAAGGAAAATCTATGCAGAGTGGAATAGGCTTGTAGGTACTCTTAGAGCTGCAGAAGGTTTGCTTCTAAGCCTGTTTGATGACAAATCGCCACATGAAGGTTGTTTGTACAGATATTGGGTAGTAACAGTGCCCTTGAGGTACTGTGTGCTGGTAGCCTTTCTGAATGCAGCAGTTAGTTCTTTCATTTTGTATGCACTATTCCCTACTAACTGAATATGCATGGCAGATTGGACTGAAGGGGTTTTTTACTTTTTTGGGGAGTGGATGGAAAACTTCATCCATATGACTAAACTTCTTTTTTTTCCTAAGAGATCTGCATGGTAAAGGTCAAGCTTAGTGGGGTCTAAAGCAAAGAACTGAAGTAAAAGCTCCTGTGTTCCATCCTGAGCTGGGAGTGTGGCTGTAGGTTTATTTTCAGTTAAATTATGAGCATTTGACTGCAGAAGATAGGCTCACATAATCTCTGGAGGGGGAGGTGTTAATGAACCTTTTTAATAGACTCATTGGGCCAGAAAAGTAAATACAAACCTAGCTTTTGAACTGGCTTCTGTAAAATGTAGTCAGAGAGGGTTTTGCCATTCGCTTTTGCAGGGCTAGGCTTACAAGAAGCATCAGAATCCATAAATATAGAAAAATGTGCATGCTGACACACAATAGTTACAGTACTGTACTTCCTGGACTGAAATAGTTTTCCTCAGACTGGGTGATGGGAATCACTGTAGAATGGCTCCTCTGGTTTCCAGCAATGTCACCAACTCTGAGGAATTCAAGCAGGGAGAAACCAGCTGTAATGGGCAGGATGCAAAACGCAAGGAGTATAGGTAACTGGGATATAATTAAAATTCATAGCTTCTCAATGTAGTTTTATTTATTTGTTTTTAACAAGTCCATCTTCTTTATTTAAAAATTTAAGGTAGCTATGAGATCTTATATATTAAGTCTTTACTCAGTAATTCCAGAAATCATTATATAGGAAGGCTGGTAAAGGAAGAGACCAAAAGTGTTTATGAAAGTCTAGAGCCTCATTCGTCCATAGTATTAAATTTATTACAATAGAAAATGTCAATACTAATAGTGTTAGTATCAATATGTCAAGATTTAATTCTGGCAACTAAATGAATGAGAAATGCTCTATATTAACCCTTCTGACCTTCCCAGAAATGGAAAAGAAAGCAAATAAGTGAGAGGGGTTTGGAGATTGGAAACTAAACTAAACAGCTTTAGTGAAATAACGAAGAAAAAATATTTAAATACATACAAATATATACAAAATCAATATTGCACATGCCTTCCAATAACACACACATCACCACCAAGTGATGTGGGGTTTTCTGGGGGGTTTTTTTGTGATGTTATGTAGGTATTTCTAAGGGAGGTCTATGGGAATTTGAAGGAAGATGGCAGAGAATTAAGTGTTTGGAAAAAATTAATCACATCCATGTACTCCTAAATAAAGTCTTGCCAAAGACCTTGATGAAAACATGGCTGGGCCCAAATAGATAAGCTCTCAGAGATGCACTCCATATCAGGGAAGATCAGGGACCCTCTTCTGGGTCCAGTGGCAGCAGAAAAAATGATTCTCAAATACTTTTTTCTTCCACAGCTCTTCTGTTGACACCACAACTGCAGAAGCAGTTTCTAATTCATGCTATTGTCAATCAACATGGCTAAATAATGTAAATCAGAGGAAAGCAGTGAGTTGGTGGAAAAAAAATAATCCGGAATGAAACTCAGCCAAGGGTGATTTATCTTTAAAAAGAAACAGCAAAAAATTAGTGGTTCAAGGTCTAGCCCCATGATACCTGGGGTAAAGGACAAGCTTTCAGTTGGTTGCCTTTATATTCTGTGTCTGTGTAAGGTTTGCCTTCCAAGGTAAAGATTAATCTCTGCCACAGCTCATATACAACCTAAGCAAAATATATCACTATTCACAATTATACTCGAATATATCACATACTTTACTCTCATTATACTCAAATTATAGATTTACACACATAATCACTCAACATCTGCATTTCATGTGTATATTTGTTTGCTTATTTACCAGCTTTATCATACTGTAATTGATACAGCCTCATCATTCATTGTTTTCTGTTTTATTAGCAAGGAATAGAAAAAAATGCATAATCTCACTGTGGGATATTAAACTTTCATAAATCTGTTCAAAGTTAAAAGAAAAATAGATTAATATAATCCATTCCTTAAGCCTGCATGTGTTTCTAAAATTTATATCAAACGTCAAAGCTTCTAATTTTTCCAGAAGCCCTAAAATCCCTTAATGTTCGTCCAAAAGGTGGTGTCTGCATGCTGTTAGGCTCCAAGTTCACTCTCACACATGAAAACATGAGAGCCTTGCTTTAGTTAAATAGAGAATAGTCTATTAGGGGTATTTAGCCCTATATTTTAGGGGTAAAAGAGATCAGAATAAATATGACTTTTTTTTCTGGTCACTTGATGAGGCTGCCTCTGCTCCCTGGCACCCCTGGCTTCAAAGCCAGGGATTTTTCAAGTTCAGATCTTGCTGTCTGTTGCAGGGGCTAGTCCCTGTCCTGGACCATGACAATGTTAGTGTTTTCATGGCTTGCACAACTTTTGTTAGACTCCTTTGTTTAGTTCTTTCTCCGAGCCAAACCTTGATGAGCCTTAACCAACACCCTCATGATTCATCAGCCCCCTGTGGGACAGCAACATGTTGCTCAGTTACAAGAACAAACCAACTTCTGCCATGCGGCAAATTCCAAGGCATCCCAGGAAATCACTGCCCTGCCATAAGTAGGGAGGAGAATGGCTACACCAACACTGCTAAAGAAACCATGGTAAGTTATCCTGGTGTCCTTGGTGCACTGCAGCCAGCCCTGTACCAGTGCCATGCTGCAGATCACAGGCTTCAGCCACTCTAGAACTTTAAACTAGGACAGAAAGAAAAGGAAAGAAGCAAAACAAAACAAAACAAAACAAAGATGATGTGAACATATACAACTGCCAAACAGTTTTCAGGCTGCTGTGAACTGGCAACAAAGGTTACTGAAAATTTTCTGAGTGTTTTGAATATGATTCTGACTCAGTTATTTTGTGCTGTCACAGTTGCCCTTTCTCTAGAACCTGGGAAAAGACACAAAGGCAGTATTGCTTCATCTGCTTCAATCACCACAGTGTCTGATGTGAGAGAATTATGAATTTGGAACACAGAGGAGTAAAGAGGAAGGAAAGCAGCTTCTTCATTTCTTATTTTTTTTTTCAGATCAGGGTGGTGGTGCTGGTGTTGTCTTGGGTGTTGCCTTTGAGGAGTGGCTGCATTGGCAGCTTTAGATTGTTTGCCAGCTTTAGCAATCAGTTACAGCCAAATGCAAAAAGATCCCCAGTTTTAGCCTACCTTTCAAGTATGAATACTCACAACAACTCTATGAAATGTTCTTATGCCAACTTTTTGTTGAACAGATGCTCAGAGGAGGTAAGTAGGACTGAAGGATTATAATGCTCTCTTCCTGCACTCAGTGGGTTATTGGTCATGCTTTTCTGTTCCTCTCTCATACCCACACTGGAAGGCAAAACTGAGATTTCCACTCAATAAATGACAGCTAAGTTCTACCTCCCCATGGGTTCCCTTTTTTCCCAAACCTTCACACACAAACTGCTGAAAGATTGTGCCTTTCCTGGAGAAAATTATGACATTGAAAGCTCAGTTTGTACAAGCAGCTTGCTAAAATCTTTCCTCACAGTACTCCCAGGTGAATCACTAGCTGCAGCAGTAACAAGATGTAATTAAAAAAACAACATTGAGAGCAATCTACTGCAGTACTTGAAATACTGATGTTTCCCATCAGGATTAGCAACCATTTCAAGCTCTCTTCAAGCTGTTCTCTCATTGTCACATCTTCCTTAAGAAATGCTGTCAGTATGCCCCTCTCCTCTTCCTTCTACACCACTCACTTCCTCTGCAGTTCACTTACTGACCCAACCAGTCATGGTCACTCTGAATTTCTTAGGAAAAACTGAAAGAAAAGAAAGGTAACCCACAATCTTTTTTACAGTTTCTGGATGGATTCTGGGTTTTCTTTCCCTGGGTACTTAGGGAAAGCCTTCTTTAAGCTATGGAAAGATGGATGGATTGTCCTGGATTTCTGATATCAGAAGACTTGAAGGGTTAATATTAGCATGTTGAACTGGAATGCCAGCTCTTGTCTTTAACATGTGCATTTGTTCTTTGCCCCAACTTCCTTCTTGATGGCTGAACGATTTCCAATTAGTGCAGCTGCTAATCACTCAGTCAGCTTTTTAGTCCAGGCCAGCTTCAAAAAGCTTTACTGCTAATAACTCCTGAAAGGCTATGAGCAAAAAGCTTTTATGTGAAATGTGGCTGCTTGTTTGTGCTGCAATTAAAGCTCTTACCAAATAAGTAACATCTCATCTTAAGTCATTTGCTAATTATACAATTAATATTCTTCCCTTTGCTTGTAATCCATCTTGTACTACACAGGGAGCAAAGGAAATGTCATGGGTGCCACCTTGGATTGAAACAGAAGCCGGTACTTTGCTACACATGATCTTCATCCATAGCAGCCACATTGGTCATAAACTGATGGTGGTGTTGCAACTTCTCCTGTTGTGAAGAAAGAGGCAAGGTTCTTGTTCATGTTTTTCTCCAGGTCCAGTGGCTTCCCCTGCACTCTTGTCCCAGGATTCTTCTTCAGGCAAGACTAAGGAGACCAATGTGCCATGTTCTTGATGGCTTCAGGCCAGCAATGCAGCCAGTGCTGTGGTGTCACTTTGAACATGAATTCACTCTAAGGCAGCATCTGACCCAGCCAAATAGGCTGGAGCTCCAACTACAGAGCTTGAGGTTTGATACCTTCTCTTCAAGTGGACAGGACACTCACCATTCCTACAAAAATGGATATTTCTTCTATCTTTTCCTTTCATTGCATCTAACTGCAGGAATATTTCTCTTTTCCACATCTACTCAAACCTTTTTTTTTTTTTTCCTGTAAAGATGTTCATTAATGAAAAATAACTTCTGGTTAATATCACTGGTCCCAATCATTTCACCTGAATCAAGGCTGTCATAGGATTCATCCCAAAAAATTCTGTTTACTGACAGTGGTCAATGAAGAAATTTCTTTTCTGCAATTTGCATTCTAATATTTTGATATTTTGACCTGTTGTGACACACATGAAAAAAACTAAAGAAAAAGTATTTTAAAATCCTCAGTAAACTGAGGATTTACTAAATTTATTTTCATAAGGTTAAGGTCCTTTTGTTTAAATAAGATAAAAAATGCATGTTGCATGTAATAAAACTGCTTTTGTTGTTTAGCATGAATAAAAAAAAGTATCAAAATGAAGTGCCTAAGTCTGCAAATAAAGTGTTACAGTCTGTTCTAATAATTTTTTTAGGGAAAGTCTTTTATTAAACCAAGCTCGTCATAAGAATTGCTTTGATTTTTTTTTTAAATCGAAACTGGGTTTTTCCCAGCAGAAAAGCTTTCTACATGAAAATCTTCCACAATTTCCATTTTAATGTCCACCCGGGCTCTTACTAGATGCAAAATCAAATGAGAAAATTGTGGTGAAACAGAAACAGACTGTTAAAGGGTTCAGGATAAATCCATAAATGTCTAATGATATAAATTCTATCAGTTGCTAGTAATACATCCTGTTATTCACAGGTGTTAGAACAAGGACTATTAAGTTTAAAGGAAATTCTTTATTTCACAGATGAAGAGAGAAACATCCTTTTCACATCCTCTTGGAGATACCCAATTACTATCATAATGATGTGCAAAGGTGTTGCTTTAAATTACCCTCATGAGGTTATGGTCTTTCCTTAATTCATAGCCACATGAAAAGAGTTGGATGGCTGCAGAGTTCTTCCATCAGCCAGCAAAGGGGAGGAAAAAGCATCAGAGGAGGATCTGTGCAATGGACAACTAATGTCCAAGGGAACTTCATGGTTGCAACCTACCAACCAAGAAACATACCCAACCCAGTAGGTACCTACTCAGAAATGGTAAACCAGAGCATTTTCAGCAATTACTGAAAACTTTCTTCCTGATTAAAATAGCTGCTGCTGGACTCCATCATAAATCCTGGTTTCATCTGTGCCATCTGGCATTTGGAGCAGTTTACTGCTCATTTAAAGCCACCAGGGAATTTCAACTGTCAAACTTTTTGAGGATGAGATATGGGTCTTATACACATAGAATTTGAACCAGGATTTGTGAGCAATGTCAAAATCTATGTATAAACAAGCATGGCTCATGAAACCTATGAAACAGTTCACAAAACTACAACAAGAAAATATTTTAAAATACCATTAGTTGTATAGTTTTGATGTTCCACCTTCTGAAAGATCATTGGTTGAAAGAGCATTGGTTTTTCTGTGTAATTCTGTGTCATCTAGGATAAAGCAGGGGTAAGCAGAGGAGTCCTTCTGGAGAAGACAGTCTACCATCCAGACACAGTTAGGAAAACAACCCTTGGTGACACATTTAGCCTAACATTTTGTTTTAGACAAGTTACAGTTGTCTGGCAAGAGAGAAATCATCAAGGCTGCAGAGTCTGCATCCCAGTGCCTTGCTGCCTCATGCCAGTTTCCCCCTTCTTTCCATCCCCACCATATTTCCATTTCACTTTTTGGCTGTTTTTCCCTGTACCTTGAAAAATACCATCAATGAGTCTACAAGAGAAAATTAATTAGGCATCAGGGCTGAGAAGCTGGCGGTGTTGACATTAAGCAATTTCTCCAGATTGCAGCCTGCTACTGACCTACACAGAATGGTCCTTTTTGGCCTCCTCCCTTTGTGTGCAGGTTTTTTGCAATTGCTATTAGGAAGGGTACAACAGTAAATAGGGAATTAGGGCGAAAGGGTGGAGGCTCCTAAAACATAATTATAAAGCACCATGCTATGTCCCAGCACTGCCTTGAGAAAGCATCTTGTAACTTTAATTTCAGTGCTCTGGTGGCTTCTCTGCCAGCTGTCTCACTGCCCTCCAGCAATCACAGGAGAGCAGCTCCCTAGCACCAAGGGTGAGATGACTGGTACCTCCTGCCTTTGCTGAGGAGGTGTGGAGCAGCCCAGCCCTAGCCCGAGGGGCATTTTCTGGCCAAGAACAGATACTGAATGTCTCATCACCAGCGTCTCGGCCTAGGGTTTTCTGCAGATTCAGCTCCTTGGGACTGTGCAGTGTATTTCTTAATCTGTTGTGACAGTAGAAGGGTGCCAGCTGCCCCAAACCTGGAAGGGGCTTTCCTATCCAGATCAACAGTTTCATGCTGAGCTTAATTTTCATATAAATAGATATTCTATATCCTTGGTATTTGCATCTATCCAGTATTCTGGCAATACCAAAACCCGATAGGACTTGGTATTTGAAGGGTAACGATTCTCTTTTTTTGCTCATAGGATTGAAGCCCTGTGAGGGGAACACTCAGACATTTTCAAACACCTTTTCTGCAAGCTAGTTGATTCAGTTGTTTTATTGCTACATCAGCCTACAGCTTCACCTTATTAACACAGACCAAATGAAGCTTTCTAATGGAAGGAAACTAAAACATCTGTAGAGCTGCAGTGAAGCAGAGATCACATCCTTAGCGGCAAGAGCATACAGCAGCAGGACTGTAATTACTTGGAATTAGTCTGCAGTGCCTCCCTGCCTTCAGAATGCTTTTCACAGGCTGTCAACATGTCTTTATGTTTGTGTTTGACTTGGCAGGGACTCTCAAAACCAGGCAAGTAAGTGAGGAGGAGCCCAGGTACAAGCCCAGTCACCTCTAACTTGGCCCTTCTGCAGTCTCTCATCTGATAACACACAAAGCCATCCTTTCTCTGCATCTCCTGGCTTGTATGTTATCACTAGTGACTTGAAAGAAAGGATCTCTTTAGATTGCATTAGCTTTACATTAGCTGTACTACTGCTTTCAATAGCAAAGGAGCAGAACTAAAGAGCAGTGCTGGGGCAAACAGCGTATTCACTAAAAAGTAGATCAGATATCAGCTGGACTTAAAACTCTCAGATTTGTCATTTGTGAGTATTTTAATGCACTATGAAATAAAAATGAAATAGCCTAGATGACATACCTGCCTCCTTTGGAAATAAAATTTAAATACTTAATTTTAAAATTCTATTATTCCAAAATCTGGGAAAAAATATAGTGGAAAAGGAAGCTAAAATAATATTTTAATGTGGGATGGGGTTCACAAAAATAGCCAAATAAAAAGAAACCAATTTTTACTGTGTAAAAAAAATCAAGATGTTTGGTATTAAGTTTGCCTAAGGAATCAATCATTTAGGAACACTTAATACCAACAATCTTGATCTTTTTACATAGTAAGCTACAAATAAAAAAAAACTCAGATGGGAGGTTTTCTGATGACATGAGGTTGCTGAATGTCAATCCTCATGTCCAATATTACTCCACCTGTAATTGCAATTATCCCACCTGTAGTACCCCACCTGTAGCAATATTTAATACATTGGAACAAAGCATCCTTTCCCAAAACATTCAGTGTGTGATCTAAGTAACTTTCTGTGTAAATTAATGTTATATTTGGGAAGTAATAACCCACCATGATGCCTGAAGCCATCTTCAAGCAATTTTGGTTTGATAGCTTCATGTTAGCTACACTCCAGTTGCAGGTTCCCAAGCAATCTTTAAGTTACTTTGCTAGGAAGAGATGGAAACATATGTGGAATAGAAACCCTCCCACTTTCTTGGAATATTTGAAGAACTCATTCCTGCAAGCCTCATAATTCCCAATTGCCCTTAGGAGGTGAAGGAAGAACTTGTTATTTCAAGTCCACCATGGAAAAAAGTGTTCTACTAAGCAGTTGTATCCTGTTTTGTCTTAGCTGTGCACATAGAGAGCTGAAGAAGTTTGCTCTCACCCCGCTTACCCTTTTTTTTTTTTTTTTTGGTTAAGTGCTCCCTCATGCTCAGCCTTGATGCTATTTAAGCACACATGAGCTGAGCAAGTCTGTCCTCTGGCCCACACAGGGACAGTGTGAGGAGTGCTCCCTATCTGCCTGCTGCATGGCCAGCTCAGAATAAGTGTGCTCCAGGCTGGGCAAAGGGAAGGAGGGACCTGAAGGATGCCCAGGGCATTACTGAGGGTGGCAGTAATTATCCAGAGTGGTAGCTGTGGGAAGTGAGGCAGGAGTCAGGACGGGAACACATATTTGGAAGGCAGTTTGCTGCTTGGGGAAGGATGTGTTGAAGGGAACAGGGAGCTGACAAAATGCAAGTTCATAGAATTGGCTGGGTTGGAAGGGACCTCAGAGATCATCGAGTCCAACCCTTGAAGTTTTTCCAGTTCAAAGAAGTTGTGCTGGAGGAAACCTTAGAGCTAATGATACTGCCCCAGGTTGAGGTCTGGGTACTGCTATAGGCAGTGCCAGAAAGATGTACACTTGTTTTCTGGCTAGTGATATCTGCTGGATGGAAATTGAGGCTGACTCCGAGATAGTATTTCAGATCAGCCTCCTACAGGAGATGGGTGGCAAAGCAGAGCTGGGATCAGATAATGAACAAGGTGGGAAGAAATTTTCTCTGATAGCCAGGGACAGCACTCAGTGACTCAGGAGGTCCTTATCTGAGCTGTCACTCAGGGCAAAGTGCAAAGTTTCAGCTCTTTGTACTCATCCTCCTATTACTAAACCAAAGAGTATTTCTTGGTGTCAAAACACCAAGCCTAACAATGATGAAGATAAATAGGTGTGTCTGTTCTCTCCATTTGCTGTGTATTATACATGGGAGTATCTTAAGGAAGGTTGTAAATCTTGAGACATTGATTTTTTCCTTCATTTTACAAGAATATTTTTCTGTCCTAGTCTAAGCAGGAGTTGACAAGTCTCGAAACTCTTTTTCAGAGTGGCAGTTTCAACTTTCCAGTAACTTATTTGGGACTCTGGGTTGAAACTGAGGGAAATTTTCTGCCCAGGTGAATAACCAGCTGATTATCACAACCAGCCACATCCCAGAGGGGCCAAATGAGTCCTTCGGGCTTTCCCCAAACTCCCTTCCCTGGACACTCTAAGAGGCAGAGGTAAAGGGCTGCTCTATGTAATGGAGGACTCAGAAACAAGTTCCCAGAAGATATGGTGATATTAGTGGGCAACTGCAAGGCAGCAGAGTGTGCATGCTCATAAGTACAGGGGGAGCTGCAAAGGTAATTTCTCTGCTAGTCATCCCAAAATATTTTGCTGTCAGAACTGCAAGTAAGTTTTGCGATACCATTTTTGCACTAAAGTTCTTGTTTCTTTCTTCTTTTGAGGGTTAATCCTAAAGCAGCCTGTGAAAATCTCCCATTCTTGTAGTTTGCCTAATGTCAGCAAGCTATTGTACCTTCAAATCCTCATAACTTAAGAAGCAAAGAGGGACAGTTAAGGGATATAAGCCTAGTTTTATTAATACTGTGTATATGCTTCAGATATGAGTGTGGCAAGCATGGGTGTGCTTGTCAGGACAGGGTGTGGTAAAATTGGGACAGTTTACAAAGAAGCAGAAATGTTCTACAGAAGTGAGAAAATTTCCATATGTGAGGAAAAAAAAGAATGAAAATCTGGAAATAACATGCAAAACCAAGTGTGTTTTACATAACTGGTGCACTTCTACTCACATTGAGGTCAACTATAGACTAATTGGTGATACAAAGTACATATATGTTTAGAATCATAGAATAACTTTGGTTGGAAAAGACCTTTGAGACTGAGCCCATCCATTAACCTAACTCCACTAAATCCAGTGCTAAACCATATGCAACCTTAAGGTTACCCAGCTGCTTTTGGCACTTAGTACTGAAGAACTTTGCAAGTAAAATTTAGGCCAAGAGATTATTATACAGCTGCACCTGGGTAATATTTTTTTTCTTCAACCCAAAACTTCTAGCAAAAGTGACATTTTGACAGAAAGGAAAACAAGGGAAGATTTGTGTAACTTCTCTTTCCCTATAATTATTGATATAGTAGTGCTTCAATTCTCAGCTCTGAATTTCCAATATGACTCAGAATTAACTCCTTGGTTGCTCAGTTCACTGTCCTTCTAGCAAGATGGTTTGATTCTCACTTTCCAACAGAGTGTATAAATGAGACAGTTTTGCCCTACCTTATTACAAAGCTGATTGTTTCATTCTTTTCTTAAATCTAGTCTTCTTCAGACCACTCAGAATCCTCTGAATACAGAAATGTGCAAGGAAGTGTTCCAAGAAATTGAATTATAAGAAGTAATAACAACAGTAATAATAACTGTGTGAGTGTTGTACAACTCACATGTGTCAAAAGGAACAATGAACATTTTACTGCAACCATGTTGTGTTTCTGACAAAATGTTTTTAAACTATAACTAATAATACACACATTGTCATTTTTTTTCTGAGGATGATCCTATCTGCTGTGACTCCTGTTTCTAACCTCATTTGGGCTAGTGTCTTACTCCAGAAGCAAACAGAGCTGCTGAAATCGATGGAGCATCCCATAGGGATACTAATGATTCTGAGCACATGTGAAAAAAGGATTTGCATTTCAAGGATGAAATGTCAGCCACAAGAAAATCAATAAATGTTTTGCAAGTTATGTCAATGGGGTCATAGCATTAGTTCTTACAACAAAATATGCACAACTTTAATACAGTTGCAAACTAGATTACATTTTAATTATTGATTTAGTGGACTGTGTTTTAAGACCAGGCTGGTCTTTTGTTCTTTCAGGCTGCTGCCTGAAAATATGTATAGAGACATGCAGAGATATTTGCAGAGAAATTTGAAAAGATCAAGATGGCTGCATGTTATACAAGCTCTCTCAGAAACACCAGAAATTCAATTGAACATATTAACTTACCAGTATAAAGTCTTCATTATTTCTTTTGCTTCATTTTGTACCTGAATGTTTGACATTCCACTTGGTTTCAGCACAGTTTTTCCTTTCCTTTTCTTTTCATTAGCACAGTTGTATTAGATAAAATGTATTTGTTGGAGGATGTTTCCCTAATGCTTTAATTAGAGAGGAACAGCAGCAATGCCTTTGGCAGTCAGGTCTTTACTTCTGTTGTTCTAGCAGACTTAATGTTCTTGAAAGCCAAGTCTTGCAGACACTTGTTCTCTCTTGATCTCCCAGTGCTACAGCCCTGCCATTGGGCACAATGAAACTTGAAATCTTTTATTGTGCTGCTCTTAGTGGAGCAAGAACCCTGGCAAACAGAAATGCAGAGCTAAAGGGGTGGCTTATCTTCCTCTAATTTCTCCTTTGATTGAAAATCCAAACTTTCTGATGCTGACTTATCTGAAAATAATCTAAAAAATTGGTTAGTTCATAATCTACTTGTCTTGGTTGTAAACTACTTTAATAATTTAGTTGCTAACCTAGCTAACTGACTATCTAGCTAGCGAGTTAATAATCTAGATGAGGCACATCCTCTGCTTCTGGATTCAGATTCCTTTTCTGTCAGAAGAGATTGCATTTTGCACATGGCTTTTGTTGTACTTCCTTGTTGCAGCAGTCATAGAAAACAGTACTGGGATCTCTACAACTGTTTTACATTTCTCATTGGGTTTTTTTTGCCCTACAGCTTCGGATGTGTTTTTAAGGGATCTGTGCTAAAATAGCTTGGCAGAATCGGAAGTAAACTACCCTGAAGACAGGCACTGGGGCTCTAGCCCCTGTGGTACTTCTGCTTGTTGGATACCCACCCAACCTTCTCCCTTTTTTTAAAGAAAGCTTTTCCCTGTAGCAGCCTGGGGCAAGGAACCAATCTAGGGTTGCCAATCTCTGTGCTGTGGTCAGCAAAGCTGCTTCTCTCCTCCTCCCTCCCCAGAAGGTGGCTGTGAGGAATGGGGACAGGGGCTGTGATCCGCAGAGTCACATCCACCAGCCCTGACACTGCTCTGTAGCCTTTAGGGAGGATAAGAAGGAAGGGGAGAAGGACAAAAAAGAAGGAGGAGGCAGTGGTGAAGCTGCTGAGAGTAGCAAGGGAAAGGAGCAAGGAAGGGGGTGGATCTCTGGCTGGAGATTTTCTTTGCCTTTTAATTATGTTCAGCTTGCTCATCAAGGTTGGAGCCACACACCTAAGCCTTGTTTTGTGCACCTTTCCTCACCTCCAGATGTTGGGTCAGTCTCCAGCTAATGTTAAAGAAACTGTAAATACAACCTGTGGTTGCTCAAGTTCCCTTTTGCTTCCTCAAGGGATTGCCACATCCATTGGAGCAAAAACATTGAGTGGAACCATAGTGGCTTCCTTTCCCTTCATGCTAAAATGAGCTGCTACACACTATAGCACAGAACCTGGACTTATAGTTACTTGGCTACACACAGCCCATGAGGAAAGAGAGCAAATCTGATACTCCCAATCACTTGTGACCAAGGCCTCAGGAGAGCCAGAACAGGACTGAAGAATAATACAAACTGTGGTGATGCTAGATTTGCAAATTATTCTCATCTATGAAAATTCAGCCAGGTGCTTCAAGGTGTTGCCTGAGAAGAGAAGACTCGTTTTTGAAACAATACATAGATACAGTCATTTATTAGGTATAATAAGCATAATGAAAAGGTTTATCATATTTTTTTTCTGAGCAGATAACATTGCATGAAGATTTGCAAGTCATTTATGCAAATTTATTGCTTTTCAACTCTATTGCATTTTAATTTCTGCCTAACTAGGAAATATCTTAATGTATTTGCAAGTTCTTGTCTAACTATTCCTTGTTGCATATCCTCTCCTCATTCATCTCATGCACCTCTCGTCTTTATTGAACAAAGTTAAAAGTCACTCCATAAAAGTGAATGGAGTCAATTGTTTTAAAAAACAAACCAAAACAAAATAGAACAAAATGCTATGGTTAAATTGTGTGCCTTTATTAATTTTAGCTACCCAGAGCTTTTACTACAAAAATTTCTCTCTTTCATTCTTTGCAGTAACAAACCTTTGGCAGCAAAATTTACATAAATACTTACAAAACTGAAGATGTTTTACAACTAATAATCCTCTGTAGCCACAGATTTCAATAAGACTTCTTTTTCCAATAGCAGAAGCATCTATTTTTTCACTTAAGAAACAGGACTTTATAAAGCTGGGATTAACAAGGCAGAAACCTGCTCAGCATATTGCATTTCTTACAGTGTACCCAGGCTTGAAGCACTGTGGAGAATAAGATACTGAAAGATGTTCTATGATCTTTATGTGGTTTTCTCTATGAGACCCTAAGTATAAGATGGTCAAGGCTATTATGCATTGCATACTTACATATGGCAGTATATACTTTCCACTTTTAAAACACTCCCAAACAACAAACAAATATAAAAGGAGCCCTTTAATAAGTGTTTGATACCTATATTGACACTTCTCCAGGTCTATTCTTGACGTATAAAGGCATCATACCTCTGCTTATATTCTTCCTGACTCTTTTATGATGGAAAAAAAACCCCACTAGATGAGTATAATAGAGCTCTTTTAAGCCACAGATTTTGATACAATGATTAAAAGGGGCAGATGCCCATGAAGAAAGCCACACCAGAAGTCTCCTCAAACCAGGTCTGTGAGTTGCAGGGGTGGTTTCAAATCCTGCTGTCTCTGCCTGCTCTGTGCTGGCCCAGCAACAGCATGCCAGGATCTTTAAGGGTTTCCTGATGGTCCTTGCTTTACTCTTACAAATATTTATAACTAAATACTTACATTCCACATGGATGGGTAAAAGTCACAATGCTTGGCTTTAGCAGGGGGCTTCCTCTTGTCCTTTTGTTACCCTGCCCCTATGGCTTAAGTGAATGAATGAAAAATGGAAGCAAAACTATCAAGTGCTGGCTGACTAATCTACTATTTTGTCTGTCAGTGGATGCTGGGCTACTTGAAATATGTACAAAATCTTCAGGTTAAAAATGGTACTTACAAAAGGGGCTTTTTGTAATCTCTTTTCCTTCAGGAAGATGATATATGTTGTTTTGTTTATTGGCAGGTTCAGCTTTTTTGAGTTTAACTAGAAATAGGAATGTATTTAACAGGCAATGGAATGCACATACACCCCACTCACAAGAATGAATGAGGAAATACAAAGGGGTTTAATGTTTAGACTTTATCTAACCAACCCACATCAGATGTGAAGGTCCAAAACAGAGCAGATAACTTTATTGCAGAATGTCAGTACCGTTTTTCTACATACATTTGAAAAGTTTCCAGCCTTGTCTACTAACATCCAATAACAATATCCTGGAAAATGTCACTGGTCTGTCATATGTATCTGAAATATGAATGCATTTTTTCCTGGTGCTTATGGGGAAGAGTAAAAATATGTGGGCTTCACATTACCCAAAATCTGGTCTTCATAGTTAGGAAGGCAGCAGAAGAAGAATCCCAAGCATATTTCCATAATGGCAGTGGTCCAGCCAAATCCATAGGCCCAGCTGAACATATTGATTCCTGTCATTTCAATTTCACTTGAGAACTTTACTGGATAAATCACCAGGCCCATGATGGAGAACACAGCTGAAGAAAGAGGATAAAACAAAGCACGTTTAAGCTTACACTCATCATGCTTCCTGCCTCCATAGTGCCTGTAGCTAAACCCACCCATGTTTAAGAACATCCTAAGATGGATCCACTGCTATGACAGAATTTAGATTATTTCTCATTGAGCATTCAATTGCACATTGGCAAAGATCAGAGTACAGAATCAGCTGAGGGATATTTCAGTTCTAGTATTATACATTCACCAACTAAACTTGACTTTATATTCTGCCTTACCAGCAACAAACAGCAAGCCTCCAATCCCTCGTATGAAGTTGAACCGGAGTGTGTCAATGGCAAATGCTATGATGGCCAGAGCAAAACAGATGACTAGAAGTAAAAAGCCAACCAAGTATGTGGCAGCAGCAGCTCTTCCCCAAGCTGAAATCAGAAGGGAGATGCATTAGAAAGGAACAAAACAATCCCTTGAAGTATTTTTCTCTGGTTTACAATAAAAGGATAATTTTAAACAAATGTGAAAAGAGAGTCAGCTCCCATAAGGAAAGTACAGGAGCTTTCTCTCCTCTCGTAGATGAAATTACATTTCCACAAGAAATCATTCACTAAGTGCAGAACACATAAAAATGCCAAATGTATAAAATGTAATGGGGCTTGTGTGCAGGTTTCTGCTTTATATTTAACAACTTAAAATTGAGATTAAAATTACTGTAGAGATGGAATGTAAAGGATTAGCACTCTTATTCCATAGCAAGATGTTTTTGCCTGAGCAGATACCGTAAATACAGCAGCATTTTGCATGGACAATGAAAATCAGACTATCTCTGAAACTTACTGAATTCTTCCTTTTAAAAAAGTGTTTAAACAAGTGCTACCACCCTGACATTTAAATTAAAGGTAAGGCAATAGTCCATAAATGTCAATATTCAGTGGTTTGTGCCTTTTTCAGCCTTTGTTTAGCTCTGTATCCTAAATGGAGCTAAAGATTCTGAATATGTTTTGAAGGGGAATTTGACCTTTGTTTTTGATCCCAAGTCAGAACCGTTTCATTTTGAAAAGCCTGTTCAGGATAATAATGGTTCCATTTTCAAATTAGATTACTTTATGGTATAATATATCAGATCTAAGCACAGTGTGTTGGCGTAACAACTGAAAAAGGTATTAATTCAATAGTTTAAGTTTTGTGGGACAACTACTGTTCAAAGAGACCAAAGTGTCTCCACTTCTGAATATAAAGACCCCACTTTGACACTTACTACATTGTGTATGTATGCATGGAATACACAGTTTAAACCTGCTGAGCACCTCTAGACTTCTCTCCCCCGCCTACACCATTTGTTTGCAAAGTGTCAGCTTCTACCCATGTGTGTAGCAGCAGTGCTCAAAAATGATCACAGCCCAAACAACCCTGATAATAATTACAAATCAAAATAAACACAGTGCAGTACAAGTTCCCAATGAAACTGAGTAAGTGAAGACTTCTGATTCGACAGTTTTTTTGCTTGAGGCTTGCAAGTAATAAAATGCAAAGTGTCCCACTTCCTCCCTGGCTAGTGTTGAGTAGGCATGAAAGCCACAGTCCTGTCCCTACTGCTGAATGACACTCCTCAACTTCTTTTCCATCAGTCCCACACCACTTCTCCTACTAAACTAGAAAAATGGATCAGGATTTTCCAGCTCTATTTTTCTTCCCATCAGTCCATCAAAACCAGTTTCCCATTTTGTTTGCTTTTCACCATACCTTCCCCTACCAATGACCACTGATCATCTCATACTGCCTGCTGCACTACATTTTCAAGTTACATGCCATGTCCTTTTCCCTCCTTGTGCCAAAAGGTTTCTGTCTGCTCATAGGGCTTTTCAATTGTATTATTTTTCCTGTAAACAAGCAGTACCTGGGAAGACTCAAAAGGAGAGCAAAGATGTGCCAGCATCTCAGCTTCTGGCCCAGTATTTTAGCCCAATCTCTTCTCTTGGGAAGAGACTTGAAGGCCTCTATATAGCACACATATAGTAGAGTATGCAATGTGGAGACACAGGTGAGAGGGCAGAATCCCAAGCAGAGTGTGGAAGGAAACTTCCAGGAAGAGAAATATCTTGAAAAACCTCAGTTTACCCTGTTGAGGGTGCTCTTGATCCCATGCTCTCAGACACCCCTGTAAAACAGCAAAAAAAGGGACAGCTGGCCGTAAGAGAAATTGCCCAGCAGCAGTGACCTCCCTGCTTTTGGATACCAGTGTTCTAACTTCTGGCAGAAGATTAAAATGACAAGGACATCTGGAGATGATGGTTTTCTGTTAGGTGGAAACTGGTTGTGGTTAGGTGAAAAACTCCTAGGCAAAGGGTTGTCCCCTCCCATAGCAACATCAGAACACAGCTGCCCACCTGGGGAGTGCTGATGCACCCCAAGATCTGGGAGGTCATCTCAGACACTAGCACTGGCACTGGCACTGCTGTGGGCAGCAAATGATCTGTCAGAGCTGAGCCTTGCTTCCAAAGAGGAGCTATGGCATAGCACTGTTCCCTGAGGTGGGAGCATCTCCTGGGCTGGCTACTCAGGGGAGCCCAAGTGGCCTGCTGGCCATGGCCATGTGTGGTGACACCTTGCCCATGCCACCATCTCCCTCCTCCAGCAGGATTTTCCAGGTGTTTTTCCTAAAGTAGAGTAAAAAATGCTGTGACTATATGAAAGCAGACTGGGTGCACACCCAGCCCCATGGGCATCAGCTCCATGGCAAGAATAAACATGCTTGTGGCAGGATGCTTACAACCTTAGGAGGCATTGCTTAATACAACCTAACAGCCAATCCTCTGACTCTCACTTCTATAGAAGAGAAAAAAAACAACTCAGCATTGTAAGGAAACCAATACATGGCTCCAAGTAAGGCAATAGGATTATATGGAAGAGTTCCTGTGGGGTTTTTCTGAGGTACAGTACCCTGACTTGAGCTGACCTTTGCAAAAAGTATGTTACCAGTAGCCTAAGCTCATGGTGTGCAAACATCTTACCTGTCTGGGGTAAAAGGTAGCAAAAGGTATGAGTAGGAATAACTGTGACTGTTTATACCTGAGATACTATTTTGACTTGTGCCAGTCAGTAGTAGTAGAGTAGCTTAGCATCTTTACCAATATAACTCAGAATAATACTCAGAATTCTATTAAAATGACAGCATTAGAAGAACTAAAGTGGTCAGAGAAAACTGGCAAGTGAGTGACTAATCTGGTCCCAAATATTCCCCTATCTGCTGTTACTGCTTTGTGGAGTATTTTGTTGTTTGTTTGGGTTTTTTTACCTTAACATGAAGAAAGTGTAAATAATTTTTCTAACAGCAAAGCTTTTTTCTAAAAAATGTGAATCCAGACCTAAGAATAATCATGGGTATAACACTAATGCCAAGTAGATTTGACTCGAGAGCATACAGTTAAAAGCTGAAAGGATCTAGCCCACCTCTCAGAAAAATCAAAAATAGAAACAGAGGGAGCAGCAGGTTATAGGGTATCAGGCTGAGTCTGTGAAAATATTCAGCTATTTGTGAGGATCCCTCAAAATCTTTGTGATGCTTTTGGTTGTTTAAGAGTTAAATCATGTTCATCAGGAAAAAAAAAAAAAAAAAAAAAAGAAAGAGTGTTTATGTGAGAATGCCATTGAATACCAGAATGATCCTGTAACAATTTCATGTCAGTTCTATTTCTCCTTTTTTCAGCTCCTCCATCAGCTGAAAGTACACAAATGAGCACTATGAAAAGAATGGTGTGTCCACTTTTGAGAAAACTCCTTCTAGCTAGCAATTTACTGAGCAATTTAATCTTGAAACAAGGCCTTTTTTCCCCAAAACAGGGAAAAGGAACCCATGTTTTCATGCCTATCTCAAGCAGAGGGAGGACAGCACTTCTAGTTAAAGTGATTTGTACAGAAATTTGTGAGAGTCCAGGCTACCCTGGAATGCAGTAATGTGTGACTGCTGGAAAATGAAAATAAGTGCCTCCCTTCTAAACTCCCTGCTGTGTGAGGAGATGTCTGAGCTAATTTAGAGACCAGAGCTTATCTTACCAGTGAGATAATTAGCTGAGACAGTGCACGATAATAAAGTAGCTTTATTATTATTCTGCTATTAAATTTAACAGAGTTTAGAGGTAGCATGACTGTGTCTTGTATTGTACCACCTAGACACATTCTGAATACCCTAGTGCTAACTGCAGCCATATGGAAGCTGATGGACTTCTTTAGAGACCCAGTATCAATAATGTCTTTGGTTTCCTGTCTTCCTACAGGAAAGCTGGGAAGGGACTTTTTACAGGGGTGTGTAGTTAAAGGACAAAGGGTAACAGTTTCAATCTGAAAGAAATTTAGATTAAACATTAGGAAGAAATTCTTCGGTGTGAGAGTGGTGAGACACTGACACAGATTGCCCAGGAAAGTTGTGGCTGCCCCTCCCTGGAAGTGTTCAAGGCCAGGTTGGATGGGGCTTGGAGCAACCTGGTCTGGTGAAAGGTGTTCCTGCCCATGGAAGAAGGGTTGGAACTAGATAATCATTAAGGTCCCTTCCAACCCAAACCATTCTATGATTCTGTGATTCCTGATTTTACTCCTTCATGCATTTCCCAGTTTGCAAAAATGTGAACGCTCCTTGTGTTTCACACATAAGGAAATAAACTTCCTTGCTCAGCAGTAAGTTGAGCCTAGATAGTCTTTCCCCGCTATGTTTCATGCTCTAAGCAGTGCCTTCAAGAAAGAGCTGTCATGCCTTGAGAAGAGAGCTGTTGTACCTTGAAAATAGCATGTGCCATCTACTTCCCCATGACAAATACAAATTTCTGTTTCTGGTGTATAGAGTTTAAAACATGGGAAAACATTTACAGTGACACCCTCATGTCGTTCTTGATCTGGTGCCCTCAAACCACATGAACTACCAAATCTCTTTGGGTGATATTTTATGAAAGCAGCCCAAGAGTTCAGAAGTATTCCTGGTCTAATCAATAAGAACATATTTCTCCAAATTTTACACAACTGGCACTGGAAAGAATATAAAAATGCTCATTGACAGTTTGCAAGCACCAACAATTATTTTCAAGGTTCTTGCTGACTGATCATTTTAACACATCAGCCACTGCAGTGAATTGTGCAGCAATTCTAGGAAGGACAATTTTAATTCAAAAGAAACAGGGAGGAGGGGGGAATAAAATGTAGCAGACTAATATTTTGCTCTGTTTTCCTTCATACCACCGAGGGAAAGAAACACAAATCTTGCAGCTTGACCTCCAGTCTTGAAAAACAATTCTTACAGGAACTAAAATCTGCCCTGGTGATGATTCATCCCTGTATTGTACGTAATGAGAATGTTTCCAGGCTGAGTTTGCAGAGCTCAACCTGTTTTACACCTCTCTGATTAAAGGGAAAGAGCATTATTTTGGAAACAAAGCAGAACTCACGTAGGTTTCCCAACCTGCAGCTCTTCATCAGGGTGTGGTGAACTCTGCAGAGCGTATGCTTTGAAAAGGAACTGCTTTAGCCAGGTTTTATGCATTTCATTTTGGTTTGTTTTCCTCGAGAAAGTTTCCATGTGGAAGTGAGCATGTCTGCAGAAGAACATATGTTCCCCATGGCTCAAATCTTAAGATGGCCCATCCAATTCATTTGTCCACATCTCAATTTATGAGCTTATGAGTTGTTGGTATACATGCAAGGCACTGTCATGCAGGTCTCTGAATTCCCCATGTTACCTGTGCAACACTGGACAGTGCAAAATCCCATCTTCTGGAGATCACAGCTCTGTAACATGTCAACTACAGGAAATTTCTGTGCTTTTTTTTTTTTTGAAAACAAGTGCAAGTGTTTGCTGCTCACATGAACTGACACTGAAATACCATTGTGCATGTACACAGTCAAGACAAATCAGAAACTATGAAAAACAGCCTCATGAATAAACTGTATATGCAGACTAAAAGCTAGTGACTGAAAATAATTTCAAAGGAAAGCTATGCAGATGAAGAAAATCATGTTACTCATGGATAATTTATGAACACTATAAAATGAGGGGAAAAATCAAAGGTGTGATTGGGTGTGTATTATTCTCTGAGTTTCTACATTGCATTTGGATCATTCTTAAAGCAAATGTTTTCTCTGAACATCTTTCCCTTGGGAAGCCAATACTTTGTTTTTCTTTGATTGGCTTTTTTTGTTGTTCTTGTTTGTTTGTTTGTTTGTTTTGTGGGTTTTTTTGTTTCTGGGGGGGTATTTTGTGTGTGTGAGCTAGTATCATTTGGAGTGTAATAAGAAATTTTTGGTCCTTGTGTTTGGCATCCTGTTTGGTAACTCCATTCTTTTTTCCCCTACCATTACTTCTTTAGAATTCACTGGCAGATTGTATGAATTTCTCATTTCATAACAGAGTATATTCCTATAAAGTTTAGCCTAATTTTATGTGAGCAGAAACCAGCTTTTAGCTTTCCACTTCTTAAGACAATCATGGAAGCAGAGAATGACCTATATAGGTAAACAACAAGAAAATGTCATTGCAAAAATGGTCCCACATAAGTGAGAAAGAATTAGGACTTCCATTTTATATTATTTTAGATGACAGCAGTAAGGAAAAGAACCTTATGGACTGATTACCTATCAGGAAAACACTGTATGCATTAGCAGAAAGCAGTCATTTCTTTACCAACAATATGGCCTTGGCCATAGTTTAGTGCTAAGGTGATAGCTTAGTTTGGTTTGGCGAACTTTTAACTTTCTTTAAAGCAAAAGCCTATTAATTCACCACCACTGACTTTATTTACAAACATATAGAGGTAAAACCTGCAACCAAGGATTTACTTCTGCAAATCTCTTACTGAGGTAAGCAATTCATCTTAGAACCTATTTAGACTTCATTTTGAGGGGAGGTGCAGTTACTTCTTGAAGGAGTGGTTCAGATTCATCTCATCATAAGCCCAGGCATGTGCCAGCTTGACTTAGAAGCTGCCTTCTGCAAATCTTGTATTAATAAAGGCTGCTCCTTGTTGCTTACTTAGCATTATGGAGGTAGACGTGGCAGAGGGTGTAGAGCCATCATCAAAGGGAGCACCAAGGGAGTAAGTTAGCTATTAAAATAATGTACATGTAGTGCACCAAAATTAAAGCTTTGCTCATGAGAGAGTTAGGGAGTACCCCTATCTCACATTATCTTCAGAAGCAGTTGAATACATTGAGAATATCTTGAGATTAAAGCTCAGTTTTATGTACTTCAATGCTATAACATTCTTTTCTCCTATATTTTTCCCACTTATTTTAAACTAAAGCAGGGTTACTTACACTTGCATGTATATATGGGAGTTGGGAAGGTCATGTAAATAAAACAGGTCAGGTATTGATTAATCAGTACAAATACTTAAGCTCAATTAATCAGAGCAGCAATATGTTCCTTCTTCCTAACTACCCCTGAGTTACAGGTGGGTTAAAATACTTCATGGGAATTAAACAGAATCCACTTCCATGACAACATAGGGTATGAAGTCGGACATCAAATCAAAACAGCAGAGTTTTGGAACCTTTCCAAAAGTCTCTTTTTAAGTTTTATTTTTGCAGGGCAATTGGAGGATGAAGAACCTGAATTTACATTTTTTTTCCATATGTAGCATGTATTGTTCTCACTGTTAACCTGCAATTTCTATGCTGTGGGCAAATCTTGTTCTGAAACCTTGCTAAAAGTCACCTTTTGCACTAGGGAGTTTTTTCCTTACAGACAGCAGCTGTGAATCTGGATCTAACCTTCTGTTTGAAGTAGGATTTTACCATTTGCAAAATGTGTTTGTAAACTACATCATAAGCTCCACTTACTGTTCTTGTGAATGAAACAGCTTTTACAATGCGACTTCAAGGTCTTTATCACTTGCTGCTCCATTACTGATGGAGTTGTCAATGAACTGCACAGAGGCTTCCTACATTGGTAGCCTGATTTAGACACAGTGTACATATAGGCACACTATAATATGTGACATTAGATGTGTTCATTTGCAGAGTAGTACTTCAGGAGGACTGTGTGTGATCTGAAGTGTTATTTAGTACCAGTAAAAGGAAGCCAGAAACCTCTGAGACATAGGCTGCCATCATCACTCCACAACCACTTGAGCTCCTGGGAATTTTTGACCGATTAGAAATCTTGTAACGCTGCTTGATGAAGAAGAAACACAGCATTACAAGACTCACTAAAGGTTGTTTAGAACAATACAAGCTGTCAGTGAGAAGTAATATGGAACTGTAAAAAAAAAAAATGTTTTGAGAGGTGGCTTGGTTGCTTTCTTTTCCTGCTTAACTGCTTTCCTGCTTAATAATCTGACTTGTTTAATCGTATGGTAAAATTAAAAATCTGTCTTACAGCCCTTATCATCATTCCAGATATGGACAGGTTATTATAGCCCTGGTGTATCAGATTACCTCAATAAACAAGAGGAAGAGATGAGGTTAAGGGAAATGAGAATTCAGCCATAAATTTCCATACATTTTCAGCAGAGATCTAACTGTGTGAGTGAATGGTATCCTCTTCAAGGATGTAAGGTCCTGACAATACAAAATGTTGAGGATCTTCATGAAGTCCTCAATACCCGCAGATAATATTTCAAGATGAGGAGATGAGAACCCTCCACACAACTGCTATTTTTCCACCAAATTTATCTGTAATTATTGAAGTGAGGATGGCTAACACACAGCAGGATGCCATCTGCAATTGCTCTCAGTAGAGTTAATTTCTAATGAGCATAATTATTATTAAGAAATTATTATTATTAAGAAAAGAGACTGAATAAATGGATTTGTGACTAAATGTATAGAAGGACACCCTAAAATAAAAGGGTGTATAAAAGAAAACCCTAAAATTACAAGGGAAAGCATAAGGAATAAAAATTGCCATGGTAATTAAATGCTTTGGGCTTGATTCCCTCCTCTTAAAACTTGTCAGTAACAACATAATGTGTCCTACAAGGGGAAAAATCAAATTTGTTATTTCTTTCTTGCATCAGAGTTCCTTAAATATACTGTTGTTGTGACATACATTCATTTAATTAAGCCTGTATTTTCTGTCATTCTAAGTTTTACTAATGCTTGAAAAGTATACATTATTTAGTAACTAATGTTATAATCTTGTTTTTCACTGGTTAGTCCCAGGTCATGTAACACTTTTCAGAGATGGATGACTTAGGAAATTAAGTGCTTCTCTATACACTGTCATTAAAACCACTGGCAATCACCATACATAAATATAACTGTCCCACACTACAATGCAACAACAAAAAGCTTTCATTTTCAGTTCACTCTCTGTCAAAGGAGTCAAGATTTGCCCTGTAACCCAGGCAATGCACAGAGCATTATCTGGGCTCCATCCTGCGTTCTCCACACAGGCTCCCTTGGACTGGTCAGAGACCTCCTCAGCCTTTTTGATGAAGAAGAAACACAGCATTACAAGACTCACTGAAGGTTGTTTGGAACAATGCAAGCTGTCAGTGAGAAGCCATATGGAAGTGTTAAAAAAAAAAAAAAATCTTCAAGGACACTTTCCCAAATCTATTTGAATGTTACCAAATTCTGAAAGCCTTTAGGTGCAGAACCTTGACTTCAGGGGAAGCCTGCAATAGGGGCTGGTCCCTGCTTCAAAAGCACAGCTACTTGTTTGCCTCATTTCTGTTCCTACATCAGATACCCTGGGATGCCAAAGAGCCACCAGACAGGCTGCTTCTCCTCCCAGGCCCTGCTGAGAGGGGCTGTCTCCCAACCCATCCCTCTGGAAATATCCCTGCATCACTCTGCTCAGGGCACTTGAGGCAAGTGAGGGCTTCCCCATTCCTAAGATTAGGTGCTGGCTATCAAATGTGATGTAAATGCGGGGGAAAGCAAAACAGTTTTACATAGGCAGTGTGGCAACACGGAAAATTTGTGTCTGGTCTATTCTGTACCGTGGATGTGATGTGTCACTAATTTGTTCAAGATTTCCAGAAGGAGAGTTGTGCAGCCAGTGGTAGGTGCAGCATACCTACCAAGAGAGGTCCAGGACTGACCCTGACCACACCATGTACCTCACCGTTGTTACTTTTGCTGGGGAATTTTATCAAGTGATTTCTATTCTGTCATTCCTTCAGAACAGTAAATGATGCTTCAGCATAGCAAAGATTTCCCAGACCAAAGATCCTGATATAGGCAAAACTGGGGAAAAATCAACTTATCAATGGGGTTCTTATGAGACTAAAGCAGAATATTTCTTTCCTCAAGAGGATACTGTCTTTTGCAGCATTCCCATCTTACATGTATCCTGTAGACATATTCATCTGCTGCCACATTTGAAGTATTTTTTGTTTGCTATGATACTAGTAATCCTATTTTGCAGTATTGCATTAATATTCATGGACTAAAATAAAAATGGAATTAGCTAGAACACAGTTACCTCTTAGTTGTTTGGAAGACAATGTGAAGAAAAGTGCCCTTTTCAGATGGAAATATCATTCATCCCTCCAGCAATCTCCACAACTATGGAACCCTCCACACACACTTGGAAAAGGATGTAGTGGAATACTATGATGTGAAAATAACTGAAGATCTGGATTACACTTGTCATGTGGAAATGCCTTTTTGGGCATGGGATTTTCCTCCCCCAGGATCTCTGCACCATGCAGATCAGCCAACCTCTAGATTTAGAGCTTTAAGCTTGTAGTTATTTTGATGGCATCATTTGCATGTTGAAGAGCTGCAGAGCCAGGTGGAACATAAGATCAGGCAAGTGTAGCCAGGAGATTTTCGTCCTAGTGTGTATCACATTAAGACTCATAAAATAAAATCATCTATTTTCCCCAACCAAACCCACACATTTGAGCATCTTCAAAGCCTGCAGTAGAATAAATTACACAGGTGTCTATGGTCTGTGAAACACAACTTGTTCAAGAGAGGATATATGGCCAAAAATCAAGAAGAACAAAAAAATGCTATGTTAGCTTCCCAACAGGATTTAATCTCTGGTTTTTATTTGCAAGCTGAGCCATGTCCAACCAGATCCATTCCATATTGTGGTCATTATCTGCCCAAAATGTTTTAGTCTCTGTAAAGGTTCACGCATGTTATCAGATTGAGACATTTATTTGTTCCAAGTGCCAGAAAATTACAGAACTACCAGTTTGCTTCTCTCAATTCCTCATACTGGATTCTCTTCACTTCTAGAAAATGTCCTAATGCATGAGATAGATTTTCCTAGAAAGCTCTGTTTTTAGAGCTGAATATGCTTGACAGAAAAAGATTTCTGGTAAAGTCTAGATAAGTGTCATATGGCTAAAGCAGAAGATCTAATAATAAATAGGGAAAATAATAGGGTTTATAAAATATAAAAAATAATAGGGTATATAAACTCTTCATATGCTCACTTTGTATAGAGTTCATAAACTGCATAGGGTGGGTAGATGTGTCCACAGAAGATAACTTACTGGTGGAGTTATTCTCCTGGCTTTCCAAAATAAATTGTACAGGCATCTTGTCTTCCCTGTGAAGTTTTGAATTGTGTCAGCTTAAGCTATTCAGAGACCCCAAACTCCACTGGTGCAACCAATGAATCATTCAACCCTCCCTTCAAACTGACTGATCTCAGTGATGTCTTTTTGTCTTCTGTCTGTGTATATGCATACATTAAGCCAAAGAGCCTCTGCTTCAAGAGGAATTCAGGAGGAATTACAGATACCGCAGGTGGATAATTTAATTTGAATTCACACATTATATTGAAGAACTTGCAAGAATGTTATCATTATGTCTAATTACAACAGGATGAAGACATCTGCAGTGGATTAAGATAGCTACACTGTACAAATCCCTTTGAGAATATTCGTTGGCAGCTGCTGGGTACACATGCGTATCAGGTATGGCAGTGAAATCATCCCTGCAGGAAGACCAAATTTCAGAACCTACCCAGCCTGTGGCAAATTAGAGAGGGAAGCTGAGAGTAAAGCCCAGAGGAAAGGAGGCAGGAACTGTGGAACAGAGAGGGAAGAGAAAGAGTTCATCTCAGGAAAGATGTAAACCACTTCTGTCCTTTCTGTTTACATCACACCTTTTGTCTCTCTGCTCAGGAAAATGTGCTAATTAGACTTTGTTTATTGAGCACTGTGTTTAGCTTGGCACAAGACAAAGTGAAACATCCCACAGAACATGATGCTGAGTGCTTGTTTACTATGACCCTTCTGGAGCAGTGTGGATAAATGTAATCCCAGAATTATTAAAACCCTATGTTTCAGCACTGAGGGAGGTAGAATCAGGCTGAGCATAAGACCTGGATGCTGTCTCGTGGCCTGGTCTTTTGGATGAAATCCAAGCCCAGCATCAGGCACCTGAATCCTGTGTGAGGAAAGGCAGCAGCTCCAGAAGAAAAATTTCAACCCCACACTAGCTGAGCAAGGAGAGAATCATAGGAAAACTGTAGAACAAGACTGGATCTGGACAGATCCCACCTCTAGAGACAAGGTGTCTGAAGGGACAGGAAAGAATCAGGACAATGGCATGAGTTTCACCCTTTTATGGGTCAGGAGTAGCCCACCCCTGCACCAGCTGAGATCTGCATTGGGATGGCATCATCTTGAGAGACAAAAACCTGGCAGTATAATCCACTGTCACTTGGTGAAATGCCAAGTTACTGTGTAGAAGTTGGAAGCAAGGTGAAACTTCTCTTGTATTAACAAGAGATTCGAGGAGAAATTAAATATTTTCTGTTCAGTTAAAGCTGACATTTATGGCACAGGTGGGGCCAAACTTGGAGATCAGGAGGAGGGCTCACTTCCATGAAAACTCAGGGTTGGAAAGAACCCCTAAGCCTGTTGCTAAGCACCGTGGTCTTTCTCCAGCTCTTCAGCACCGTTCGCCAGAGGCATCAAACTGGCTTGATCAGTGCTCAGCCACACAGCTGGCACAGCAACTCTGATGGCAGGGCTGGGCATGATGCCCAATGGAGCTTGTGCTGTAGCTCTGCACTCACAGAGGCCTCCTAACTCATTACAACTGGATTTTGTGCATAGAAGGTAGAGTTTGACCATAGACGGTAAACTCTAAGGACCAATTCTGAAAAGCTATAATTAGGGATCCCAGCGACTGCTTCTGCAAGTGTTTGTATGCTCAGTTTTAGCAAGAGCAGCTGAGGTTCTGAGCCTTAGAGAAAACATTGTTTTTAATTTGAATGAGCGCATGTAAGAATGATTGAACTTTCTTCCTGGATCAGGCTAACAGCCCATCACTCACAACAATTTTTTTCTGACTGGCCAATAGCAAATATATAGGGGAAAAGAAAGTGAGAAAAAACAAAACAACAACAGAAAAAATGGGAACAGGGACCCTATAATCCATAGAATGATCCTTCTCTTAGCCTGTTCTCCCAGATGCAGCGGTTTACATCTTTTCAGGTTGAAGGTTGTACCTGGGTCAACATGTTTAATACCATACTTAACCAAAACTTAGTGCAAACAAGAAATCTTTTCATCTTTTAAAGCTTTCTTTCACAATCACAGAGACTCTTTCACACGACCCACCTAGCAGAGCAGTTTCAGGGCAGCATTCTGCAGCTTGACACTCCCTGGGAATATCTTTCTACCATCTTACATTTTTACCTCCCCGTTTCTTGCTGGCACTCAGGACTGGCTTATCACATTAATGCCAGGGTTATCTACGTAACTTGCTGTCTCGACTTTTGATCAACAGTAGCTGTTGAGTTTTGGGAAACAGTGATTGCTGAGAAGGGCTTACTAGCTTCTTCTAAGAGAGGAAGAAAACCTTAAACGCTGTAATATTTTCTGCACTGGTACATTACTGTGAGCATTAGCATGCAATCCATCATCTAAAGCAACCAGGTTTCTTTCTGCACCGGGGGGAAAGCATTTTTCTTCTTCATCCTGTTAGTCAAAAGCCTTGATATGTATCTGTGACAGCCCCTATTGCCCATAACTCCATATATAAATGCCAGACATCAGGCAACACAGTTAGGTGAGCTGAGGGAAGATGAGCTCAGAAACATGACCCACTGCTTCCGAGACCGCTCCCCAGCACCCTCGCAGACACTTACCATAACCCATCAGGGACTCGCAGCTCCAGTCCCCACCCTGCTCAAGCCTCCTGCAGCTTTCCCATAGCGATGCTTGGTGCACGTAGGGCAAGGTCTGAGACTCCAGCCAGCCCCTGCCTGCCAGTGCAATGATACCAAATATGACTCCTATGCCCAGGAGCAGGGGTAGGATCCATCGGCACCGTGTGTAGTTGAGGCCGTACTTCACCATCTTCCAGGGCAGGAGAAGGCCGGTGGGATGCGGGCTGCCGTCTCTGCCACTGACCCAAAGGGTGCTTCTGCCAAGCTTCTGGGAAGGGAGTGCTGGTACCTGCTGGCCTTTGTGCAGATGTTTGAGAAAAGCTTTTTAATCAGGAGGAACGCAGCAGGCAGGGAGGGAAGAAGGGAGGGAAGAAAGGAGGGAGGGAGCTCCACCTAAATTCAGATGAGTAAGAGCTGCCACTGAGCAATAACCAGTTGAACTGGGGAGAAGCTTTGAGGCTGGGTTTACCTGTGGGATCCTCTCTGCCCTGCTGACTAGGTAATGAATCGGTGCTGCTCACCCTCGGCATTTAACGCTTTCCTTCCTACCACTCCCCATGAGCAGCAGCATCTCACAGCTGTGTTGACACCTTTCTATCTCCTAAGGGATTTGCTTTATGGCAGAGGAATACTGAAGACACGCCAGGAAACCATTTGCATTTAGAGAGTGGTTGCTTCTGAAACTTGCCACCTGGAGGCTGGAAGCTTCTTTTCTAGGACTATATTTAAACAAAAATACACCTTATTATCTAAAGTAAAAAAAAAAATAAATTCCTCGAGCTGCTATAAAAACAAGGCAATAAAGAATGTATGACTGCCCTCTCTCCTGCTTGTGGGGCATAGCTGCAGGGGAAAATAAACAAGATTTATCATTAAAAACATAGTATTGTCTGAGTATAGCTTTAGTGGGGGAACAAAAACTTGGATTTGTCTGTGCCTGACAAACATACTCAGCGCATGGCCCTGCTGTAGGTACACCGCCCAGGGCCTGTCAGAGCCTGTTTGCAGTGTGCTGTGAGAGAAATGTAGTGATGAAACATCATCTTGCCATGTACTGAGAGGCCATCAGATGAGTGTGGGCAGAGGTTTCTGTCTGTCAGCCCAGTTTGTTGCATTCACCCTTTGAACTAACACGAGCTGCAACCCAGATGTAGACTCGGACATGTCCACATCTGGAAGCAGTTGCACCCCTTGCAGACTGAAACTGTTTCTGTGAAATATAGTTAAGCACAGAGCATGCACGGTACCCTTTGCTCTCATGGTGGAGTTTGTCAGAGGGGTCTGCATCCAAGTACGGACTTTAATCACTCACAGAGATCTGCTACTGCACTGCAGCTTTCATGGTGAAATGTGACACCCATACTGCGCTGCAAACTCCACAGCAGCTTGCTGGGTTAATAGTCACAGTTCAATAATGGACTAAATAAAATAAATTAATAATGCACATAGAATTTTTACACTGTACGGGCACTGAGCCTGCATAGACCCATACTGGGACATCCATAGTAATGAGCTGCAGCACCTTGAAAAGGTAGCAGCTCTGTCATGAAAGTAGCTTGAACGGGTTAATGCAACACCCTGCCTTATCTTTAATCAGAGCTAGCTTATTTGCCTGGTGTAGGCTAGTAGTGGTGTAGCTGTTTTGCCTCTCTCCAGTCAGTGCAGGCTGTTTCCTTATGGGTTGAGAAGTCATAGCATCATAGGTTTGTAAGAGACCTTAAAGTCCATCTACTTCCAACCCCCCCTGCATGGGCAGGGACACTTCCCACTAGCCCAAGTTGCTCCAAGCCCCATCCAACCTGGCCTTCCAGGTATGAGACATCTGTGACTTCTCTGACCAACTTTTGCCAATGTTCTCACCACCCTCACAGAATTCCTTCCTAATATCTCTCTGTTAGAGCAATGAACAGTTTTATAGATATGGCCTTTGAATCTGAATGTTACTTAGGACAAAAGCCAATTATGAGGACCCCTCACTTGCTCTTTAGAAGAGACAACCTCAAGTATTTTTTTGTTAAGGGCAATTCACAAAGCCATCATATCAGAATATTATATATCTTCCCTTGTAGTCCACATTTGTACTATCCACAGATTCAGTTACTGATAACCTAAATATAATGTTTAAAATGCCATTTACCAGTTCTAGAACACTGAAATATATAATTTATTGCATGATTTTAAAAGATATTAACATTAAAACAACTATGAAGATCACCTTTAGTGCAATATGTTGGTACCTGCAAGCTGTCCAGGTCTATTTACACATGTTCTTTCTGATGCCAAAACTGAGGTGTGAATGGGCACAAAAAACTGTAAAAAGCTGTGGGAGCACAGGTTTGGATTTGGATATTAAAGGTTTTTCTTTTTTAAAATGGCTTCAGGACCATCTCATGCATGTGACAGCAGACTCTAGCTGAATCCTCATTCCCATGTCTATATCCAGTCTCTTTCCAGGTTTCAAACCTTCAAGAAGAGTTACAATTTTCTAAAAACTCAGTCTTTTCTCTTTTTTTGCCCTGAGAGAAAACAGCCAAATAAAGCAATTTTGTAGCTGAAATCCAGTATGAACTAGGCACTGTCAGGTATTTGAGACCCCTCGTTTGTTGCAGAACAAAATTCTCTTCCCTGCTTTTTTGAATACTCAGCCCCACTTCAGATAGACATTTATGACTGAAGGATTTCTCATCACGTTTTTCTTCTAGCTCCCCTGTGGACAAATGCCCATTGTCACAAATGTTAACATTAACATACTGAGATGATGGCACAATATACATTATCACCCTACGAAAGAAAGATGAGTAGTGTTCAGTCATTGTGGGTGTTTCTGTGTCTTGCCCAGATTTGTCATCCTTAAGTAACTCAAAACTTCAAGCAATCATCACATTCAATACAAGGGTAATTTGTGATACCTGAGCAGCTGAGGTATAGACATATTCAAAGGTGACAAAAGAAAGTGTCTTGTGTAAACATGGCACTTCAATGGCAAACAGGGAAAATGACCAATAGCTTTAGTCAGAGAGTCATCATTTGAACTAATGACTTATCTTCAACATCCTTTGTGTTCTGCAACCTGTGAGCTGGGTGTTTATGTGAGAGCAAATGCTTTCTGTGGATATTCCCTCCTGGTTATTAGCAATATCATCTGTTGAAAATGAAGATATATTGTCAATGTTTAAATTGCTAGACTCTAGAGCACTTTCTGCAGCTTGAAAATATTCCTAATGAACCTGCATTGCTACTTGAAGTAATCAAGTAAGCAGTAGGATATGGATAAAACAAACAATGCTTTGGCATTAGAGCTAAAAATAAAATGAGGCTCTTTTCAGCCAAGACAGAAACAGTTTTCTTAGTGGAATTAGAAGGTCACAAATGATTGGCAGCACATTTTCATCCAGTTTTAGTCTGCCAACCTGGTCAGCTGATCTATATAAATCACTAATTTGAAGAGGGCTGACCAGCTGTGGTGCATGTTCATGGCTGTTGCAGCAAAAGTATTTTCATTCTCTACTATTTGCACAGTTTACAAACAAGAAACCACAGAGATGTTTTTAAAATCTTTGCCAGGATTACTTTATGACCAATTGTCTTGAGCGCTATCTTACATCTATCAAGTCAGTCTGAGCAACTGAGGAACGTTTTCTGCATGAGCTATCATAAATCTTAAGAGATTTATAATTATTTTCATTAATTCCTTTATAAGCATAGGTCTTTTTTTTTCTGTTTATGTCAATCTGCCATTTCCCTTTGGAGGAGTCTGCACCTTGAACTGGAATATTGCACTGCAAATATCATTATAATCACAGTTTATAGCAGGATGCAACTCAGTCAGCCAAATTCTACCCAGGCTAAATTGTTTTTTCCAGTTACTCTCTGTACTCTTCACCACCTGGGCACCAAGGCAGTAGTGTTCTCAACATGACCAATATTTCATCTGTAGTAAACACATGTAGAAAAATACCTTCAGAATTATTCACAGGGTAATCCAGCTGCAATTCCTTTGTTTTAAATAGAAGGATATTGGGCATGTGTTTTGAACAGGACCTGATTTCATTACAAAACAAGAACACCCTCCTAAGAAATGAACCAGTTGAGGTCATAGAATGGGTTGGTTTGGAAGGGACCTCAATGACTATCTAGATCCAATCCTCCTTCCATGGGTAGGGACACCTTCCAGATGCTCAAACCTTTAACCAGGTTGCTCCAAGCCCCATCCAACCTGGCCTTGAACACCTCCAGGGAGGTGGCAGCCACAGCTTCCCTGAGCAACCTATTCTAGTGTCTCACCACCCTCACACTAAAGAATTTCTGCTTAATATCCAACCTAAATCCACTATCTTTCAGTTTGAAACTCTTGCCTCTCATCCTGTTGCTACATGCCCTTATAAAAAGTCCCTCCCCAGCTTTCCTGTAGCCTCTTCAGGTACTGGAAGATCACTGTGACATCTCCGCAGGATGAACAACCTCAACTTTCTAATGTAAGCTACTTGCTTTGGAACTCACAACTTCTCTGTGGCCTATCTAGGCCTAATATAGTTGTATAGGCCTAAATAGTTGTCCCATTGCAGTGAATCCTAACAGTGACTGCACTTAAAACATACAGCCCAGCTGCCTTAGGAAAGGAATAAAATCAGCCTTACCTAGGTAGCTCCCAGGTGCCACACCTTTGCTACTTACCTTGCTTTGTCAAAGAAATCGCTTTCATTTACTGTGCCTTATGGGTCACCTGGGAGCAGCACTGGCTACTTGTTTAAGCACTTCGAGATTTACAGATAAGGCACACATACCAATCATACTTCTTTAAGAGTTTTGGCCCTGAATTTTCACTTTGAGATTCTCCACCCAAAAGTAGGGATTTGCTGAATCCAAATATTATATAGAAGTGACTGCTTCAGTTTTAAATGCTTAATGTGGAAACAACCTGGGATGTGGGCTGAAATAAAAATGCTGATCTCCCATCAACATTTTCAACTTTTCCTATAGTCTTCATACAAAATGACAGTTACGATTTTTCCAAGTTTTATGTCACAAGTTTTTTTCTTTCTATTGTGAATCAGAAGAGAAATAATTTTTCAAACATCATGACTCAGCTAAAGTGTTGGGTTTTTTTTTAACAGTGAGCTCTGCTTACTTCTTGGCCTATGAGATGGCTTCCCCAAAGAGAAATTAAAAGAGGCTGTCTACTGAAAAGGAAGCATAGTGGCCACATGTCAGCTCCTGCCCCTGTATGCCTCTGTGCGTATTCAAGACCAGGACAGCCAGCCTATGTACTTTAGCCTGTAATCATTCACTGGGGCAGTACAGCAGAGGGAAGAAATTAGCTGGATTTTTAGACCCAAAGTTTCATGGACAAGTGTTCACTCCAGACCCCCTAACTCCAGAGGCCCCTTTCTGGGTCCTCTCAAAGTCAGTGAACTCTGATTTCTGGTATCTCCCCTTGATGCTAGGTAATTTTCAATACTTATAAAATACGTCCATATTCACAAAGAATGTGAATTGTGAAAAATAGTATGTGTTGTCTACAATTCCATAAAAATCAACAGTGATATGAATCCTTCTATTAAATATTATCCAATCCTGCAAAGGCTTACCCATGAGGAATATAATTCAGGGAAATGTTTATATTTATTATTTACATTACACAATTCATATTGCTTATCATGCGTTATTATTTATTTATATTATTTATCGTTACAATATTTGTATTACAAAGCTGCAGATATGCCTGCATGTTTTCCACTACAGTCTTTATTAGAAATTCAATTTATTCAATTTGGGCATTCAAAAATCATCATTAAAAATACCCTTTGGGTTATTCTTCTTGACAACTTGCAACAGTTTCACAGGGACAAAATTTGAGTCCATTGACTTTTTGCCTGGAGTTTCTGGATGTCACACTTCATAGCTGGAGCAGCTTGGCCCACAACTTCGGATGCCAGGAAAGCTCTGACAAAAGTCTGCTTACAGACTTACCAGTACAGACCTGGATGCATCAGGCCTATCATTTAAATACACTTCACATGCACAGCAAAACTGATATAGTCTTGGTCACTGGGCTCTACACAGACAAACTGCTGCACCTGCTCAGTAATGCTGACCTATCCCAGACAGTGTGGACTCTTTGCTGATGGGTTTCACTACTGCATGTACTTTTTACAAGAATTGCATTCAGAAAGTCAGCATCACAAACATCACCTCCTGATTTGATTGTGCTCTATTCTGGTTGTCAGTATCATCTTCCAAGTTCATTTTTAAATCTGTGCAGCTTCACCTACTAGCACTAAAAACTCTGATTTTTCAGGGTGCTGTCCCTTATCGCCAGTAACCTCCACTGCTCTGCAGTGTGGGACCAGCACCTCAGCTCTCTTGGCTGTTGTGTACCCCTAGAATGTTTTGGTTTCCATTGATATATGTGCTTGTTACATCATTAATAAGTGCTCAGTGATGTCAATTACTCTTCTTTGTGTGTAACTTTTCCTTTTAGTATGTGGGTGGTTTTGTTTCTACAGTGCACCATAACAACCCCGCCCCCAAGAGAAATTACTTTGACTGATCTGTTGCTACACTGGCTTGATTTATGTATATATTCTAGGTCCAAAAGTCCTTAAATGCAGGATGTGAGGGTCAAGAGAATATTTGTTAAGAATTATATCCTGCCAAGGAATTGTCTAAAAAATGAGTCACTTGTTATATTAACTAAAAATACAAAGTCCCAGTGGGGTTTGGCAGCTGCTTCCCATATCCATAAGATTTAATAATTAATCATCCCATTCAGGTAATTCAGACTCATAGAAGGGCTAAGGTTGGAAGGGACCTTCAAGATCATGCAGCTCCAATCCTCCTTCCATGGGCAGGGACACCTCCCACCAGACCAGGTTTCTCAAGGCCCCATCCAACCTGGCCTTGAACACTTCCAGGGAGGGGCAGCCACAGCTTCCTTGGACAGTCTGTGCCAGTGTCTCACCACTCTCACAGGAAAGAGTTTTTTCCCAATGTCTAAACTAAATATCTCCTCTTCAAGTTTGAAACCATTTCCCCTTGTCCTCTCACTACACACCCACATAAAAAGCCCCACCCCAGCTTTCTTGTAGGGCCCCTTCAGGTACTGGAAGGTTGCTATAAGGGCACCTCAAAGCCTCCTCTTCTCCAGGCTGAACAACCCCAACTTCCTCAGCCTGTCTTCACAGGGGAGGTGCTCCAGCACTCTAATCATTTTAGTGGCTCTGGACACTCTCCAGGAGCTCTATGTCCTTCTTATGCTGGGGACTCCAGAACAGGACACAGTGCCTCAGGAGGGGTCTCACAAGAGCATAGCAGAGGGGGAGAATCACCTCCCTTGACTGCTGTCTGTGCTGCTTTTGATGCAGCCCAGGACCCTGTTGGCTTTCTGGGCTGCAAGTGCACATTGGTGGTTCATGTTAAACTTCTGGTCCACCACCATCCCCAGGTCCTTCTCCTCAGGGCTGTCTGTAACCTTTCCCTCTCCCAGCCTGTATTCATGCATTTTGCCTTTCCTCACACCCAGTCACACATGGTTTTGGTTGCTCCTATCTCCTCCTGAGATGAGAGCAAAGTGTGCTGCAGTCCTCCCAAACTGCTCTCTCCTCTCCAGGGTTGGGTTAGAAGTAGCTGCCCTGCAGCCTGAAGCTCACCAGGGTTGTTCAGGGAATTTTAGTAAGCCTGGAATTAGGCTGCAGCTGAATACAGACTGGAAGGTAAACAAGAGTACAAATGTTTTTCATGTCAAAAGAATGGGTATTATACAAACCCTCCAATTATCTTCAAAGCATTTGGGAAAATCTAAAGGGAACAAAAGTATTTTCTCTAGCAGTGAATTTAAAAGTAAAAGTAATTAAAGAAAAGTGGGAAAACAAACAAACAAACAAAAAGACCAAAAACAAAACAAAACAAAAAAAACCCACCAAGCTAACAAACAACCAAAAAAAAAGAAAACATAGGCCATGCATAATCTGAGGTTAGAAATGAGAAGGTTTCTAATCACAGGACAAGTGCAGTCTTCCACTGAAAAGAGCATCTTTTTCTCCATATTTGAAATTCTTGGTCAGAACATGAAAGTTATTGGGTGCAGTTTTGATTAAAAAAATAGGCTTCCCACATCTGAGGCCTCCTCTAGACCAAAACATTCTTAAAACTTACCGGGTTCCCCCTTCAAGTTGTGGTGCATTTAAGAGGTTTTGGCTTAGAGTTTTCTATGCCTCGTGCTTCTGATGAAGGTTCATGGCCATGTTTTGCAGAGTACACCTAATTTACCTTATATTACCTTATTTACCTTATATTTATTTACCTTGTATTACCTAATTTACCTTATATTACCTATTACCTTATATTACCTAATATTACCTATTTTTTATTTGTACCTTAATTGACTAGAAAATGAAGTTTTTCCCTCCTGGACATATGAGGTCTTAACATTAATTTTGTTAACCTGATACTTCATGGATACTGATATTCATGTGAAGTAAGGAATGTCTACTTGCTTGAGTTTATGAAATGAATTGTGAACCACAAACACCACTGAGTTCCTACAACCATCAGTTAAAACAGTTTTAATTAAGCCACCACATTTGAAAGGAGTGCCACATACATTAGTATCACTTGAGAGGAATTAATGACTATTTGCAATAGCTTTCTCCTGAACATCTTAATTGTGTAACATGCTGGTTATGCTTCCACCCCTCCCAGTATATTCAGAGCCAAGTTTATTTTACATCTGTGCTTTTTTAACAACTTATGACAATGCTTATTAAAAAAAAAAAAAAAAAAAAAAAAAAAAGGAAAAATAAAAACAACAAATGTAAAAAATACTTTAAGTTATGCTTAGCCCTATTACCATACCATTCTCCCTCTCATTAGGAAGGGTGTCCATTTCCTTACATCTTTTCTCCTCCTCAGCTTTAGCTGTGAAAGGATTTTCCAGACTTGGGATTCTCTGCTGTGTTTTAAATTCACTAGAAACTTAGGCACAAACGTTACTCATGATACAAAGAAGTCTACACAGTATTCCACACCAGCCAGTTTGTACAGAAAAGGAAAAAAAAAATTAGACATTTGTCACAGGATTCTCTTTTTCTGCAAGAATCATAAATACAATTGATTGTATATGCCACGACTGAGCTTGTAACACAGTTCTGAAGTCTGCAGATGTTTATGCTGCAGTTACAAAAGACAGGCCTGGAAGGGCCACCTGGCCTTTCCAAAACAGGATTGCATGCAATATACAGAATTACCAAATTTAAAAAGGTGTCACAAAACAGAAAGCTATACAATATATAATACAAGAAATACCTGGCATGGAAAAGTCTTAGTTCTAAACTATTTTAGCTTTACGTTTAATGCTTTTGAAGTTCTATTTTGTGTACATGGATGAATACATATACCCACACTTACCCTCTCCTGAGTACTAGGTTGACAATGCTAAGAATTAAGTCCCCATCTGCTTGTTACACAGAGTAAGGCTCATTTGTTTTCCACCCTACCTGTACCCCCCCTAAGAAATCTGCCTCTGCTAGATCTACTTCCCCCATAGCTGGAAGAGAAGCTTCACAAATGAGCTTCTTTCTTCTTCTTCCCCAGCTGGAAAAAGTTCTGACAAAGAGCTTAATCTGCTGTAAGCTGCTGCAGCTGCATGACCAACACGGACACAGCTCTGCCTCTCTGGAATATTTATTTGGAATTGCTGGCTCCAGAAACAGAACCCAGGAACCAGCCAGATTACTCCTTGAGTCAGATCTAGGTGTCTGTATGAAGTTTGCATATGTTAACTGCCCACAGAACTGCTTTTCTATTTTTACCTGCTAGCCCTAGTGACTCACAAAGCATCCCCAAGTTTACAAAACTCTGGAGTACCTACAGTGTGCTTTTGAAACTTGTGGAGGTTTACAACATCTTAAGCCAAGATTTCCCTCCAAACCACAGCTGATAATTAAAGCACTGCAGTTTTAAAAATGTAGACATAAAGAGCAGTGCACGTTTCAATTCAAAGGCATTTTCTAAATCACCATTCCTCAAATACCATGTAAAGATGTATGTAGGTTAACAGCTGAAGGCTTATTGATTCTCTCTGTGACAATGTATATTAAATCGTATGTGGCTCCATCACAAGTTCTGCAGTGGCCACAAAAACACCATCAGCCACTGTTATACACACCAGCTCCATGCTTTAGATGAGAACTTCATCCAACAGCACCAATCGGTGGAAAATAAATTTTAATTTTATTTTCCCCTTAGTTCCAATAGCTAATAGTCAACAATAGTCCAGTAACAGGAATGAGGAGAGGCAGCATGTGACTGCAACAGTCTCAGAGGGAAATTCCTTCCCTGGGACTGATTTTGGTGGAAGAAAAGGCATTCTCTGAAAGGATGTTTTTTTTCTCTAGTTCCATTTAAGGCTATTCTGTCAGAGGTGGAAACAAAGTAGTTGCAGGTACCTCTAATGGGTTGTTTAAAATCTCTCCTCTTCCTTTCTACACTTGAAACACTCCATCTTTATTCATAAGCAAAAGTTTGAAGAAAATAAGGATGACTCAATTAGTTGGGAGGGGAAGGCCAAACAGAATTGACATGAGAATGCATAAATAATACTTTAGGTAAAAGCTGTTTGCTTAAAGGTGGCAAAGGTTTTTTTACTGATTTATTGCCAGGGCTAGTAAGGAATACTCTAGAAAAATAAGATGTTTTGGTTTTTTTTTTAAGACTCCTATAATGGCACTAATTTACAGCAGAGTGCTCCTCTGTTGTTTTGACAGCTGTTTGTACTTTGATTTAATCTTTCAGTTTAAGTATGGTGCTCTCTCTGGGGAAGAGTAGTAATAGGTAGGCTTGATGTTTCCCAGGACTTCATCTTCCCAGTTGGGGAGGCAGCAGAAGAAGAAAGCACAACCTATTACAACAACAGTGCTGGCCCAGCCAAAGCCATAGGCCCAGCTGAACATATTATCTCCTGTCAGTGGAATGTCTTCTGTGAATTTCACTGGGTAGATGACCAAGCCTATGATCTGGAACGCAGCTGGGGAGAGAAAGAAAGAAAAACAAGAGAAAATTATAATGAATGATATTACATTTCCCACTGAAAAAGGGTACCTCTAGGTAACTCTTATGTCCTTTTAAGATCTGTAAGGATTAGTTTCAATCCTACAGCAAAATCTGCATTCTTACAGAGGTACACGACTTTTGGCCAAGGCAGATCCCAAACACCTATCTGGCTGCAGCAGCTAAAGTTGATATTCTTTAGTTGCCAGGGCACTCACCTGCCTGCCAGAGCCAGCCCTGTCCTACAGCCAGGCATAATGATCCCTGCCCAGCCGGTTGCCTCCTGCTTGCTCCACAGCCCTGTCACTCCTCTTCCTCTTGGGAAGGTGGGAAGCACCCTGGGCTCTCAGCTCCTCAGTCTTGCAGGGATAAAGGTGTCGGTTGCTCCTGTGCATGGTTTTTGGGGAAAAGCTGAAAAAGGCCACTGGAGCTCCCCTAAACAATTCTCCCCTCAGAGTTTAAATCAGCCTTCTCTTGTTTCCCATGAAAGTGAGTCATAAACCAGACAAAGACAGCTATTTCATAAAGGGAGGCTCCATCTCGCATATTTATCTGCTGATGCCTGTTTCACATGTAAAAAAATCCTTGTCTTTGCTCCCAGCCTTACCAACAACAAAGAGCAATCCTCCAATCCCTCGCACGAAGTTGAAGCGGAGGATCTCGATGGAGAAGGCAATGACTGCCAGGGCGAAACAGATGACCAGGATCACAAAGCCAACGAGGTACGTGGCAGCCGCTGCTCTTCCCCATCCTTGAAGAGAAAATAAGAAAGATGTCACATGCAGCAACGCACTGAACTGTAGCTCACTGCAGGTCTTCGGTTTCCTTTAATCATAGTTTGCTGAAATCCTTTATGTTAGAAGCAAGCAGTACTGGATGTGTCCAAACATGCAGCTGGAGAGCACAGAGGCACTATCACTGGTAGAACAGCACAGAACTCCCAGCCTGCTGACCTATCTGCTGAAAACAAGGGCATAGCACATCATGGTGGTGGAGAAAACACCTCCAAATTCTATGAAGCCACAATTCAGAGTGGATACAACCACTATGTGAGGGCACACACCCACTGAGAATGTACTTTATCGTTACCATTCCTGTTTGACATGCAACTTTACAAAGCCACTTCCATGCTTGGGGAAGTATTAGAGCAGACAAGAGAGTACCATCACAGAAGATAACTGCTTGTAAATACTAGAGATGTTAGCATACAGCTTCTTGCCTGTTTATGACAAGAATAATGCATGTGGAGCAAAATTAACATTAAAAAAAAAAAAAAGATTCAGAGTAGCTGAAGTGAGAGATGACAAAGAGAAAGCTCTTGAAGATAATTATCTATTTATTCACAGCTGAAAAAAAATAGAAACAGCTACAGTGTAGCAGGTAGAGAAGACATGTCAGAATCTGACATAAAATGGAAGAATCCTCTGCTCCTCTTTGAATCATTACTTTGATATTTGATGGGATGGGGTGATGCAAGCAACTGGAGTTTGGAGAGGCTCAGGCACAAAGAAAGTGACCTAATCCCAGCAGAGCAGCACCAGTGCTCAGAACTCCCCCACTACAGGCCAGGGCCAGGAAAACAAAGGTAAGAAGAACCTCACAGAAAAAAAACCACATCTGGCACTCCCCCCGTCACAGTAACACAGGCATCTGAAAAGGTCCTCAGTATAGCCAGACCTCGTCTTCTTTAGAAGCCAAGGAGGAGTTCAAGTGAGCCCAATGCAAGCCACAACAAGCAAAGTTGTTGCTGCCCTGGAGGCAGGATACCTGCCCACAAAGGCCAAGCCATACTGGCTACTGCTTTGTTTTCCAGTCAGCTGTCATCACAGCTCACTTCCCACATCTGCATAATTTGGGTTTCTACTTTCACACGTTCCAACAGAGGTAGGGACAGATCCTGAGCTCCCTCTGACACAGGAATAAAGGGAGCAGCAAGATCTAGGCCAGAAGATTTTCCAAAAAATCTCTTTCGTCACAGCTGCATGTTCTAACACAGCTGAAGCAACTCTGGAGAAACCCTCCTTTCAATGTGGTCTCCATTCTTCCTGTGTAAAAACTAAGTGGAAATAGACTGTGAGACAGAGAACCTTTTCGTAAAGAGTTAAAATCTTCCACCTTAACTCACATCCTCTAATGGGGAAAACCTAGTAATTTGAGACAGTGAATTAGTAAAACTCTCAGAAGCC